>NC_136492.1:147499272-147711772 GCF_053919585.1 Euprymna scolopes
TTTCTGCACAGCATACACCTCCAAACACCCGACAACGCCGGGCACCCCTGCTAGTATGTATATATATATGTGTATATATATATGTATATATGTATATATATGTATATATATAGGTATATATAAATGTATATATATATATGCATATGTATATATACATATATATATATAGTAATATATACGTTTATATTTATAGGTATATATATATATATATATATATATATATATATATATATGTAGGCATTACGGCAAAATTTTGCGAGTACTTGTTCCATCAGTCATCATTGGATTAATATTGTTGTATTTTTCTGCATTTTGTTTTTTGTTTTTTTAATTAAAAAATTAGCTCTCTCATGAGAGGGTAAGATTAATAAAAGAAATATGGATATTACTGGATCGCGTTGATCTTAAAAAATATATATAAAATATATAAAATAGTTATTTTTCGAGAAATAAAAGTCCTTTTCGAAAGAATAAAATCACTCAATCAATCAATTAATTCCTGAAGCAGTACTTTGTGAAGATAAAAGACGAATTTGGAATCCGAACATAAGCAATCAAAGAGAAAACTGCAGTATTAAAACTTCGTCAAAATTTTAATCATAAAATAATGAAAAAAAAGTATTCAGTAATATTTACAATAGAGAGGAAACCAGATCAGGTGTGAAGGAGCCGTTGCGAGCCTTTGTTTTTTCGTTATTTCCATGGCAAGTACTCGTCTAATCTCCAATTTCTGGTCCCCCCCCCTCGCCAATCTTTCACGATAAACACCTGTCTAGCTGAAACCACTGTCAATAATTTTCCCCATTCTTTATCTGTGCCTAAATCAAAACGTAGATTCCATGAACAAAGCTTCTTTTTTAGAAGTGCACGCCTGTGGAACTCTCTTTCGTTTACCTGTTTCCCACCTGACTACAACTTGGATTTCTTCAAGTCCAACATAAACAAATTCCTGATAAACCGCCCCCTTAAGTAATACATTTTATCAAATCTCCAATACTAACGATTACTTCGATACTATCCCATTGATTACTGTACACGCAATAACCCTTATCCTAGAGTGGCTTCCGGGCCTTGATAATTGGAGATTACCATATAAAAAAAGCTATTGTAAATTTTAAAAAAATATCCAAATAGTCTGGAAATCCGATGAAAATTGTACCCCAAGATCCAAAGCTCATCAGCAACGAAATCCGATGTGTGATGAACAAATAATGAAATATAAAAATCAAAAACAAAAACGGAAGTTCATATTGGTTTCGCAATGAATCAATTTATAAACAAATAAAGTAACAATTTTTAATAAACAATCCCAGACCAAAGATAAAATAGTTCAAATATAGTCTAGAGATAAATAGCTTAATGAGAAAATTCAACATCTAAAATTTAATTCGTAAAAATGGATCATAAATATTGAAATTTATTCAATTTTATTTTAATCACATCAATTTCCCAATTTCTTTAATTGCTATATCCATATTGATTGATTTTGATTATCTTGATAAAAGATAATGTTCATATTTATCTTTGTAATCACACACACACACACACACACACACACACACCTACACACACACACACACACACACACACACACACACACACATATATATATATACATATATGTATATATTACATGGTACTCACCACTTATCAAGGCCCGGAAGCCACTCGGGGATAAGGGTTATTGCGTGTACAGTAATCAATGGCTTAGTATCGTAGTAATCGTTAGTACTGGAGATTTGATAAAGTGTCTTACTTAAGGGGGTGATTCATCAGGAATTTGTTTATGTTGGACTTGAAGACATCCGCGTTGTAGTCAGGTGGGAAACAAGCAAACGGAAGAGAGTTTCACAGGCGTGCATTTTTAAGAAAGAAGCTTTGTTCGTGGAATCTATATTTTGATTTTGGCACAGATAAAGAGTGGAAAAGTTCACACAATAACTAGAGCTCTTAATTAAACATGACATAATTATATCAAACTCGAAGACAACCATGTTGTAGTAAACTGGGAAGCAGCTTCCAGGTCGGGCGCTTTATCCGTGAAACTTTTGCTTAATTTTTGGTACAGAGAGAGAAAGGAAAGTTCTCTGCTGTGGTTGCAGCCAAGTGGGTTCTTGCTATACACGTTTTACAAGAAAAAAGAGAGGATTAGAGCTCAGTCGAGAACCTCTCACAAACATAACGATTCAGTAATGAGAGTCAGTAATGAGTGAAAAAGAATGCGGGTAAAGGAACAAGAGTGTAAAGTCGATTTTCTACTTATCCATTTTTTCCAGCAACTGATTTGATGCCAGCCTTCCATTTTATGATTGGAGTAAAAGACATTTCCAGAAAGTTATCAAAGAACGACTTCCAAGAATTGATGGTGAAAAGAGGGACGCTTGGTTTTGAGGACATTAAAAATGACAAACCATTTTCCTCTCATATATGCTCCAAGTCTAAAGAGAGTAAGATTGTGCAAGAGAGAGAGAGAGAGAGAGAGAGAGAGAGAGAGAGAGAAAAGGACAGACATACAAACAAAGTTAGGCAGAGAGAGAAAGCCAGAGAGAGAGAGCGAGACAGAGACAGAGACAGACAGAGAAAGATCTTGGTCATCAGTGCTCTTCTAGGTGTTTCCATAGATAGTTGCGTCGTCTGCATAGATTTTAACCAATGATTCCAAGACATGATTTGAAAGATCGTTAATGAAGAGCAGTAGGAGGAGGGTAGGTTCCAGAAATGATCGTACGTCGGAATTGATATTATGAGCTTCAAACTTCTGCCAATCAACAGAGTTTAACAGACCTATTAGAGAAAGAAGATTTGATGATTTTGAAGACATTTCCAGATATTCAAGACTTACACGATTTTGAAGACCAAGCTTTTTGTCACACCCTCTTTAATAAATCAAAACCTACTAAAAATTATATAATAAAAACGAGAATACCCGGAAAAAAAGTATTGGACAGATTTTTTTAAATTATATTTTATTATTTTTTTTTTATAAATAATGCTGGAAATTGTTATTTGCATTTTAATTTGCCGACACTATTATACGTTTTAGAAGTTTCTCGATTGTTGTAGACCATACTCTATGCTGTTGGAAAGTATTGGAACACGTTAGTCACCAGTAAGCCATCACGCGTAAAGGTTCTCAGGATGAGTAAACGTAAAGAACTCTCTCAAGTCGTCCGTGATAAGATTATTGTCGAGCACAAGAATGGAATTGGTTATCGGCGTATATCTGCTCAATTCAAAATCCCTGTAAGCACCATAGGAAACCTTATTAGGAAATGGAAGGTGCATGACGCAACCGTGAACCGTCCGCGCACCAGAGCTCCTCGCAAGATGTCGGAACGAGCAGTGAGAAAGATTGTACGAAAAGTTCAGCAGCAATCGAGAACCACACGAGGCGAACTTCAGAAAGATTTGGAAGAAGCAGGGATAGTAGTAACGAAACCAACGATTAGTAATGTACTCCGACGCAACGTTCTTAAATCGCGTACACCTCGAAAGACACCATTACTAAAAAAAATGTAATATTAATGCTCGTCTGGAGTTTGCAAGAGACCACTTATTGAAAACAGATGATTACTTGAAGAATGTGATCTCGGCATTAACTCTGTACGTCGAGTATGAAGAAGAGATGGCACAGCGCACGATCCCAAGAACACCCTCCCCACTGTAAAGTTTGGTGGTGGAAATGTCATGCTCTGGAGATGCTTCTCTTCAAATGGTAGTGGGCCACTTCATATTATAGATGGAAAGATGAATGCAGCCAAATATCGGGGAATTCTTGAAAATAATCTCTTGCCTGCTTCCAATGCGTTAGGTATGCGACAGGGATGGATCTTTCAACAAGATAATGATTCCAAACATACTGCTAAAATAACCTCCGATTGGTTCGTACAGAACAAAATAGATGTTCTTAGATGTTCTTAAGTGGCCCAGTCAGTCTCCAGAGTTAAATTCTATAGAAAATCTATGGAGAGAGCTCAAAATCATGGCCCACCAGCGAGATCCACGTAATATTCAGGATTTGAAGAAAGTATGTGTTGAAGAGTGGGCAAAAATCTCGCCTGAACGTTGTCACAAATTAGTTTCGTCGTATAGAAAACGTCTCGAAGCTGTAATAGCCAATAAGGGGTTTTCAACTAAATATTAGATGAAATTGTGTTAGTGTGTCCAATACTTTTTTTCCGGCTATTCTCGTTTTTATTATATAATTTTTGTTATGCATTAAAAGGTTCCAATTTCTAAAGTTATTTGTTATTGTTAAATTAGTAACTATTTCTTGTTAAATTTTCACGTCATTCGATGCATAAAAAATGTGTTGATTAAAGAATAATGGGATGTGTCCAACACTTATTTTCCCCACTGTATATATGTGTGCATATATATATATATATATATATATATATATATATATATATATATATATATATATAGTAGAAATGGTAATTAATAAAAACCTGAAGAAAGTGTTCGATACTGTTATAGAGCAAATATGCGTTTTATTTTTTATTACCGTATCTTTCTGTTAAGTTACATTATTGTTTCAGCTACCCGGCTGTTTTTTTTTGGCCGTCTGTAGCTTCCTCAGACTTTTACGCACCCCTCCCCTGAAATCATTCACTCTTTCATCCCATCATAACGAACATTTCTGTAAAAGTCTGAGGATGCTATAGACGCCAAAAAAACAAAAAAAAAGGCCGGGTAGCTGAAACAATAATGTAACAGAAAGATACGGTAATAAAAAATAAAACGCGTATATATATATATATATATATATATATATATATATATATATATATATATATATATATATATATATATATACAGTGGGGAAAATAATGTTGGACACATCCCATTATTCTTTATTTAACACATTTTTTATGCAGTGAATATGTGCGTGTGTGTGTGTGTGTGTGTGTGTTAATCATTTACTTGAAATGTACTCGGTTAGTATATACCAATTGAAATGGATTTAAAAAAGAAATTCTCATGAATAACGTTTTTTATAAAAAATTTTTTTTTTATAAATTATTATTATAAAACTTTTGTTTTTTTATAATAATTTTTTATTATGAATTATTATTATGATAAAACTTTTGTTTTTTATAATAATTTATTTATTATAAATTATTATTATTATAAAACTTTTGTTTTTATAATAATTTTTTTATTATAAATTATTATTATTATAAAACTTTTGTTTTTATAATAATTTTTTATTATAAATTATTATTATTATAAAACTTTTTTTTTTATAATAATTTTTTAATTATAAATTATTATTATTATAAAACTTTTGTTTTTTATAATAATTTTTTTTTATTATATATTATTACTATTATAAAACTTTTGTTTTTTATAATAATTTTTTTATTATAAATTATTATTATTATAAAACTTTTGTTTTTATAATAATTTTTTTTATTATAAATTATTATTATTATAAAACTTTTGTTTTTTATAATAATTTTTTTTATTATATATTATTACTATTATAAAACTTTTGTTTTTTATAATAATTTTTTAATTATAAATTATTATTATTATAAAACTTTTGTTTTTATAATAATTTTTTATTATGAATTATTATTATTATAAAACTTTTGTTTTTTAAAATACTTTTTTATTATAAATTATTATTATTATAAAACTTTTGTTTTTATAATAATTTTTTTTATTATAAATTATTATTATTATAAAACGTTTGTTTTTTATAATAATTTTTTTATTATATATTATTACTATTATAAAACTTTTGTTTTTTATAATAATTTTTTAATTATAAATTATTATTATTATAAAACTTTTGTTTTTATAATAATTTTTTTTATTATATATTATTACTATTATAAAACTTTTGTTTTTTATAATAATTTTTTAATTATAAATTATTATTATTATAAAACTTTTGTTTTTATAATAATTTTTTTTATTATAAATTATTATTATTATAAAACTTTTGTAAATTTGGAAAAAGTGTAAGCTCCATGAATGCCTTGTTCCAGAGCATATATATATAATGTAATATAATAATTCTCCAAGTTCCAAATATCAAGCATTCTCAGTTGGTCATTTATTAATTTTCAAAAGGTATCTATTACAATATTTTTTCGTATTGCGGCTAACAAGTTTGCAGAATTATGTTATTGCTGCATATTTAATCACGTATTGTTCAGATATTTCACTTAAAAAACGAATAAAAACACTATTTTGGACAACTTATATGGTTCATGTAACCGACACGCTCTGCAGTTCTTTCTCGTTTCACATATATATAGTAAAGTATGAAAATATATATGGCAATTAAGCTACACAGAATATTCCACGTTTCATTCTCGTGAGAATTTTTCAGGCATATGCCTGATGAATTCTCTTAATTGCCATATATATTTTCATACTTTACTGTCTAGCTTTACCAATGTATTGAGCACTGTTGAAGTAAATACTGAAGCTTTACACATAAAATTATATCTTCGTTTAATTAATTCATGTGAGTTAATGAAGTAATCACACACACACACACACACACACACATATATATATTTATATATATATATATGTATGTATGTATGTATGTGTGCATGTATGTGTGTACACATATATATATTTATATATATATATAAAAAAAAAGAGCAGAAATGAGGAAAATCGTCTGCCTTAATCCACTAACCTAGTTCTAAAACAGATCCTTTGTTCGATAAAATGCATGCCCATTGGCTGATAGGAAGGGGCGCGGTGGATACTAGAAAGCTGATTGGCTAACTAAAATCCTCAACATATATAAAAACGAGAAACAACCACAGAATTCGCGCATAAGCCTGACGAATCCTATAGTGGATGAAACGCCGAATATTCAGTGTAGCTTAATCGCCATGTATATTTTATAAATTACTAACTAGCTCTACCTACGTATTGAGCACTTTTGAAGTAAATACTTAAAGTTTACACATAAATCTATACTTTCGTATATTAATTTTATGTGAGTAAATGAAGTAGTTATATATATATTAAAAAAAAAAAAAAAAAATTTTGCCGTGCGGGGCCGTAGAAATCCTTGGCTTGGTGCCCAGGCGCTGGTTAAGCCCACCCGGAGAGATGGACCCGTAGGTCTTGTTAGGCCATCTGTCTAGGAGAAGGACACTCTGAAAGTAAACCTGCACTCCACTCCACCAATCAGTCATCTTGCTTAGCCTGTCACTGGTTATTGGCTTAGTGGAGAAAGAGCGTGTTCTATGTGTCGTACAAGCGTAAAACATGGTAATCTTCCGTACAGACAACCCTCTACAAAGTCACATGGCGATTGACAAATGGCGACGTCCACAGGCCTAACAAGCTGGTAGTCGACAGTCATGACTCCACACGTGTGCGACTCTCGACCCATCTAACGTCTTTGTTTAGTTGAATGAACAGCAGCTTGCCTCGGCGAGGTCTTGAGTGTCTGAGCAGCCCTTTTGAGGACAGCACTGCTCACCCTCTCTATAGGGAGGGGTCTAGAAAAGGTGACCCAAAAATTGCCTGTTCATCTCCGAGCTGGCCAGCTTACTGCGGTTGGCGGCTGTTCTATAAAGCAGGAAAAATACCCAAAAGAACAAACAAAGACTCATGATATCGACCTGGAACGTCCGAACACTTATTGACCACGATATTTTTTCTTCTAACCCTGAGCGACGAACGGCTATCGTCGCGAAGGAACTTAAGCGGTATAGGATTGATATTGCTGCTCTGGCGGAAACCCGCCTGAGTGGTGAAGATCAGCTAACCGAAGTGGGAGGTGGATACACTTTCTTCTGGAAGGGAAAACCGGAGGGGGAAAGGAGGGTCGGTGGGGTGGGGTTTGCCATCCGAACCGAACTAGTTAAAGGATTAGAACAGCCATGCACGCTGTCTGATAGGATTATGTACCTTAGAGCACCCATAGGGAGAAATCGTTTCGGTAGCGTATATTCCATCTACGCTCCCACGCTCTGCAGGGACGAAAAAGACACCATTACATTTTACCAGGAGTTAAGAGCAGCCCTATGTTCAACCCCGAAAGCGGATAAAATAATACTGCTGAGGGGATTTCAATGCTAGAGTGGGAAATGACCATGAGATTTGGTCACCGTTGGGAAAATATGGTACAGGTAAGACGAATAGGAATGGACTTCACCTCTTACAGCTTTGCTCTGAATTTGAGCTGGTGATCTGCAATACGTTCTCACAGCAAAAGGCCGCCCATAAAGCGACATGGTTTCATCCTCGCTCTGGACACGGTCATAGCCTGGACTATGTTATCACCAGAAGAAGAGACATTCAGGATGTCTGCAAGGTTCGCGTGATGAGGGGTGCGGACTGTGGAACAGATCACATGCTTGTTAGAGCCAAGCTGAAACTCCACATTAGGAGGAGATTCCAGTCACAAGGTGCGCAGCCACCCAAAAGACTAGCCACAGGTAAGCTAAAGTCCAAGGCCGTGCAGAAAGAACTACAAGTCGCTCTCGGAAGTGCAGACTACGATGGTTCATGGGAGAAATTTAAGTCGACCGTACACAGTGTCAGCTGTGAAGTACTAGGTGTCGTGAAACAAAAGAATCAAGACTGGTTTGACGAAAATGATGCCATAATCAATGAACTTATAGAGAAAAAAAATAACGCACTCCAGAAAATGCTCGGAGCGCCCAAAAGGGACCAGCCGAGACTAAAGCAGGAGTTCAAGGAAGCGAAAGCATCGCTACAACGCAACATACGAAGCATGAAGAATAAATGGTGGAAGAATATATCCAACCAGGTGCAACTGGCGTTTGATAGCAAAGATGCAAAAACTATGTACCACCTTATCAGACAGGTATTTGGGCCTCAATCCTCAGTGATGGTGCCCCTCAGATCAAAGGATGGGGCGTCGCTAAATAGGAGCCCGGACAAAATCATGCAGTGCTAGACAGAACACTTCAGAGATCTGTTCGACAACCCCTCAACTATTGATGAGGAAGTCATCAGGAATCTGCCACAGCAGGAAATCAGACAAAAGATGCTGGCTCACCCGACTCAACATTATATCAGCAAAGCTATTAGCGAGATAAATACGGGAAAGTCGCCGGGGCTGGACGGCATTCCTGTCGAGATTCTCCGATATGGGGGCAATCAAATTACAGCTGAAGTACACCGATTGATATCCAAGGTCTGGTCTGGGTCTCCTGTACCCCAAGATTGGATCGACACGATACTAATCCCACTGTATAAGGGAAAAGGACAAAAAGTCCTATGTGGGAACTACAGGGGTATAAGTCTGTTGGAGGTAGTCGGTAAGGTATTTGCCAGAGTCCTACTAAAGAGACTAAATGAATACATTTGCCCCTCAGTACTGCCCGAAGCCCAAAGTGGGTTCAGACCCGGGCGTGGCACAATGGACATGATCTTCTCAGTCCGTCAGATACAGGAAAAATGCAAAGAACAAAGGCTAGCTCTATACCAGGTATTTGTAGATCTGAAAAAAGCCTTCGACACTGTAAACCGAACTGCCCTGTGGATAATATTGGGGAAACATGGATGTCCACCTGGTTTCGTAAATATGATCAGACAACTGCATGAAAACATGAAAGCGCGTCTCCAGCTAAACGGCACAGTTTCAGAGGGCATTGCCATCGACAACGGGGTTAAACAGGGAGATATTCTAGCTCCAACCTTGTTCTCAATCTATTTCACAACAACACTCGCGTTCGCATTTAGAAACTGTGAAACGGGAGTGCTCTTTCGATTTCGGACAACGGGCAAGTTATTCAACCTTACTCGTTTCAGAGCCAGATCGAAAACATTTCACTCACTTGTCAGGGAGCTGCTGTATGCTGATGATGTAGACTTCGTCGCACACACGGCAGAAGATATGCAGGGCATCATGGACCGCTTCTCCAGGGCGTGCACTGCCTTTGGCCTCACAATTAGCCTGGAGAAAACCAAGGTAATGTTCACCCCAGCTCCAAACAGCCGCTACGAGGAACCGGTCATCTGTGTAAATGGAACGAAACTGGGCACCGTTGATGACTGTATATCTTGGCAGTACTATATCGAGCGACGGAACCCTCGATAAGGAAATCTTAGGAAGGATCAATAAGGCAAGTAAGGCCTTTGGTAATCTCTAAAAACGAGTGTGGGCAGACAGAGCCCTGACCTTCAAAACAAAGATAAAGGTATACGAGACTTGTGTACTACCTGTCCTCCTATATGCCTCGGAAACATGGACGACATATCGCTGTCATATCAAGGCTCTGGAAAGATTCCACCAGACATGCCTACGCAGGATATTTAATGTCACCAAACAAGCTCTCTTGTCCGATGAGGAGGTGCTCAAGAAGGCGAGCACATTCAGCATAGAGGCTCGAGTCTTTCGAAACCAGACTCGATGGGCAGGTTACGTAGTGAGAATGGAGGATTATAGGATACCTAAGCAATTGTTCTATGGGGAGCTTGAATGTGGCAAACAACCCAATCACAAACCTCGGAAAAGATACAAAGATGTAGTTAAGGGAAACCTGCGGGCACTTGGCATAGAAATAACAAGGTGGGAAGAGATAGCTGAAGACCGGGAAAGTTGGAGGCGCTACGTCTACGCGGGATGTGAGAATTTTGAGGTTTTGAGAGTTGAGCACGCCACTATAAAGCGAGCCTTACGAAAGCGAGAGGATACAGAAGACTTTGATCTCGACCCCGCGTACTCGTGCGGGATATGCGGCAGGGTGTGCCTGTCAAAGGGACATGAACTGGGAGCACGGGAGGGAGGGGGGCGGTCACCAACAAGGTTATCCTGCAGAATATGCGGCAAACTGTGCAGGCCGGGTGGGGCTATGTGGAATCATATGCGGACTCACTCACACGCCATCGTATCGTGAGGGTTGGCCGTCTTCTGTAAAGAAGTGGCAGTCACCATATATATATATATATATATAGAGAGAGAGAGAGAGAGAGAGAGAGACAGACAGACAGAGAGAGAGAGAGAGAGAGAGAGAGGGTGAAAATGAAGGTCATTGATGACATTTTGAATAAGAATGAGAGAGGATCACACTACATACATTGAGAGAGGTTGAAAGTGATAGATAGTTAATTGTAAAATAAGACTAATTAGATGCAGTTAAAATAGATTTCCAAAACTTAATCACAAAACTGAGGAATATTTTAACCTTTATTTTGTGTGATTATACTAGAAAACACTGTAAGAAACAAATGTTGATTTAATCAGCTTTAGTATAAGAATAGATAACACGTTCGATTTTATAAGATCGATAAAGAAAAGATATTTAATATTCATATTTGAAACTTCTCCAAACAATGTTCGCTTGTAAACACTCTATTGTTGCACCGAGCTTAGTGTGTATGAATTACTGCATCGATGGAGCATGAAATGAAAGTGTTCAGCTTCCTCTGTCATTGAATTCAACAGAAATATGATAAGTGAATGAAAAGGTTTGTATTTTTAAAACTTTATTTCATATACACATGTTTAAACTATATTGCCAAGGTCGCTGGAAAGATGGTGGGATCCTTCTACCGCTCCAGAAAATATCTCACTACTGATGCAATTCTCTATCTATATAAAAGCCAAGTACGTCCAAGGGTGGAATACTGCTGCCATATCTGAGCAGGAGCTGCTAAAAACAACCTATCCTACCATGATGTTGAGAGAATTTGAATGCCGAAAAGACACCATCCTCAAGTGTCTGTCTTTCTACACATGGGTTTTATAAGACACCTGGTATGATGATACTTTGGCACACAAGTAAACCTTGACTAAATATTCAAAATAATAGTCAAAGTTCAAAAATTAGAGCTTTTACGAGGAATGGCGTACCTTTCTTATATATATAGCACTAAGATGGATTCTCGACCAGATTAGATGAATTCTTGTCCAGGAATCCAGTAAGACTAAAAGAGCAAAATAAAGATAAACTATAATATATTTAAATGGTCAATTGAGAGAAAAATGAATGTTCTTTACTTTTTTATTAACTCAGCGTTAATGAATGAGAACTTTTATGGAAAAGTTTCGAATATATATTTATCTTATACAAAGATTGGGTGTTAATACTAGGAAGGGGTACCTTGATTTCTTCGATTGAAGTAAAACGAAACACAAAGAAGTAATCTTGGTAAAATATCTACATGCTGCGTTGGAGGCCACTTGTATCTATAACACCACTTTTTATTACGAATGTTTTGTAAATTATAAATTCAAAGTGTTAAATACTTTCTTCGTAGGCAATAAAAGAAAATCATATCAAGAACGTTTTAGAATTAAAATCGTAATAATAGGGGGAAAAAGACGTTTTAAAACATTTTTCAGCTTAAGCGATGCAAAAAAAAACCCAACATGGCGACATCCCGTTTGTGAAATTTACGTTCTTGTAGTATATTTACACATTTAAAACGGGTTTGTTCTCAGAGCATATGCGTTGTGTTAAGTAGATTTAAAGTCCAAATGATTCGTCAATAAATATAAATATTATTCAAAAGAAACTTTAAACCATTTTCATTTCTCCCATATTTGTGGAGTGGGATCCTTTGAGATAAGGCCTCAGATGGCTCAATAGATAGAGACGTTGAGTCTCTATGATTCCTGGTGAGCATTGTCTGAAGATAAACTAAACCAAACTCCTATCTTTACATCATCAACGCTCTGATCCCCATTTGGCACCAATTGAAATGGATGGCTCTCGTCTAGGAGAAGCCCCATGTTTTGACAAGTTTCTGGGCTTGACCTTCACTCCTGATATGAAATGGAACATGTACATCAAGTGTGTTGCCAAGGTCGCTGGAAAGATGGTGGGATCCTTCTACCGCTCCAGAAAATATCTCACTACTGATGCAATTCTCTATCTATATAAAAGCCAAGTACGTCCAAGGGTGGAATACTGCTGCCATATCTGAGCAGGAGCTGCTAAAAACAACCTATCCTACCATGACAGAGTACAAAATAGACTTTGTGGCTTAGTGGGGGATGCCCTTTTCTCTTCCCTGCAACCTCTCTCCCACAGAAGAGACGTTGCAAGCCTATCTTTGTCATATCGTTATTTCCATGGCAAGTGCTCGTCTGAGCTCCAATCTCTGGTCCCCCCTCGCCAATCTTTTATAAAAAAAAAACACTCGTCTAGCTGAAGTCACTGTCAAAAACTTTCCCCACTCTTTATCTGTGCCTAAATCAAAACGTAGATTCCATGAACAAAGCTTCTTTCTTAGAACTGCACGCCTGTGGAACTTTCTTCCGTCTTCCTGCTTCCCTCCTGACTACAACTTGGATGTCTTCAAGTCCAGCGTAAACAAATTCCTGATGAACCGCCCTCTTAAGTAGACACTTTAAATATCCACACTAACGTACTGTACTTACAATATCTCTTATCCCTGAGTGGCTTCCAGACCTTGATAAGTGGTGACCACCTTGTTAAAAAAAAACAAAAAACAAAAAAAAACGGTTTCAATCCGAACCAAACAGGTCAAGAGTTTTAGTTGGCCAAAAACGTGATGAGACAACAATTATAGAAGGTAATAATTATTAGGGATACAGTTACAAGACTCAGCAATCCTATCCCATCGCGGTTACTCACCTGAAGGAGGCCAGATGATGAGTTGGCCGAAACGTGATGAAACAACAATTATGAAGATGAGGATAACAGTCGGCAAAAGCATGATTACAAATTTGCATCACGTATACGCAATTTTTTGTTGCATTGAAAGCTTCTTCTGATGAGTAACTCATTATTAGGGCGATGAAAGCAGCATATTCTTTCCATTGTTTGATATGGTTTATATGCGTTTATATAGAATGATGTGGTTCTCGGTTGATTAACTGTGTCTAACTGTGTCGGATATATACTCGAGAGTCAACACAATGAAAAGAATATGCTGTGGTCATAGCCCTAGTCATTATATCAACAAAAAAAAAGAGAACAGTGCAAAAAAGTGAAAATGACTTGCATTTACTTTTTTAAAAGTGAAAACTTCTTTTTCTTTATTACCCTTTCCTCCTTAAAACAAGGCACATTTTGGATCGTGTCTCATGGGAAACTGTAGAGAGTTGAAAAATGAGTTGTCTGTTCAGATTATAGTAGAACTTCACCACGCTAATGCAATTAAGGAATTAGGAAAGAGGGAGGGAATTCCAATGTTTAGCAATCCGATGAAGGAGATTTTGCTACTTATTGGGTTAGTTGTAAGTATGTATGTTAGTAGGTTTCAAGTGGTAGGAGTTCATCAAAGCATATTCCATTAAAATACTTGTAAAAAAGGCAAAGCAAGGCAACATTACGTTAATAGGAGAGTGGTTGGAGCTTGACCGATAGACATGATGAGACATTTTGGACCTTTAAGAGCGAGAGATTAGTTGCATATGTTGCAACCTAGACGTGATAAAAATACTCCATGCAGTATTTCGATGATGATACACTACCTGTTGAGGTCAGATGTCATTCGGGGACATAGGTTACTGAGTTATTATCGACTAAGCACCGACTCTTCAGAATATACAAATGTTTGTTCAATTTTTAGCAGTGCGTTTACTTTTCTCTAATATGTTTAATATAAAATCATTCACCTATTTGATAATTTCATTTAAAAATATTTTTTGGGTGGGAAGGGGGGATTTTGAGCAGAATTCTCTGTTTCTGTAAAACATATATACTATACGAAAGTTGGTTATTTTTTAAATACTTTTTCATGATTACAGAAGTTAGTGCTGAATTGATATTGAAACTGAATATTAAAACAAATAGAAGCTAAAGCATGTGTATTAATAAAACAGAACCAGCTAGTAATTTACAATCACATGATCCCTTAGCATCGACACTTGTTAGACATAATAAACAAGAAAGTTATTAAGATATGCATTTGATGGAGATAAAATCATTTCCAAATGCCATATGGCAGACCAGAGAAAATAATATTTCAAATGTAAATGTCACAGACCAACGAAAATGCTATTTACAAATTGCATGTGATAGACTAACGAAAACACTATTTCAATCTTAAGCATGACAGACTGAAGAAAATACTATTTCACACCTGTGACAGACTAAGAAAAATGCTATCTCCAAGGGCATAGCCAGCTGTACTTTCTGCGCTTTTTAGAAGAAGTCGCCCTAAATCTTTTTCCCTAATTTAAAACGCCAGTAGGGTAGCCAGGGCTAGGCAGGTATTTGCCTTTTCGTAAATAATTTGCCTGCTAATGGGGAAATTATTTACTGCTTCCGAATCGATTTGCTCTACCATTTCACAATAAGGCTTCAAAGTTTATCTACCTATAGGGAAGTTTACAGGGTTGGATTTATTTTGTTTCATTTCGTTTCGTTCAAAATATTTACTCATTTTCATTTTTTTGTATGAAAATTAAATGAAATGAAACTTTCCATATCATTTCATTTCATTGATTTTTTCGTTTTGTTTCGTACATCTATAAGTCTTTAATTACAACCAGAATGTGGCAAAAGGTACCAAGACTTAACAAAACCTATGATTGTTATAAGTAAGGTAACACTGAATTGCATTTATTAATCAGGTTGAGTAATTTGACAAAGTAATAATATAAAAAATTTCATAAATAAACCAAAATATAAATCTCACGTTATAAGAATATTCACTGAGCATTAATTGCAATTTTTTGGTTGCCTTAATTATAATAAAAAACGAATGAAACGAAATGAAACTTTACTGAAACGAAACGAACGAAACATTATAGTTTGTAAAATTTTTCTACGTAAGTTCGGGCCCCCTCCTTGGTATTTACTAGTTACACTCTTTGCTATGTCAAACTTAAATGCCATAGGTTATTGAAAATAATATTTCAAACTTAAATGTCATAGGTTATTGAAAATACTATTTCAAACTTAAGCATAAAAAACCAGCGAAAATGCTATTTCAAATTTAAGGGTGATAGATAAAAAAATATTATTTCAAACTTAAGTATATCTAAGCGAGAGGTTTGAAATGCTATTTCAAACCTGTGGCAAACTAAGAAAAATACTCTTTCAAACTTACAGTATGGCAGATTGATGAAAATATTATTTCGAACTTAAATGTGACAAACCATCGTAAGTTTTATATATGTGACAGACTGATTCATGGACAAAAACTAATCTGGATGCATCTAAAATAATATGCCCGTTTAATCAATATGTTTATCAATATATCAACGAAATGTGTGGACCCATATAGCAATCATTTTATTTTAATATCCAAATGGAAAGAATAACCGATACACTTCATTGCATTTCACGCAACGATGTATCTACTGAACACTTCTCTTTCTGTGCAAAGGAAGAAAAAATAGAAACAGTTAAAAATGAGGTTCGCTGATAAAGTTACCATTTTGTATGATAGGATTTTGTCATCGAATTTCCACTGACTATTTGCCCGAAAGACGACACATAGAAATGAAACAGAATCCAATTTTCCGACTGCGATCGTGCGCATGGCACTATGTAATACGTTGCTTGTCGCAGCGTGTTAAAGAGAATCTCAAACCGAAAAAGAAAACTGATTGCTGCTCATTGTGTGCTAATGTTACAGCGTTGGAGAATGCAAGTATTGAAACAATCAAAGCGATGCCTTGCTTAGAGCAAACGCAAGGCCACACAATGCAGGACACGACAAAAACAAGGATGCTATCGGAATGAGATAATCTGATTTGTTGGTGAAATGTTCTCACCTCATTACCGGTGAGGATAGGGCATGGTCATTTATTGAATCTCATCACTTCGATTGCTTTAGCTATGTGAGTTGGAATACACCTCACTACCAGTCATCATCATCATCATCATCATCATCAGCAGCAGCAGCAGCAGCAGCAGCAGCAGCAGCAGCATAATCCTTATCATTCTCATCCTTCCTCTCCTTATCATCATCATCATCATCATCATCATCATCCCCTCTTTCTACTCCTCCTAATCATCATCATCATCCCCTCCTTCTCCTCTTACTCCTCCTCCTCATCATCATCACCACCATCATCATCATCATCATCATCATCATCATCGGTTAGACGTCTGTTTTACACAGGCATGCATTAGATCGCTTTAAAAATTGATCTCTGGCCAGGTGTTAATCTAAGACAATGGCCGAATCCTTAGAAAATGGCACTTGTGGAATGGGGCCGTAAGTGGATGGTAATATTTAATGCTAGTAAGACTAAACTGTTTTTTTTAACAATTACAAGATGCCTCTCCAACCACCGATATCCATGACAAATAATATTTGAGAACTCTTCCTTCAAACTCCTCGGTTTAAAATTCACAGGAAATATGACCTGGAACAAATACATTGAGGACATTGCAAGGAAGGTGGGCTCCCTCTATCGTATTAGAAAATTACTCACACCTGAACTTGTATCTTGTACCTCTACAACGCCACCATTCGCCCATGCATGGCGTATTGTTGCCACATCTGGGCTGGCACATCTACCACTAGTTTCTCTGTCTTAGATAGGAGCCAAAAAAGATCCCCAAGGCTCCAACCCCTGTCCCATCGCTGCATCGTTACATCCCTGTGGCTGTTTTATAAGTATTTTAATGCAATGTGCTCTGATAAACTCAATGCACTTGTGCTCTCTCGGGTCCCCAACAAACCTGCTTAACAACAAAATCACACCTCTTCACTGTTGAGGTCCTTAAATGCAAAAAACTTCCTACTCTAATAGCTCCTTTCCTCGAACAGCTAGACTTTTGAATTAGGTATTTATGACTTGACTAAAATTACTTAAATTAAAAAAAGAATTTAAAAAATGCTTGAAACTAAAATAACAATTAAATCTATTAACAAAATGCTAAACCGGGTTCAATTGTGAATTGACCTGCCTCTTCGAGTGTTTCTCAATCATCATGCAAACACTTCAAGCCTGCCAAACGAGCAATTGTTACACCAAAGAGGGGCCACATCAGATCAGTAGGGTCGATGTGACGTTTTTTTTGTGTGTTAAATGTAATATTTAATCCCGGGCGAATGCTGGTTACAGAAAAAAAAATAATTTTTTTTTTAGTTAATATTTTTATGTGTCAAAATCTTGTTGTTGAGATACCATACGGTCGGGGGATAAAAATAGAAATCGCATGCTAAACTTCAAAGCGAAAGATTACTTAAAACATTTTTTAACCAAAATACGCTCGCATTTGAACTAAACGAGCCAACACAATAATATTCCGAAACAGAGATTTGAAATGTCGGTTGGCTTGAAATGTGGTGTTTGACAGGTGAAATGTCGGATCGTTTTTGATCTGAGAAACACACACACACACGAAACAGATCGGGCCTGATAAAAGAATTAATGACGTCAGCCCAAGGTTCGACATGAATTGTTTTTTAATATGTATTATCTGAGAAACTTCAGAATGATAATATGTTTTGGGCGTAAATAGAATATTTTGGGGAAATACTCAACCTGCCGATGCACAAAGGACTTCAAAAGCAAGCCAGTGTTTATTTCCAATTATGACTTATCTAAAAATGTCATTTGGCAAATTGTTTTGGGCGCTAATGGGAATTCTGACATGTAAAGAATATTTTTCTTTTTAAATCACACGGATGTTTTTACAAAACAAATAATTCAAAGAGAAAAGGAGATCAAACGGATATTTTTAAATAGATGAAATCTGGTGATCTATTACAAGCTAAAAATAATATTTCCTCTGATTATCAGTTGATAATATGGAAAAAACCATTATCGAGAAGGCGGGGACAGGCAAGTTGGAGAGGAGTCAATTTGATTTTGGAAATTGGGGGCGGAAAAATAATACCTGCCACAAGCCAAATTGACCAATGAGAAGGAATCAGGTGGATTGTTATCAATCAATTTGATTGGTCGAAGACGAACGTAGGCGTCGTCATTATTCAAGAGTTTTACTATATAAGATCTGTAAAACTCGATTTATGGAGATAGAAGAAGAGAGAAGACAGAGAGAGATCTTTGGAGCGACAGAGATAAAGGTCTCGGTAGAGGAATCCAGCCACCCAACTTCTCTCTCCCCCTCGCTGGTCGCCAGAGAGCTCAATTTGCAACTTAATAGAATTCAGAGGACCTAGGAAGAGACCAGCCAGAACACCTTAATGATAATTACAACGGTCCGCGACTCCGACCGAGTATTTCAACAACAAGAAGCTCATTCACAAATTTAATTGCTTGCTTCCATTTAATCTTCAATTGTACATACGTCTGTAGATAATCATTTATGAATTCCTGAATACATTATATATCAACCAACCTCCGGAGTTTGTTTGCTGATGTGCTGTTGTTCCATGTAACTTTATTTCTTTTACTTGCCAATTGTGACCCCGTTCCCGTCAACGAACACCCAGTCAACAGGACGACCAACTAGACGATCAAGAAGAACAGGCCTTGAGGACTGTGCAACCAAGAAGAGTCCTCCAACGCCTTGACGAGAACTCACTGGGTGACGCGACGTAATTAATTACCCGGTGACTAGGAAAGTCATAATTGGGCATCGACCAAGGTTAAAATCATAACTGTACCGACCAGGTTGCAGATCATAACTGGGCCGCGATCAGAGGTTTAAGGTCGTGTAAGGTCACGTGTAAGGTCACACAATCATTACATGAAACTTTCTGCTGATTCGATATAGGATCTTTTTAATTTGAAAGTTAAAAATATTATTTAGAATAGTACAGCAACACAGTCAATGTTTACATGAACGTTTAAATTTTAATTTGATAATCATATTTTTCCAAATGTGTAATTATGTATTTCTTGAATAAATTTTACGTGTAATTATTTCATGGAAATCGCTCCAGACAAAGCGTAAAGTCACTTGATCTAAAGACCTAACAAAAAACAAAAGTCATAGTCTTAAAACATAAGATCAAAAGTAGGAGAAAACAATCAGCACAGAAAAAGTTCCATAAGCTTGCATTTCTTGGGAAAATCTCCTTGAATAGAAAGTTGTACTACAAGGCAGTATCAAAACAGTGAAAGGGTGGATTCAAACGATCCAGAACAAAGGAAGCAGAGAATAGATCAGATAATAGCATTTATTGAAAAGACTGAGACTGGCAACATCACGTCTGCTAGAAAGAGGTATCAGGGAGGAAGAAAAGGAGGGGTCAATCAGGTTTATTCAGCTTATCAAGAACTGTCAAATGGGACAGAGATTCATCTGTCCAAATATGATAATAATACTTCAAACATAGTCTCATAGTAGGTGTGAGGATTGCTTAGAGAAGAACCGGTTTTAAGAGAAGCAGAATTACATTTTATCATGAAAATCTGAGAAAGTATATAAGTATATACGTAACTAACTAAATATATATTCAAACACACACACACACACACACATATATATATTCAAACACACACACACTCACACACACACACATATATATACACATCCACACACACATATGTATGTATGTATGTGTGTGTGTGTGTGTGTGTGTGTGTGTGTGTGTGTGTGTGTGTGTGTGTGTGTGTGTGTAAAAATTACTTTTCTAGATCGGTAGAACTGAAGAGATTTGCTTAAAAAAATAACCCGGATTTGTTATAACAAACAAATATTGTCCCAAGATGTTTAAAACGGAAGTTAAAATGGTGGAATATAAGAATATATGGAATATACGAATATATGGAATATACGAATATATGGAATATATGAATATATGGAATATACGAATATACGGAATATACGAATATATGGAATATACGAATATATTTAATATACGAATATACGGAATATACGAATATACGGAATATACGAATATATGGAATATATGAATATATGGAATATACGAATATATGGAATATACGAATATACGGAATATACAAATATACGGAATATACGAATATACGGAATATACGAATATATGGAATATACGAATATATGGAATATACGAATATACGGAATATACGAATATATGGAATATACGAATATATGGAATATACGAATATATGGAATATACGAATATATGGAATATATGAATACACGGAATATACGAATATACAGAATATACGAATATATGGAATATACGAATATATGGAATATACGAATATATGGAATATACGAATATACGGAATATACGAATATATGGAATATACGAATATATGGAATATACGAATATCATCATCATCGGCGGTCACTCGTGTCCGAGTAAGACTGTCCTCCGTTGTGGCTTCTGTGGGTCCTCAGGTGAGCATAGAGCCCAATCGTAGACCCAATTTGTCTTGTGCAATTTGGGCAGATAAAGGTAGTGGTGGTGGGGTGGGTTGGGTGTGTCTGGTTAATAATCTGTCCTTTCTGTGGTTGCGTTTATCCTCAGCAGCTTGATTTAGGTCACTACTATAAAGCGCAGCACCTTTGTGGACAGCGCTCCTCCATGCCAACCTGCTCCCAGCCACGTCCTCCCATGTCTCAAGGTCCATGTGAAACCGCTTTAGATTTGCTTTGATGTTGTCCTTATACCTCATCTTTTGGCCACCCTGGGCACGCTTTCCCTCAACAAGCTGAGAGTAAAAAATCTGTTTTGGGAGGCGGAGATCCGGCATTCGGACAACATTACCCGTCCATCTGAGCTGGCGTTGAGCAACAGTAGCAGTGATAGTGGGAATGTCAGTCTCACTCAGGACGCTGGTGTTGGTGCGTCGGTCCTTCCAACTAATTCTGAGGATTTTTCGGAGGCATCTTTGGTGGTACGTCTCCAGGGTTTTTACGTGCCTCCTGTATGTGGTCCAGGTCTCCGATCCATAGAGAAGAGTGGGCAGCAAGACAGCTTTATATACCATTATTTTGGTCTTTGCCAGAAGGTCACGGTTCTCAAATACTCTCTTCCTTAGCCTTGAGAAAGCCCCACTGGCACAGCTGAGACAGTGTTGTATTTCATCATCTATGTTGGCTTTTGATGATAGTATGCTGCCTAGGTATGGGAAGTGGTCCACATTTTCCAGTCTAGCGTTGTCAATGGAGATGTTTGGGGGTGAGACTGGAGTACTGTTTGGTGGTGATTGATGGAGGATTTGGGTTTTTTTTATATTAATTGTTAGTCCTAGCTGTTTGTACGCCCTCGTGAAGGCAACCAGTGTACACTGTAGGTCCTCTTCTGAGAGGGCTACAAGGGCGTTATCGTCTGCATACTGTAGCTCCATAATGGATATGGTGTTCGTTCGACCTTTGGCCCTAAATCTGTTGATGTTAAAAAGTCGCCCGTCAGTTCTGTACATAATCCGAACTCCATGGGGAAGATGTTTGTCCGTGAGATGGAGGATAGCAGTAATGAAGATGGAGAACAGGGTTGGGGCAATGACACATCCCTGTTTCACTCCCGTGTCAACCCTGAAGGGCTCTGTTTCATCTCCACTACTACTGAGGACTGTAGCTGACATATTGTCATGTAGCAGTCTCAGTACCCGAATGTACCTCTCTGGGCATCCAAACCTTGCAAGAACCAGCCAAAGGGCTTGACGGTTCACAGAGTCAAAGGCTTTAGTAAGGTCTATAAAAGCCATGTATAATGGTAAATTTTGCTCCCTGCACTTTTCTTGGAGTTGACGAGCAGTGAAGATCATGTCCATCGTGCCTCTATTTGGTCGAAAACCACTTTGGGACTCGGGAAGGATGGTTTCTGCAAGGGGTGTAAGCCTGTTGGCCAAAACCCGAGCTAGGGCTTTCCCTGTGGTAGAGAGGAGAGAAATGCCCCGGTAGTTCCCACAGTTTGCCTTGTCTCCCTTCTTAAAGATGGAGACAACTAGGGCATCTCTAAGTTGTGCAGGGATTTTCTCTTGTTCCCATATTTTGAGCAGCAGGGCATGGATGTGTCTGAGAAGATCAGGCCCGCCTTTCTTCAGGATTTCTGCTGGGATGCCGTCAGAACCAGCCGCCTTATTGTTTTTCATCTTCCTAATTGCATCCCGCACCTCTTCCAGACTGGGTGGTTCTCCCATGCTCTCAATTATGGGCTGTTGGGGGAGTTTTTCAAGGGCCTCCATCTCTGGAGTGGTGTCCCTGTTCAGAAGATCTTTGTAATGCTCTTTCCATCTATTTGTTATTTCTCCCTTTCCTTTCAGCAGCGTGAGCCCATCCTTAGACCGAAGGGGGGTCAGAGAACGGTAGCTGGGGCCGTATACCACTTTTGTGGCTTCAAAGAATCTTCTGGTGTCCCCAGAGTCAGCAAACTGCTGGATCTCCGTAGCCTTCTTCATCCACCAGAGGTTCTTCAGCTTCCTGACTGTCGATTGGACAGCCGCTTTAGCCTTGGCATGGGCAGCTCTTTTAACCTTGCAATTGATGTTATTCTGCCAGGTGATAAAAGTTTGCCTCTTGG
The DNA here is from genome assembly GCF_053919585.1 of Euprymna scolopes. Taxonomy (NCBI): domain Eukaryota; kingdom Metazoa; phylum Mollusca; class Cephalopoda; order Sepiida; family Sepiolidae; genus Euprymna; species Euprymna scolopes. The sequence continues at coordinate 147,522,538 of NC_136492.1, forward strand.
TGTCTATAAGCTGTTGGATTTTGGTATCGTTTTCATCGTACCAATCCTGATGTTTCCGCTTTTTCTGCCCTAGGATGCTTATACTGGAGTCCATGATGGCAGAAGACAGCTTGTCCCAGTGCTCTTCAGCGTCATGCGGATACTGCTTGGGCAGGTCCGCATTAAGAGCCGCCTGGAGGTATTGTTGGTAGGTGATATCGCCCAGCTGCTCGATGTTGAGCTTTGGTCGGCTCTGTCTTTTTTGCATCCTTTGCTTCCGCATTAAATGGATAGACATGATGGAGCGAATAAGACGGTGGTCGGTCCAACAATTGTCTGTACTGGTCATTGCCCTGGTGTTCAGCACATCACAGCGGTCTTTGGCACGGACAATGACATAGTCAATGAGGTGCCTGATTTTACTTCGAGGGTGCATCCATAATGTTTTGAATGCGTTTTTTTGTCGGAAAAGTGTGTTCGTGATGATCAGGTTATGTTCTGAGCACTTTGTCAGTAGGAGTGTACCATTTGAGTTAATGTTCCCAACTCCTTCTCTTCCAAGCGTTCCTCTCCAGTGCTGATGGTCTCGTCCCACTCTAGCATTGAAATCCCCAAGTAGGATTATCTTGTCCCCCTTGGAGGCCCCGGATAAAATGGTGTCAAGGTCAGCATAAAAGGTCTCCTTTATTTCATCATGTGCATCAAGTGTTGGAGCATACGCACTAATCACAGTGGCCATTTGGCTGCCCGCAAGCATCAGGCGCATGGTCATCAGCCGTTCGTTGATGCCAACAGGGGGCTCATTGAGGTGGCGGATGAGGCTGTTCTTTATAGCAAAGCCCACGCCATGGATACGCGGCTCTTCTGCAGGCCTTCCTTTCCAAAAGAAGGTGTACCCGCCTTTCTCCTCCCTCAGCTGCTCGTCGTCAGCCAGTCGGGTTTCAGAGAGCGCAGCTATGTCAATCTGGAACCTCCTTAGCTCTCTTGAGATAATGGCAGTTCTTCGATCGGGTCGATCACTTGTTTTGTTGTCCATGAGGGTCCTCACATTCCAGGTTCCAAAATATAGGCATAAATTTTCTTTCTTTTTCCGACCGCGTGGTGGTGATCCCTCTGGATGCGGTAGTCCAGACGGGTTTTTTTGAGGAAGGCTATTTTTAGGGGTACCTTTTCTAACCCCCCTCCCCTACTGGGGTGAGCAGAGTGGATCCTAAACAGGGCTGCTCAGTCATGGATGCAGCTGCCGAAAAACTCTTTCTGCCTCGGTCCGTGAGGTTAGCGACTGAATCTGGCACCCACCGCCTATGTGCCAGGTTGCAGCTAGGAGCTGCCAGGCTACACTGTCCTGCTCCCGTCACCACTTCCTGGTCGCCACAGGACTTTTTCTATCCGGGAATTAAGGGAGAGCTCTCTCTGCCTCAGTCCGGGAGCTTAATGACTAAGACTGTCACAAGACTTTTCCATCCATGATGTAGAGTAGGATGTGTTCCCTTTCGGGAGAACGCGTGCGCGTGATGTCTTTTAACGTGGGGAGACTGATGCGCCTGCAGCCACCACACGGCCCCTTGGCAGAGGAGGGCCTGATACCAATGGCATGGAGAACCACGGCGACTGGAGACTCTCTTCTGTTGCAGCCTTCATCCGCCTTCAGTGCCGTTGTGTCATTATTGTCATCATCCGCCGCATCAGCCGTTGAGGTCTTTTGGATCACTCTTTGTCTGGAACCTCCCCTTCAACCTTACCGCCATGGGTGGCCCTACCAGGAGCCTAGGCTCCGGACGGCATCGCTCTCAGGTTCATCGGAACACACAAGGTTCTCCACCACGACAAGGTGGCGATCCAGGGAGAACATACGAATATATGGAATATACGAATATACGGAATATACGAATATACGGAATATACGAATATATGGAATATACGAATATATGGAATATACGAATATACGGAATATACGAATATATGGAATATACGAATATATGGAATATACGAATATATAGAATATACGAATATATGGAATATACGAATATATGGAATATACGAATATATGGAATATACAAATATATGGAATATACGAATATATGGAATATACGAATATATGGAATATACGAATATACGGAATATACGAATATACGGAATATACGAATATATGGAATATACAAATATATGGAATATACGAATATATGGAACATGGAATTTTCAAATGTTTATTTTTATTTTAGTTTGATGAAAATAGCCACGAGTGAATATAGAAATATATAAAATATATATTGCACAGATAGGGCACATAGATCTTTGTATAAAAAATGATATCCATTCTTAACGCTATTAAAAGTTAAATTCTTCACTAGTTTGGAGACGGAATGCGTTGTTGTGATAAGTGATTTTTTTCTCTACTAATTCGCACTTTTTATTTTAAGATTCAAATATTAATAACTACATTTTATTTCAGTATTTAATTTATGTATTTCTGTTGTATTAAATGCTAGCTTCTTTTTTTTTTTTTTTTTTTTCTCTCGTCCATAAATGTTTATTTATCTACCGAGTTGATTGCAAAAATAGATTACCTAATTGTACTCATTTTTAGTTCGTGGGAGGGGAATCTATCACCATACTTTCCCTTAATAAAAGTCCAACGGACCTGTTTAAGTACAATACTTAATAGTTATTTTTTATTTTTTATTTATTTATTTATTTATTTATTTATTTATGTTTTTTTTTAATGGAGAGTAGAAAACGCATTGTGGATGCGTTATCGGCAGCTCCTGTTACTCTCGCTTCTTCTTATTTGTCCTTCAGTCCTCATTTTTTAAATGAGTGATTTTTCTGACAAAGGGAGAAGAAAAAGCTGTTTTCTAGGTTGGCAGTATTTTTGCGCGAACAGTTGGCAGAGTTGGTGGAAATTTTCTGTTTCTATGTCTATCCTTGTAGCCATGTCACTAGTAAGGGTGCTGGAGGTAAACGTTTTGTCTGGGCTGACGTTATCCGCCTGATAGTCAGGGACCCGAACCTTGGATTAACCACTAAGGAGGCTGTCCTATCAGCAGGTGCAAAGTACTGGGGCTGCTGTATTGCCATTTGGTGAATGGAATCTGGACCATGCAGTAGCTTCTGGTGGGGCCTCTCGATGCCATACTAGTGGGTAATTGTTACGGCTTTACCTTATCATGTGGTACAAAAAAAAAAAAAATTCTTCGTTTCTTTTTCTCTCTTAGTTTCCCCTCTCTGTCCTGCTCTAAGTAAATCTGTCGACCTAGTCCACAAATTCCAAAATTTCATCATGACAAGTTTCAAGAAAAAATACACGATTAAACCCGGTTCTCCAACTTCCAACGTAGACCCCTACTACCATGTCTCCTTCTCCAACATCAGGGGTCTACGTTCTAACCTTCCAGAGGTTGAAACCCAATTACAGGAGACTAAACCAGACCTTTTATTTTTAAGTGAAACTGGCATTGGACAGGCTATTTCCCTAGATGAGTTTGCAATTACAGGATACTCTAACTTAACTTCTAAATCTGACCCCCAAGATCGCCATGGGCATGGAATATGTGCCTATATTAAAGATAGCTTTCCATGTGGGAGGGACATCTCCAGGGAAGATCCTAACTTACCCTATATGTGCTTCCGGGTTGCTTTAGCTCACACTACTGCATTTATATTTACTCTCTATCGCCCCCACAACAGCGGAGTTACTATCTTTCAAAGCATATCTGAGAAAATTGACCAAGTCCTTTCTACTTATCCTTCAGCTAACATTCACGTATGTGGAGACTTCAATGTTCACAACGTCGAATGGTTGACCCACTCAAACAAGACCGATGATGAGGGGAGGTTCTGTCATGATTTCTCCATTGCCTATGACCTCACTCAGATTGTTCAGGAACCTACCCGTGTGCCCGATAATGACGGCCAGTATGCGAGCCTACTAGACCTTTTTCTCACAACTTGCCCTGAACTATGTTCAGTTTCTGTTCTGTCGCCTCTTGGATCTTCCGACCACTCTGTTGTATCAATTAAGATAAAAATGAAATGTAATAAGTCCCCAGACGTACCACTTCATCGTACAGTATATCGATACACTAAGGCTGACTGGGATAGCTTCCGTACATTTATATCTGATCTACCTCTGCATTCCATGTTTAAAAAGGATGTGTCCTCTATAGTATTAGACCTAACTGAATGGTTAATTGTAGGTATTGACCATTTCATACCCTCTAAAAAGTTTCAGCAAAAACCTAACAGCCAGCCATGGTTCTCTCCAGAATGTGCTGCTGCCATTGCGCACAGAAATCACTTTTTCCACTGCTTCAAACGTAATAGATGTATGGAAACTAAAGCCGTTTTCAGGACTGCCAGCAACCATTGTAAGAAAGTAATAAGGAACGCAAGAGAGTTGTATGCTCAATCTGTTAAGTCCAAAGTAGCTGAGCAGCGGCTTGGTTCCCACCAGTTTTGGCAAATAGCAAACAGAATCCTGAACAGAAGCGTGTGCTCCATCCCAACTATTATCAATGGACCTGAGGTAATCTCGTCAGCATTAGACAAAGCCAAACTCTTTGTCAAGAACTTTGCAGCTAATTCTACCCTTTGCGACCAAGACCGCCAACCCCCAATATTTCCTCCTGTATCAGAAAACACGCTATGTGATATACGTATATCTGTACGTGATGTTGCCAAGCTAATCAAAAACCTTGATTCGAGTAAAGCAACTGGCCCTGATGGTATTCCAATAATAGTACTCAAAAAACTTCAACCTGAACTAGCGCCCATACTTACAAAACTGTTTAAACGTTGTCTTAAGGAGAATAGTTTCCCATCTCCCTGGAAAATCTCATCAGTATGCCCTGTATTTAAGAATTCAGGTGATCGCTCATCCCCCTCTCAGTACAGGCCAATAAGTCTCCTGTGCGTCATGAGTAAGTTGCTAGAATCTGTGTTAAATACAGAAGTAATCAAACATCTCAACAAAAATAACCTTCTTAGTGACACTCAATATGGTTTCCGTTCTGCTAGATCTACAGCAGATGTCCTTACAGTTATATCGCATAGGATTAGCAAATCTCTCGACGGTGGCAATCTTTCTAGGGCAATTGCTCTTGACATATCTAAAGCCTTTGATAGGGTATGGCATAAAGGTTTACTTCATAAGATCGCTAGCTATGGTATAGCTGGAAAAGTCTTCTCAATTATTAAATCATTTCTTTCTGATAGGTTCATAAGAGTAGTAGTTGAGGGGCAAAAATCAGAAGCTCACAGTATTAATGCCGGTGTCCCTCAGGGATCCATCCTGGGCCCAACTCTTTTCCTGATCTACATTAATGATTTTCCAAATCATATCCTTACATCATTTGTAGACATTTATGCTGACGACACTACCATTTATGGTACCACATCTAAGACAGTAAACGAGCAAGTACTCTCCAATTCTCTCTCCTCTGATCTTGAGCATGTAGTACAATGGGGAAAGGAGTGGCTGGTTACTTTTAATGCATCTAAAACCAAGCTTCTCTCTTTACATCATCAACATTTTAATCAACATTTGTCATCAATTGAAATGAATGGCTCTCGTCTTCAGGAGGCCTCAAGTTTTGACAAGCTTCTGGGCTTGACCATTACTCCTGATCTTAAATGGAACACGTATATCAAATCTGTTGCCAAGGCCGCTGGAAAAATGGTGGGATCTTTCTATCGATCCAGTAGATATCTCACTGCTGATGCTATTCTCTATCTATATAAGAGCCAGGTACGTCCAAGGATGGAATACTGTTGCCACATCTGGGCAGGAGCTGCTAGAAAGGACTTGTCCTGCCTTGATAGAGTTCAAAATAGACTTCGTAGCCTCGTAGGAGATGTCCTTTTCTCCTCCTTACAACCTTTATCTCACAGAAGAGATGTTGCGAGTTTGTCTCTGATGTATCGTTATTTTCATGGAAAGTGTTCAACTGAGCTTCAATCTATGGTCCCCCCTCGCCAAACTTTCACAAGAAACACTCGTCTAGCTGTAAACACTATCAATAATTTCCCCCACTCTTTATCTGTGCCTAAACCTAAACATAGATTCCATGAACAAAGCTTCTTTCTTAGAACTGCACGCCTGTGGAATTGTCTTCCGTTTTCCTGCTTTCCGGCTGACTACAATATGGTTGTGTTCAAGTCTAAGGTAAATAAGTTCTTGATGAGCCGTTCCATATAAGTTATTAAATTTACCAAATTTTCATTACTAATGATTACTATATTGACCAACTTCTACTGTACACTCTTTAACCCTTATCCTTGAGTGGCCTCTGGGCCTTGATAATGTGGTGATGCCTTTGTAAAAAAAAAAAAAAAAAAAAAAGGTTTAAAATGGTATTTTAGCAAACCAGAACAAGCACTTCTATACATGTTTTATTTGAAAAGTAAAAGATGAACGAACTTTTGAAATTCAGCTTTTAACTAAAATGTATAGAAAAGATTCAAATTATGTAAACAGATTTAAAACAACTTTAGAAAGTTTCTTAACTATATTAGGAATTATTTTAGTTCATTTGGAGGATCTATATATTAATAGGATAGCGCGTGTGTTATTTATTTTGTGTGTCAAGATTACATCCGAGTGACTGTTGTTTAATTGTTATGGACTTCCATTTTTTTGTAATAAATAATTTCACCAAGATTTCTCCATAAGTTTCGGTTTCGGTCTCGATTATAGCTGAAGGAACTCAAGTTATATATATACATATATTTTTTCATAAGTTTTGGCTGCGGTTTCGATTCAAGCTGATGCAACCAAGTCATTTGGATATATATATTTTTTTTAAATCGCAGTTTTATAATATATAAAAATCGATAGAACATTCACTCTATAATAATATATACGAAATCTGCATGAATTAAAATATAATATTTAAGAGTACTTTACGATCAGATTACGCTGGGTGTCCCTGGTACCTTAGATAAATACATTTGCAGTTTTAATAAAAGAGCTACAATAATATCAGAGCGTCTCGATATACGCCGAACATCTACAGAATACCAACATCATTATTATTACATATGAATGTGGAATTTCCATGGGTCCCGCAAGTAAATCATTATAATTTTCCTGTAGTTTTTGAACTAAATAAAACCGACGTATGCTGACATAGAATTACGAAACCAACTGGGAAAGCTAACTGAAAACGAAACAGAAAAAATGAAACAATATTCAAAGCCAGAAAAACACTCATCATATGTTTATTTTTAAAAATTAAAAAAAAAATTAACGAAAAAACTTCATTATTGTTTATTCTTATGATTTTTTAAAAATATTTTTAATGAAAAAAACTTTATTGTTGAATTATTATTTTTAAGAACAATTTAACGAAAAAACTTCATTATTATTTATTCTTATGAATTTTAAAACAATTTTTAACGAAAAATAACTTAATTATTGTTTATTCTTATGATTTAAAAAAATAACGAAAAAAAAAACGTAATTATGTATTTATATATTAAAAAAATAACGAAAAAACTTAATGAAATGATTGTTACGTACATTTTATTTTTTTATCAGAAATTAAAATTTGAAAAAATATTTTTTTGGTTTTGACCTACCAGACATAAAAAAATCGAATTTTATAAAATATATAATGTATAGTTTTGAGTGCTAGCCATCGACGAAGGAAAGCAGACATTTTAAATCTGTATGTTTTATTTTTGGTGTGGTGTCTATTTAATTCTTTCATGGCTGTGTAGATATTAGACAAAATGTGACCCGTTTAGTTACCCATTGAGTTCAGTTTAAATTTTTCGAATCAGGACAAAGCCAACCGGTAATTAAACAACTCCATACCTGAGGGAGGAGCTAATGCCCAAACAGAACAGAACACTCCTTAATTTAGACAAAAAAGATGAGACACTTTGCGAACCCTACGATCAAAATGTGCCAAGGATTCTCTAATTAGTATGAAAAGAAGAACCACAAAAGCCCTTCATTTACAAGCCCATAAATAACAGCAAGGTGTGACAAAAGGTCAGTTTTATGTGGAGAAAAAGAACTTCCGTATGGAGGCCTTCTGGACTATTCCTAAGAGAAAAAGAAGAAGGAAAAACTTTCCTCATAATATCTCGGCCAACAAAACCTCCGGCCTACTCTAGGTGTATTTTGTTGACCTCGAGAATATTTCTGTCTTTATCTCAGGAATTTGTATATTTATTCAATCAATGGATGTAGCTTGCTCTTATTCCATCAGCCATAATCGGATGGAAGTCTTATGTAATTTGTGCTTAACTAATAATAAGCAGTTTTGAGTGACAGTCATTTGGAGGTTGAAGATTCAATCTTCAATGTGAGCGATAGTAAAAATAGAATTACGAATAACAAGACTTCTAACCAACAGGAAAATCGCAAGATTAAATAAAGATTTTGTTGTTGTTTTCTTCATCAAGATTTAAACGTTGCAGAATTACATCATAATGGATGAGGTGTTGCTATGCATGATATCTGGCGAAATGAATTGAAACATCCAAGTGGATTCTTTTCTAGAATACAGTTATGTTGCAAGGTTTAAATTCATTATTTGAATTGTATATTCGAAAAGTGGGTTTAATTAAATGATTTATTGAATGTATTATAATTACATTTGTTTTAAGCATCTTATATGCATTTTCTTGTATGAATATGTTGAGATATGTGATTAGCCTAATGGATAAGGAGAATGGCTGACAAAATATGATTAAACAGTGGTTATCAATCTCTCTTTCCCCTTATCTTATTGATTAGTAGTTTAAAACAAATATCAAGTTGAATAAACGTCTTCTGTCTTCCACCAGTGTTGGGTCAACTTGGTCCTCTTTGAAAGTGTAAATTAGCAGCTTTTATTTCAGGCAGCAAACTGTCAGTTTGGAAGAATCACAGAGAGGCACATACAAGAAAAATCAGCTAACAAAGCATGGATAATAATTAACTTTCATGTGTTTTTGTAATTATGATAGCAACTTGGTTTACTGCAAGGTTGAAATGCCACAGTTAATTAAACACATGTTTCTATTAAAATCATGGCTGGAGAAACAGTAGATCTGGTATGATTTAGATTTAGCATAGCAATTCTTTAATCGTCATCCGTATTCATTAGACGGATCACATACCTCAACATACTCCTACAAGAATAAAATAACTGCCATCAACCAGCTTGCCACGCCACTAATAACATACAGCTTTTGTATCATTGACTGGCCACAAAAAATACATCAACTGGCTAGATGTAAAGACACGGAAGCTGCCAATGCATCATAAAATAATATATTGAAATAAGTGACTGTATTTGCCCAGGGGAGAAGGAGGACTGGGGCTCGCAGCAACATAGGGCAACTATAGTGAGCACAGGTCAGTATCTGAGAAGCATCCAGAACCACACCCTCTCAATAGTATATGAAAATCAAGAGACAGGAGCCAGCAGAACAACATCAGTCACCCAGCTGGCCAAGCATTTTGGTCAAGGTTATCTCACAGAAAAGGATGAAACACCAAAAATACACAGAAATAGCAAGAAAGAGCCGGCAGAAATATACTGAGACCTTCCAAAGGATGAACCTTGAAGAATGAACCTTGAAGAATGGGACTAACATCAGCATGCAAAGTATTTTCTGGGGAACTCTCCGAGGAATACATAGACAGGGGAAGTTTGTTGGAATGGCTCAAGAGGGGAGCCCTCCACCACGATCAGGAAAGGGTTATAATGGCTGCTCAAGACCAGGGACTGAGCAGCAACGCATTCAAAAAGATGGCAGGGATCAATACTGACAACGAATGCAGGTTCTTCCACACAGAATTGGCTAAAATTGACACTTTTGTGCTTATTAAAAATAATTGATCACAAATATTTATTAATTTTAAACTACCAGCAAAAATAAAATCTATAGATCACCACTCCAAATGTATTTTACGTTTGAGAAAATATATGCATATTTAACATGTGTTTTACGGTTATCGAGAAAAATAACAACTTTATAGTTAAATATTTAGAAATTTATAAAGAATTGGAATAAGTAATTGTATTGGAATCAGGAATTTCGTACAGAATCGGTAATTGTTTCGGAATAAGGAAATATGTTGAAATCGTCCCATAGCAAAAGTAGCAGTCGTTGGATGAGTTCAAAAACAGCCTACAGAAAATGGACTCTGATTTAGAAAGTATGATAGGTTATGAAAAGGAAGGGTTGTAAAAAGATAGCTTCGAATTTGGGGGTATCAAAACCAAAGCAAAATATGATGAAAGTAAAAATAAAATAGATAAACCCCATAATTTATTATACCATACCTGTTCACACTGAAACACTTATCACATTATTCTGTGGATCTATATTAAAGAAACCTTGTTAAACTTTGTGACATATTTCCATTCTATGGAGGTCAGGTGCGAACGAACACCCCATCATTTTATTATACCATATTTCTTCAAACTGAAACATAATTATCAAATTATACTTACGCAGATAGATATGAAAAGTCTTTATTAAAGTTTGTGCCTATTTCCATTCCATGGAGGCCAGGCGCGAACGCAGACCCCACAATTTTATTATACCATCCCTATTTAAGTTAAAACATACTTATCAAAGTATTGTTATGTACATCTATATCAAAAACACTTGTAAACGTTCTTTTTTTAATTTTTAAATTTTTTATTTCCATACTTTGTAGACCAGGCGCGAATGCAGACCCCACAATTTTAATGAACCACAAATATACCCATTCCTGTGTCTCGATACATCTTCTATCATTATATGTAATCAGATTTTTAAAATAGTCAACCATATAGGAGACTATTCGTGACCACACACACACACACACACACACACACACACACACGCGTTCAGCTTTATATTATATATATATATATATATATATATATATATATATATATATATATATATATATATATATATATTATTTCAATTCTCGTATTATGACGGTTGCAAAATTTTTCAGTGATATGCTCGCATTTAACTTCTTTATTTGCACATTACATTGCATTTTATTGGTTTCTGTACGAATTTTCATCTTTACTTTTCATCTTTTTGTGCCCACATATATTGCGCTTGAGAATAGCGGAATAATGCAAGATGTTGCAAGAATAACACACCTTTGCAATATTTTATGTTTCCCCAAGGAATTTTCCATGCACATTTACACATGACCTCCTCATACACGCATATATCCGCAATCTATCTATCTATCTATCCATATACATGTATATATATATATATATATATATATATATATATATATATATATATATATATATATATATATATATATATATATATATATATATATATTAATATGGGGGAGTTAAAAGAGTAAGATCGATTCTTTGAAAGGAGACTTAATGCAAATCTCAACAAATTGCCTTGTAGCTGATACAGATTTTCAATAAAATAAAAAGCAACAATATAAAACTATATATTAATACATATAGATTTATTGGTTTATTCAATAAAGATGATACATTGATTTCTGCGGATTATTCGTAAAAGTAATTAAAATATTTCTTTGACTTTTTTTCATCGATAACTCGACCTCAGGACTATTTAAATCATCCACCACAAACCAGCATATTTGCCACTCCAGACGTGAGAAACTTGGAATTATAAGACAATATCGAAAATTTAACTGGCAATTCAAACCACTTTCTGTCAGAGAAGAGGAGGTGCATTCCAACATTATTGTTTTTTTTACTGAACTTCACCTTCACCCTAAACAAGGCACATTGTAAATTGGACATAAAGGGCTATTAATTGGGACCATGCCTAAGAAAGATTAAGATGTTGATTTACGTTGCATTTGAAATTTTTGGAAGCAGGTAGCAGGAAGGGAATTCCAAAGTTTAGCAGTTCTATGGAACAAGCAATTAGAGTAGAAAAGCTTCTGACATTTAGGTACCTTAACAGTGAAGGGGTATGATTTTGCTAAGCGGGTTTGTTGGAGATGTGTACGTCAATATATATTGTATAGTGTATATTCTTTTTCCGGCTTTACTATTTAAAACGAATTCAAAATTCAATCACCAACTGCAACATGCTACTCTGTATCATCTGCTGAATTGGATTTTGAAATTGAACTTCACTAAACCCACTTCAAAGCTTCTATTCATTAACAATAAAAAAGTATTTCTATTATTACTTTGCATTCAACTTGGACCTAAGAACTCTGGATAACATCTCTATTCCTTTGCTACTCCAGATCTTTCATTGTAATTTTTTCCTTATTCCCGTATTTTAATTTAATTTTATTTCATTTTATTTAGCTTTTTGTATTTATTTTATATTTATTTTTTATTATTTTATATAGAATATTTTTTTGCTTTTTATACTACATAAAAGTATATATTTTTTTATTCCTTCTCTATCTCATAGATAATTGTAGTTCTCCCATCCCCCCCACCACCATTTTCAAAATATTACCATTCTCCTCTCACGCACAATTATTTTGCTCCTAATATAATTATCGCTGGATGTTGCATCCCTAATATGTTTCCTAGCATCTTCTCTCTTTTTCTGATGAGAAGCATTATGCTTCGAAATACTAGGGTATAAAGGGTTTTACTAATTTTACACACTTAACTGATGTATCATCCTTATCGATTAAACGAATGAATCTATATGCATTAATATATTTTTTTACACAGGCATCACCACATTATCAAGGCCAAGAGACCACTCAAGGATAAGGGTTAAAGAGTGTACAGTAGAAATTGGACAATATAGTAATCATTAGTAATGAAAGTTCGGCAAATTTGTTAACTCATATGGAACGGCTCATCAAGAACTTGTTTACGTTAGACTTGAAGACAAGCATATTGTACTCAGCCGGAAAGCAGGAAAACGGAAGACAGTTCCACAGGTGTGCAGTTCTAAGAAAGAAGCTTTGTTCATGGAATCTACGTTTAGGTTTAAGCACAGATAAAGAGTGGGGGGAATTATTGATAGTGTTTTCAGCTAGACGAGTGTTTCTTGTGAAAGTTTGGCGAGGGGGGACCATAGATTGGAGCTCAGTCGAACACATATATATTTTCATATTGTCATTTTCTTATTTTCTTGATATTCTATATACATATATGTGTGTGTGTGTGTATGTGTGTAAGGAACTTTGTGTGTGTGTGTGTGTGTGTAAGGAACTTTGTGTATGTGTGTTTGTATGTGTGTGTGTGCGTGTGTGTAAGGAACTTTGTGTATGTGTGTTTGTGTGTGTGAGTTCGTTATCTATGCACTCGAAGATGACTGGACAGATTTTTATGAAATTTTGTTAGGAAATAGATTGAAAATAAGAAAGAAATATGTTAAATCATATTGTAGACACGTTTTACCGGAAGTGAGGGTCAGCTGATCGGATCTGTGTGTGAGTCACGTGATCAGGTTAGCTGGAGTCAGTGAGTTTGGGTTTAGACGTAGAGAAGAACAGACGGCTTAACAGGTCGTCCCCTCCCAATCACTGTGGGGTGGGGGGGCGCTGACGTGTGTGAAAATAAGAACTATGCAAGCAAAGACATTCAACAGTAGATTCTTTGATTATTTCTCTTTAGAGCACAATTGAAGCATGATACTTGACTTTTGCATTTTAAACCTTAATTCAAGCCATTATATATAAAAATGATTTTATAAAATCAACAGTAAGTTCTCTACAGTGCAATGTAGACTATAATGTATTGTAGACTCAGTCACTGCGAGAGGTATTTAAAGCTTCCTCTCGATGCACCTGGATGGGTCCCCAACTAGAGCAGGCAATCACCCGATTTGATTGAAAAATAGTCGATTTCACTGATTTCCATGACAATAAAAATATGGGCGTGTGAGACATTTGTTGACCATTATTCAATGCCGGGCAACGTCGGGTCTCCCTCTTAGTACCTATAGATCAAATACTTGAAACCATCTTTTAAAACGCAGTAATTATGTATGAAACAAGTAATAACATATTAAATGCAAACCTAATACAATTTTATCCTAATTCTGGTCTCCCTGAATTTAAATTGTTGACGTCTTTCCTGAAAATAGCGAGCCCGTTCTTTTTGACAACCGACTTCACGTTGATGGTCTTTCTGTCTTTTGGAAATTTTACTTATTTTCTGCAGTTCTTTTGTCACGTGAAGATTATTTGAAAAAGAATCGTAAACGTTTATGATACAGATGGAGCATAATCATTTGTTTTTTTTTATTTTAACATAAAAAAAACAATTATTAGAAATATTGAAAAAAAAGTATTATAAAAATTCTGTTGTAGCAAGAGTGTGTATGAGCCTGTAGGAAAATAGCAGCAGCAGCCAGAAGAATTAATGGCAAGCGACTGTATTAGCAGCAGGAGCAGCATTTGAACGCATATGCAAATTTTGAAGTGTGTACAAGCTGGCACCAAAAGAAAAAGGAAAAAAAAAGGACACTTTTTGGTCGAGAAGAAACAAAGTCCTCGTTGAAGAAAATGGACGTGTAAAGTGAAAGACAAGAGAAATGGCTGAGTACAGCCGGCTTGTGATCAGAGAATAAAAGTGTACACCAGGCGAGATGGACGATGGTGAGAGATTTTTAAGCCGGTGTCGAGACGAGGAGAAAGAAAAGCGGCAATAAATATGTTAAAAAAAAGAACAGAAGCATGCGTTCTATCCCACCCATCATCAATGGACCTGAGGTCATCTCGTCAGCATCAGACAAGGCCAGACTATTTGCCAAGAACTTTGCAGCTAATTCTACCCTATGCGACGAAGGCAAACATCGCTAAAAAACATCCCCACACCCAGCAAGCATAGCTATATCATTAAATTAATCCAAAAAACAGATGAACTAATATGCCGAATGTGATGGCGAGCAAATTTCTTCCATAAAAATGAAAACGTAAACAAAAAAGAATCCTATGATTTTAAAACCCTTAAAAATGCGAAAACAGTAGACCTTTTGATAAACTTTGAAAATGACCTTTTAAACGTAATTAAAAACGTAGAATTCCACAATCAACCTAACAATTTCCAATGGAAACTACAAAAATCGTTAGAAACTTAAACAACTCTAATAAAATCTTTGTAAAAGCAGATAAAACAAGAAACTTTTATAAAATAGATAAGCAAGAACATAACAAACTAATCACAGAAAACATTACAAAAAACTACAAAAAACTAGACACAAACGAATGCGACTACATAGATATAATAAATACTGAAAGTAAACAAATTACCGATAAATTAAGAATTAGCGATAAAGTTGGCAAATTGAAACCTAGAGAGGCATACATTCTGCTTAAAGACCACAAATGGGACTTTAAAAATAATCCCAGCACTCGCCTGATGAACCCAACTAAACCAGAAATAGGTAGAATTAGCAAAACTATACTTTCTAGAGTAAACAAACAAATCAAACAAGACCTAGAACTAAACCAGTGGGCAAATACTACCGAAGCAATCACCTGGTTTAAAAATATAGAAAACAAAGATAAATGTACGTTTATACAGTTTGACATCATAGACTTTTATCCCTCGATATCCGAAGAACTTTTTAACATTGCCCTAGAATTTGCCGAGGCATACACTGATATATCCTCGGAAGAAATCAACATCATTAAAAAATGTAGAAAATCAGTTCTAATAAATAACAATAGCCAATAGATAAAAACTAAAATGAAAAATTCGTTTGATTTGGCAATGGGTGCCAGGGATTCTGCAGAGGTATCAGATCTTGTGGGATTATTCATTCTATATACCCTCACAAGCATATTCGATACTACGGATATCGGCCTATATAGAGATGACGGACTAGCTATAATAAAAAAAAAACTCTAACAAAGTCAAGGGAGAAAACTTTAAGAAAATCATACACAAGGAAATGAAAAAATTAGGCCTAAAAGAAGACGTATCAGCTAACATAAAAATAACAAACTTCCTAGACGTCACGTTAAACATAGATAAAAACACATATGAACCATACTTAAAAGATAACGCTACTCCAATTTATGTAAAATCTAAGTCCAATCACCCACCATCAATTATAAAACACATTCCTAACTCGATCGTAAGTAGACTCAGTAATAACTCAAGCGATGAAAATGCATTTAACAGGTCAACCAATATCTACGAAAAAGCCTTAAAAAATAGTGGATACAAAAATATCGATATCAAATATAAGCAACAAAACACCAATAACTATAATAAAATTAAAAATAGAAGAAAAAGAATTATAATCTGGTATACGGCCACATACAATCAAATGTTAAAAACTAAACTTGGCAAGAAATTTCTAGATCTTATTGAAAACCACTTTCCCGCAACCAACCCCTTACACAAAATCTTCAATAAAAATACCTTAAAGTTATCCTACAGCTGTTGCGAAAATTTAGAGATGATAATTAAAGCACACAATAACAAAATATTAAATAAAAACAATGTAAACAACAACAAAATAAACAATAAAAATGTAGACACCATGACAAAAATAAAACTAACACTAGCAGAAATAATAATAATAATAATAATAATAATAATAATAATAATAATAATAATAACAATAATAATGATAATAATAATAATAATAACAATAATAATAATAATAATAATAATAATAATAATAACAAACCAACCCCGGACAGGAACAACCATGCCATAAATAAAAATACTAATGACGAACAAGATAAATCCAACTGAAGACACCACACACTTTGCCCAGTTCAAAATAAATGTCTAACAAAAAGCGTAGTTTATCAGGCAACAATATTTGCGAAAGAAAACCCTGAATAACAAGAAATATTACGTAGGCATGACTTCCTTAGATTTCAAAACCCGATACTATGACCACAAAAGTACATTCAACAATAAAAACATCGTATAAAAACAACACTAGCGAATAAATACTGGGAACTTGTTCGAACATGTTTTCCCTTACATATACACACGCACATACGCACACACACACGCACGCATATATACAGCCTCATATACACTCACATTCACGCGCGCACACACACACACGCTAACATACACACATATACACACACATACGCGCACAAGTACACATACATGCGAAACGTCATTTCTTTAAAGTGAAAGCCAGACATGCGCAGTCAGAACACTGACCCCAGTATAAAAGTCAACAAAACCTGTCAACTTCCCCTTTTGCGTCTGGACCAGCGTTCGACCTGCTTAGTCGACGAACTGCCCGCATTTTCTAACGTCACTTTCCCTGCTACTGTAATGTGGGGCAAGTGCAAGCACACTTAATACGCTTTCCCTCTCCATGAACTGGATTGACTTACTCTCTCTATCTCCCCTTCGCTTTGGCCCATCGACACAGACATGTGCTCGACTTTCTACTGAGTTTAACTCTTTCTTTCTACATCCGGCTTGCCACTTCGCATTTCTCCATTCCTTCCACGTGCGTAGTCGTCAACAGCTGAATGAACACGTGTACACGAAGACCATCATTTCTCAACAGAAAATAAACAACATGTTTATTTTATTCCAGCATTTGAGTTCTGTGTTTTATTCATTCAATTCGTTTCATTATTTTTTCTTGTAGCGAGTTAGGGTATTTTATATCCTGGTCCGCAACAAACTCAAAGAAAGCAGACATTCGCCGGTAGTCCAATGGAAAATAAGACAAGCTACTACATGTAGGCATTTAGACGACCCATGTAAATTATTCCTTCATGAAGAATTTGCTATCCTGTACTTTAAAGACCCCCAAAATCTATTAAACTGTAGAAGAGAAATAGCAAATAACTGTGTTCACAAAATAAAATTTACTCTAGGATAGCGATACAAAATAGTTTTAAAACTAACAAAAACAATAGAAAATAAGCAAATAAATAAACATGAATATACATAAACGATCACACATATATGTATGTATATATGCATATATGTGTGCATATATGTATGTACACATATGTATATTTATATATATATATATATATATATATAAAAAATGCTTGCCTTAAACCACTAAACTAGTTTTAAAACAGATCCTTTGTTCGATAAAATGCATGTCCATTGGCTGATAGGAGGGGCGCGGTGGATACTAGAAAGCTGATTGGCTAACTAAAACCCTCAACAGAAGAGGACCATATAAAAACAATAAACAACCACCGAATTCGCGCATAAGCCTGACTAATCCTGGAGTGGATAAAACGCCGAATATTCAGTGTAGCTTAATCGCCATATATATTTTATAAATTACTAACTAGCTCTACCTACGTATTGAGCACATTTGAAGTAAATACTTAAAGTTTATGCATAAATCCATACTTTCGCATATTAATTTTATGTGAGTAAATGAAGTAGTTATATATATATATATATATATATATATATATATATATATATATATATATATATATATATATATATATTGGCTGCGAGATTTCAATCAAGATACAACACACTCAATTCGACTGCTCATAAAGAGACACAGTGAACAATTACAAATTTATTACAAGCGAACTCCTGTAACAATACTATAAGGAACGAACACGTTAGGCCGACAAACCCATGTTTAAACCACCGAACACGTGCAAACCTAATTTCGGCATACTCAGAAAAAGGTAATTGTAAGAAACAGAACAATTTGGAACTTTATTCAAATTATTTTCTTAAAAGAACGTTCAGGTCAGCGTGATAAAAGAATCCCTCCTCTTCTAGTCACAAACACATGAAAAAGAAAAGACATTTTTAACGTGTGCTATTTTCTTATTTTTGCTAATTTAAAGGAACAGATCGTCCATAAAATTTCTTTTGTTATTTGTATTTCTTTTACGCGGTAATCACCACTTATCAAGGCCCAGAAGCCACTCAGGGATAAGGGTTATTGCAAGTACATTACGTTAGTGTGGAGATTTGATGAAGTGTTTACTTAAGGGGGCGGTTCATTAGGAATTTGTTAACGTTGGACTTGAAGACATCCAGGTTGTAGTCAGGTGAGAAGCAGGCAGACGGAACAGAGTTCCACAGGCGTGCAGTTCTAAGAAAGAAGCTTTGTTCATGGAATCCACGGTTTGATGTAGGCACAGATAAAGAGTGGGGGAAATTTTTCACAGTGGAATCAGCTAGACGGGTGTTTTTTGTGAAAGATTGGCGAGGGGGGAGCAGAGATTGGAGTTCAGACGAGCACCTGCCATGGAAATAACGATAAAACAAAGATAGGCTTGCAACGTCTCTTCTGTGGGAGAGAGGTTGCAGGGTAGAGAAAAGGGCATCCCCCACTAAGCAACGAAGTCTATTTTGTACTCTGTCAAGGCAGGATAGGCTGTTTTTAGCAGCTCTTGCCCAGATATGGCAGCAGTATTCCATCCTTGGACGTACTTGGATTTTATATAGATAGAGAATTGCATCAGTAGTGAGGTATCTTCTGGAGCAGTGGAAGGATCCCACCATCTTTCCAGCGACCTTGGCAACAGACTGGATATACGCATTTCATATCAGATCAGGAGTGAAGGTCAAACCCAAAAGCTTGTCAAAACATGAGGCTTCTCCTAGACGAGAGCCATCCATTTCAATTGATGCCAGATGGGGATCAGAGCGTTGATTATGTAAAGATAGGAGTTTGGTTTTAGATGCATTAAAGTTTTATTTTTTTAATGGAGAGTAGATAATACAGTGGATATGTTATCGGGAGCTCTAGTAACTCTCGCTTCACCTTTTTTGTCGCTCAGTCCTCATTCAATGAGTGATTTTTCTGACAAACCGTGAAAAAAGCAGCTTAAAGGTCGGTAGTACTTGGTGAACAGTAGTCTGAGATGTCGGAAATTTTTCTGTCTCTGTCTGTCCTTGTGGCCATGTCACTAGTAAGGGTGCTGGAGGTAAACGTTTTGTCTGGGCTTGGATTAATCACTAAGGAGACTGTCCTATCAGCAGGCGCAAAGTACTGGGACTGCTGTATTGCCATTTGGTGAGTGGATCTCGACCATGCAGTAGTCTCTGGTGGGGCCTCTCGATGCCATACTAGTGGGTAATTGTTACGGCTTTACCTTTTCATGTGCTACAAAAAAAAAAAGATTTCCTGTCTTTTTCTCTCTTGCTTTCCCTCTCTGTACTGCTCTAACCAAGTATGCCGACCTGTTCCACGAATCCCAAAACCTCAACATGAAATATCTCCAGAATAAAAACTCGAAAAAACCTAGAACCCCATCTTTCATGGTAGACCCCTACTACCAGGTCTCCTTCTCCAACATCAGGGGTCTACATTCCAACCTTCCAGAGGTTGAAACCAAATTACAGGAGACGAAACCGAACATATTATTTCTAAGCGAGACTGGAAGAGGGCCGACCACTTCCCTAGATGAGTTCATAATTAACGGATAATCTAACTTAACAGCTAAATCTGACCCCCAAGATCGCCATGGGCATTGAATATGTGCCTACATAAAGATGGCTTCCCGTGTGACAGGGATATCTCTAGAGAAGATCCTAATTTACCCTATATGTGCTTCAGGGTTGCACTTGCTAACGCCACTGCATTTAAATTTGCCCTCTATCGGCCCCACAACAGCGGAGACTATCTTTAAGAGCATATCTGAGAAAATAGACCACATACTGTCTTCACATCCCTCGGCTAACATCCACATATGTGGTGACTTCAACGTCCATAACGTGGAATGGCTGACCCATTCAAATAAGACAGATGATGAGGGGAGGTTTTGTCATGATTTTGCCATTGCTTATGATCCATTTGCCATTTCTCAGATATGCTCTTAAAGATAGTAACTCCGCTGTTGTGAGGCTTATAGAGGGCAAATATAAATGGAGTGGCGTTAGCAAGTGCAACCCTGAAGCACATATAGGGTAAATTAGGATCTTCTCTAGAGATATCCCTGACACACGGGGAGCCATGTTTAATGTAGGCACATATTCAATGTCCATGGCGATCTTGGGGGTCAGATTTAGCTGTTAAGTTAGATTATCCGTTAATTATGAACTCATCTTTGAAATGGAACACGTACATACAGTCTGCTGCCAAGGTCGCTGGAAAGATGGTGGGATCCTTCTACCGCTTGAGAGGAGATCTCACTACTCATGCAATTCTCTATCTATATAAAAGCCAAGCACGTCCAAGGATGGAATACTGCTGCCATATCTGGGCAGGAGCTGCTAAAAACAGCCTATCCTGCCTTGACAGAGTACCAAATAAATTTTGTGGCTTAGTGGGGGATGCCCTTTTCTCTACCCTGCAACCTCTCTCCCACAGAAGAGACGTTGCGAGCCTGTCTTTGTTTTATCGTTATTTCCATGGCAGGTGCTCGTCTGAAATCCAATCTCTGGTCCCCCCTCGCCAATCTTTCACGAAAAATACCCGTCTAGCTTAATCCAGAGTGAAAAATTTCCTCCACTCTTTATCTGTGCCTAAATCAAAACGTGGATTCCATGAACAAAGCTTCTTTCTTAGAACTGCACGCCTGTGGAACTCTGTTCCGTCTTCCTGCTTCCCACCGGACTACAACTTGGATCTTCAAGTCCAACGTTAACAAATTCCTAAGGAACTGCCACCTCAAGTAAACACTTCATCAAATCTCCACACTAACGTAATGTACTTGCAATAACCCTTATCCCTGAGTGTTTTCCGGGCCTTGATAAGTGGTGATCACTGTGTAAAAAAAAAAAAAAGGTAACCAGCCACGTCTTCCCCACTGAACCACGCGCTCGAGATCAGAGGAGAGAGAATCAGAGAGAACTTTGTCATTTACAGCCTTTGATGTGTTGCCGTAGATTGTCGTGTCATCAGCATAGATGTCAATGAATGATTTAAGTATATGTTTAGGGAGATCATTTCTGTAGATCAGGAAGAGAGTTGGGCCCAGGATATTTAACAAATATATTGGTGTGTTGCATAAATTTTCATTGTGTCTAAACAGTGCCAATGAGTTTCGTATCACAGCCTCCATATGCGGACGATGCAAAATTGTGGTTCACGCAGGTAGATGCATTCTTCGAAATACACAACGTTCCTCCTCAAAGGCAATTATGCTAGTGGTACTGTGGTATGTCTGCGCCTCTTGCAGAAACAGTTCGGGACTTGATTACAACTCTGTCTTCAGGCATTATCTATGATGAATTAAAAGCAGAGGTATTGAAGCACAACACTGCATTAAAGGAAAGCAGATTTCGTACGTTCGTGCAGGAGGAGCACTAGGTAACATGCCCCTTACAGAGTTGGAAAACGGTTAAATGAACATTCAGTCTCTTTGACAGAAGACGCACCAATCACAATTTTTTTTACGTTTACCTATTGATGTCCAGGTTATACTAGAGAAGAATATTGCTGATTAACATGGCAGAAAACATTCTAGAATTCTCACTTAATTTCAGCCAGCAACCTTGGTCAATTCACACTGTAGCAGTTACTGAGGATACGCAGCAACCGAGTTCATTTAATGACGAATTATTAACCAAGATTGACTCGTTAACACAAAAATTGGACGTACTGTCGCGAGACAGAAAAGTTCCTCGTGTTGGGAAATAAAGTCGTAATAATTCTCGATCGTGTATCACAAATAATACTGGATCTTGCTGGTATCATCTCACTTATGGTGAGAGAGCTCGTTAGTGCCGACCAATCGGAATAGAGGACTGTCTTGGAGGGAGATACAAAGAAGAAATCTCTCTCAGACATGCGGGAACGATAGAAGCATCAACATGCGACTGGCCAGTTTCCTTGAGTAAAGACTTTTATCAAAGAAATGTACCATCCCCTTTGTACCCCTATATCTTGGAAACCTTTATAAAACATCATCAATCCTAAAGTCTCGTCGCATAACCGATGCTTTCTTTTCCACAACCGTTCTTTTTCAGCGCTCTTGTTCTCTCTCTAATTTCGGAGGTGCCCCAAAAAGGGGACCGACCGAAATGGTGACCCTTTTTCAAACGTCGTTAAAAGCTACGGTAACCGCCATAGCCTCTACTTCTTGGGGGATTCATTGTTCAGAGCGAAATTTTTTCTTTTGACCTGCAAGAAAAACGTTTTTTCATTTTCTCATACATTAATTGCGAGAATTTAATAAAAAAAAATGCTTACTTGCGTGGGTAGACGCCACCATAAGTAATTAATGGTTTCTATATGTTAATTAGGTTTCACTTCTGAGCTATTATTATATTGAAGTAGAAAAAGATAATGAAAATGTTATCGTTAATTTGGAGATTCGTACGTACATTACGGACTCATACAACACGAAATGATAATGGAGCTTTTAACTTGAATTAATATTTGCTGAGAGCTCCATTAACTTCACGTGGTCAGACCGGAAACAAATCTCGAAGAAAGAAAAAAGCACGAAAACAATTCGACCTTGAAAAATGATTTTACTCCCAAAACCCTGAAAAGGATATATATATATATATATATATATATATATATATATATATATATATATATATATATGTATATATATATATATATATATTTATACGTTTTATTTGCTCTACAACAGTATTGAGCACTTTCTTTAGTTTCTATTAATTACCATCTCTACTATATATATATATATATATATATATATATATATATATATATATATATATATATATATATAAATTCTGTGTTATGTGCATACTTCGAAATGCTTATCAACAACAAACGATTCTATTTTTCTGCTTAAATTGAGAAAATGCATGTACTATTGTTACAAGAACAAATCGTCTGAGTAAATATGAGATAGGACAGCCGAGGATTCGAACTTGCGAATCTAGATTTGGAATTCACAATTCCGATCATAAGTTAAAATAAATAATACAGAATGTTACTGAAAATAGAATGTAGACTTACCATTGTTTAGTTCACATAAAATAGTTAGATATCTGTTTATTGAAAAAGGAATGTAATGATGTAATTTTGTTTCTGTTAAAGAAATGAAATTAAAATAAGGAATTTAAAAACGGACATTGGAAAATGTTATTTGTAAAGTGGGTAATCAAATATTAGGTTAGAGAGTCGGACAACGGAAAATGTTTGTAAAATAGATTAATCAAAAAAATTTTTTTAATTACATTTTCACCCCAAACAAGGCACATTGCCACTTTGATATAGGGGGCTACTATTAGGCACACAGGTTACAGGGGTACTAGGTGGGTAGTTGGGCAGCAAGATGTTGGTTCACGTTACACTTCAACTTCTGCATGTCAGTACAGTTGGGGAAGCAGGAACCTGGCAGGGAGTTCCAAAGTCTAGCGGTTCTGGGAAAGAAACTACTGGAGTATAAGGCTCTCTTACATCTAGGGATATCTACTTTGAAGGGGTGGGATTTAGCTGCTTGTCGGGTTTTTCGGGGGTATTTACGTAGAGGGGATACAAGTGCTTGCAGCTTGTCAGAACATACACCATTAAAGTACTTGTAGAACAGGCAGAGGGATGCTACATTGCGTCGATGGGACAGAGGCTGAAGCTTGGATGATAGTTCAGGACCTATTAGGTTGGCGACTCTCTTTTGAACCCTGTCTAGGAGCAAGAGACTAGTAGCAGATGCACCAGCCCAAATATGACAACAATACTCCATACATGGGCGAATGGTGGCCTTATAGAGGTAAGGATACATTCAGGGGTCAGTAGCTTTCTAGCACGGTAGAGAGAACCTACCTTCTTCGCACCGGTCCTGGCAATGCTCTCAATGTAATTGTTCCAACTCATGTTTCCTGTGAACGTTAGGCCGAGGAGTTTAAAAGATGTACATTCAGATAAAGAGTCTTTGGCCATTGCTATTGGTGGTAGAGAAGGTTTGTCGTAGTTATTAGAGGAAACAAGTTTAGTCTTGGCAGCATTGAATGTGACCATTCATTTTTATCCCCATCTACAGATTAGAGGTCATTCTCTAGTGTTTCTGCCATTTCTTTAGATATGTGTTCATTTGTTTTCCTCTCATGTCTGTTATAGAGCGTGGTGTCATCAGCATATATACCGATCTCACAGATAATTTTGTCAGGGAGGTCATTTATGAATATTAGGAATAATGGAGGTCCAAGGATAGACCCCTGAGGCACTCCCACATTTATATCATATTGTTTAGATGTACGGCCATCGAGGACAACCTGGCTTTTTCTCTTATTTAAGAAGGATTTAATTATGTTAAGTATTCTACCAGTAATACCGTATGATCTGATTTTTCTGAGAAGACCTTCATGCCATACCCTGTCAAAACCTTAGATATATCTAGAACTACTGCTCTACTCTCCCCTGCTTTGTCAAGTGACTGGTATATATGTTCAGAGATTTCAGTTTGAATGTCTGCTGTGGAACGGGCTTGCCTAAATCCATATTGTTGGTCGGTAAGAAGCTTAGCATCTGTAACGTGATGGACTAGAACTTGGTTAATTATGGACTCAAATATTTTGGCAAAAAGTAGGAGGAGACTAATGAATTCTTGAAAACTGGTACCACAGAAGCAGTTTTCCAGCAGGCAGGAAAGCAAGATTCATTAAGGCATTTGTTGTAAAGTTTGGAGAGGATTGGAGCTACTTCAGCAGAGCACGTTTTTAATAGCACAGCCGGGATGAGATTAGGTCCACATGCTTTTGCAGTGTCAAGATTTTTTATAATGGCATGCACCTGAGAAGGGGTGATTTTCAGATCGTCAAGTGTGGCGTCTGTCCACAGAAGAAAGTCTGGGATAGGGTGGTTAGCAGGGTCTAGTGTGGAGTTGGAGGCAAACCGACTGGCAAGCATGTTAGCCTTCTCGGTTGCTGAGCAAACAACTTCATGATTGTTGGATAGTGGGGAATTGTTGATTCCCCATTATTTACTACACTGTTTTAGATTTTCCAGAAGTCACGAGTTCCTAATTTCTGAGCTTTTTTGGTGGTTTCAGTAAATTCTCTCTTAGCTGTTGCTATTTCTTTCTTACAGTTACTTCTGTCTGTTTGAACTGGATTTATGTCGGTTAAATCTGTGGTATGCGTGCTGCCTTTGCGCGATGGCAGCTGCACATGTGGAAGTAAACCATTGGGGAGAGTGGGGCTTGCTATAAAATTTCCGTGTGGGAACATGTGCTTCAATTGCTGTCTTGAACCATTCAGTGGTCTCATTTGCGCACTGTTCAGCAGGAAGTGAAAATATATTTCGCCATGGGGCGTCTCTAGTCGGCCTTTTTATAATATCTCGTTGTTTTGAGCACTGGCTCTTCTATTTGGGCTCTAGAGTTAAAGGTGATTTTAACTATTATTACTACATGATCAGCATTCCCAAGTGGGCTGTGGGTGTTCGTAACACAATCATCAGGAACTGTGGTCAGAAACAGATCTAAACGTGATGCATATTGCTCTTGCTGGTCAGGGAAACGGGTTGGAAACGTAACCGTCTGTGATAGGGAATGAGATATAGAGAAGCTATGTGTTGTGGTACCAACTGCGTCTGTGTAATTAGAGAATCCAAGCCAGTTACTGTGGTGGACATTGAAGTCACCAAATACATGAACTTGTGCACTAGTGTCAATGGAAAGTGCTATATCCATGCTGTCAGAGACTTTGTTTATTAGGGTAGTCCTGGGTCGCGGGAGAGCGGTAGAGAAAATAAAATAACTAATATTATGTTGCATGTTAAGTCTAAAGCACATAAAGGCTTGATCGTCTGATTCTAGTTTTCTTTCTCTAGTTAGGGGGAGAGTGTTTCGAATATATACTCCAAGCCCGTGCATATGTCTGTCAGAGACCCTACAGCAGAGTGGGAGATATCCGGGCATGTTAAAGTAGTTAGAGGGGATGGAGGAGTGTAGGTTAGTCTCACTTAGTGCTAAGATATCCGGGGTGTTTGTTAGGAGAAATGCTTCAACATCATTTTAATTAGTTCTAAGCCCACGGATGGTAGTAAATGCAAGTCAATGGAGGAGGCAATTTGATTTTCTTTGAGTTTTGTCATAATTTTTTTTATTGTACTGTCATTTTTTTTAGGTTAGAGATTTGGCTTTGTGGAAACGTAAGGCGTGTCAGGTTACGTGTCTGATATGCCCATGTTGGTCATGCAATGATGTCATGAGTTTTCAATATAGTTAGAGCTTGCCAAAGAGTAAGTCAGTCAGTCAGGGGAGAAGTAAGTGAGTCAGAGACAGAGCTGACATGGAACCTTGGAAGCGGAGGGAGAAGAAAGAATCATGTAAAAGACTTGAATTCCTTGATGCAAAGCCATTTGATCGGTCGAAAATGGAATAAGCGAATATCATCATCTTTTGTATCTGCGTCTTCGTGTTATGTTATTCAACAACAGAAAAGGTATTGTCAATTTATATTATAAGAACTTTGTGAAAATCCTCATCTCAAAAATAAGTAAAGAAATATATGTGTCAATGTTATAGAAACACTCCCATTCACAGAATTGTCAAACAGTATAAATGTCAAACGCACTATTTCTCGGTCTATCTATCAATATATCTAAATCTCCTCTTATTGTGTATTACATGTCGTCGGCTCTCCTGTATTAACATGTACCCTGTATCTTTATATATACAGAACTGCCTCTCTCTTGATATATACGCGATATATCTGCACACAACATGAACATTCTAAGACTCTCTTACTAATACGAACAGTCAACAACAAAGATATAAAATACATCAGTCCTCTTCAAATAAGAACTATGCAACACTATTCCAGAAATGCAAGTAGATAAAAACATTAATTATGCAACTGACTAATGTCATATTGTGATGAGGGTGTGTAGGAGGAGAAGTAAAAGAACTCTTCTACCATTTTTCTGTTACCCAAAACTGGGTGGCCGGATTTGACATGTTATCTAGACACGCTCAACTCCCATCAAATCTTGCGGAACGAGAAGTCAGCAGTTTTTCTTCAAGTTTTCCGACAGAATACACGTGTGACAAAAACATGTTTGTGAAACTTGTCTACGTTACCAACTTGTTACCGTTACAAGAAACGATTGCTTGTAAAGACACCATTTTGTTGCAAGCTTTAAACGTCTTTTATTCGCCCCCCCCCGCCTACTCGCCGGTAAAATAATTCCGACAATATTTCTTCATTCTCGGTTGGATGCTATTTTCTACAATGATGTGCTTCCATACATAGTTTCTTATCATATCGGTCTAGGAGGACACGGATGAAGGTGTCCTTTTGATCTGTTTCGGTAGAGAGAAGATAATAGAGGTAGAGTCAAATTATAGGTAGTTTGGACAATCCATGGATATAAATATTTGCGTTTCATACATAAATATTTATAAGATTATACAATGGAGCTTCGTAAAGATTTTTGCTAATTTTTGTGTGTTGTTTCGCTGGAAAGTGGTTGTTGTTTTGCTGGAAAGGAATCGTTGTTTTGCTGGAAAGGAATTATTGTTTTGCTGGAAAGGAATTGTTGTTTTGCTGGAAAGGAATTGTTGTTTTGCTGGAAAGGAATTGTTGTTTTCTGGGTTAGAATCTACTTAATACTTATTTTTGACTAACTTTTGAACGTAAAGTAGTATGTTTTTTTTTCTTTTTAGCTTCTTACATCAAGTGACCTCATGCTTTGCCTGGAGCTATCCCCCACACACACACACCAAAAAAGATAGGTATATTTTTGAGGGAGATAATGGATTTGCCATTAAAGTAAATTTTATTTGCATAATTAAATAGAGCTTTAATAATTAACTAGCAAATGTTTTGTCAAAAAAGGGAGCGTGCCTTCTGTTTTAAGTTCTTTAAAGTTTTATGCCTTGTGCAGCTAAAATTCTGACATCAACACTATTTCACTTTAGTCTTTAAGCCATAATGGACTACAAAACCGATTTTGCTATTTTTTTTTACTTGAGGTAACCGCTTATGAAGGTCCGGAGGCCACTCGAGGATAAGGGTTAATCGGTGTAAGGTGGTAGTGGAGTAATCGTTAATTTTGTAAATTGTGTGAAATTTGATTATTTATAAGGACGACTTAGCAGGAATTGTTTGCACTAGATTTGAATGCTAGCATGTATTTAGCCAGAAAGCATGCCAGCGGAACAGTGTTCCAAAGGCAGGCAGTTCTGGGAAAGTAGCTTTGTTCATGCAATCTGCATTTACATTTAGGCACAGATAGCATGGAAAACCATATATAGTGATTTTAGCTAGTCGAGTGTTTTTTGTGAAAGTTTGGCAAGGGGGGAACCATATATTGGAGTTCAGATGAGCACTTGCCATGAAAATAGCGATAGAGAAGAGATAGGCTTGTAACATCTCTTCTGTGGGAAGGAGGTTGTAGAGAATAAAAAAAGGCCATCATCTACTAGGTTTTGAAGCTGGTGTTGAACTCTATCAAGGCAGGTTTCAGCCATAACCCTAGATATATGTTCATTCATATTCATTTTCTGTCTGTTATAGAGATTTTTTGTGGTGCCATCCGCAAATATACCCATCTCGGAGGTAATTTTATCAGGAAGGTAATTTATGAATGTCAGGAATGATAAAAGTCCGAAAGTCGATCCCTGTGCTACACCTGCAATTATATTATTTTGCACTGATCATCGAGAACAACCTGGATGTTTGTCTTGTCTAAGAAGGATTTCATTATATTAAATATTCGTCCAGTAATACCATATAACTTAATTTTCATAAGAAGACTTTCGTGTCAAACCCTGTCAAAGGACTTAGATATATCTAGGGATACTGTCGTCGCCTCTCCGGCATTATCCAGTATGTGGTATATATGGTCAGAGATTTCAGTTCAGATATATGAAGTAGAATAAGCTTGCCTAAATCCATACTACTAGTCAGTCTATGAGATGATGGACTAGTGCTTGATTGATTAAGAACAAGAATTTTGGTGAAAAGAAGGAGGAGGCTAATAGGTCGATAATTGAGTGAGTCAGTTCTTTCATCAGAATTCTTAAAAACCAGAAGCAATTTCCCAACA
The DNA here is from genome assembly GCF_053919585.1 of Euprymna scolopes. Classification (NCBI taxonomy): domain Eukaryota; kingdom Metazoa; phylum Mollusca; class Cephalopoda; order Sepiida; family Sepiolidae; genus Euprymna; species Euprymna scolopes. The sequence continues at coordinate 147,552,301 of NC_136492.1, forward strand.
GTCATAGAAGCAAGGGGTGATTTTCAGATCATCGAGTGTGGTTGCTGTCCGCAAAAAGAAATTTGGGAGGGAGTGGTTTGTTGAGTCGAATGTGGAGGGAGGCGAACCGCTGGTCAAGCAGGTTAGACTTTTCGGTAGCAAACAACCTCATGGTTGGTGGATAGTGGGGTAATTGTTTACTGTCTATCATATACCACACAGTTATTAATTTTTCAGAAATTGTGATTTTTTTAATTTTTACGACTCAATGCATTTTCTGGTAGGCCTTCTCCTGATTGCGACTATTTGAGTCTTACAATTATTTTTAGCGTTTATATACTTTTGTCTATTTGTACTGATATTATGTCGCATAAATCTGCAGAATGCATGCTGCCTTTGAGCAATGGCAGTGGTACAAGTAAAAGCGAAGACGAGGGCTCACTTTAAAACTTCTGTGTAAGAACATGCGCTTCAATTGTTGCATTGAACCATTCATTAGCCTTATTTGCGCACTGTTTCACAAGAGGATAAAAAGATACTGATCCATAAGTCATCTCTGATGTGATCTACGATAGCTTCCCAATCAGCCTTCTTGAATTACCTTGTCGTTTTGATCAATGGCTATTCAGTTTGGATTAAAGAGTTTAAGGTTATGTTTACCAATATCGCAACATGATCAGCATTCCCGAGTGGGCTGTAGGTATTTGTAATGCAATCCTCGGAACTGTAGTCAGAAATAGGTCAAGAGTGAGGTTTGCTAATCCTGACAACCTGGGAGACTGGTCGAGAATGTAACTGTTTGTGATAGGGAATACAAGAAAAGCTATGCGTGGTGCTACTAACTGCATCAATGTAACTAGAGTAACAGTGAATAATTGTGGTGACGTGGTTGATTGGGTACAGTCCTGGTTCGAGGAAGAATTCCCTTTCAATATGTTTTTTAGATGAAGATCTGGGTATTCAGTTTTAAATTAATGAATTAGTTCATCAAAAATTAATGTATTTCATCATTGGCAGTTTAAAGGATGCATTAAAGATCTTGGAGCTAGTAAAGAGTTAGTAAGTCACAGTTATGAATTTATATATTTTGTCAATAAACTAATTTGAGGTATGAACTCTTTGCTTGTTAACCCGTTGTCCGATCATTCTAAAACTGAATAATTACGCATAAGTTACACAATGAAAACAATGGTCAATAAACTTCTCATTCGATTCGTTCAAATTTCATTTGAAATAAAGTGCATTTTTCAGATCCATTGGACTGTATTTCGACGAGATAAAAATGACCGAAGTGCATTAGCTAATGAGTCTTTCAGTTTTCAATGTAAACTTCAATGGAGATTCAGTCTATAGAGGAAAGAATGCATCGTATTAGAGACGGAATGGCTGACCAGCAAATAGATTAAGTACAAAGGATAGAATGACGCGTTAGAGAGAGCGAATAAGAAATTAATGAGATGCGGCACGAGTGAACCAAATGTAATATAACGAAATACTAAGTACGTGAGAAAAGTGCAAAGAAATGAGGGACGAAGAGAGTGAAAGTGAATACGTAAAGAATAAAGGAATTGAGGGACGAAGAGAAGAGAGATGAAATAAGTGAAAAGCAACAGAAGATAGGGAAGGGGTAAAAATGGGAAGACGAAGGAGAGAGAAAGAGAAAAGGAGAGAGAGAAAGAAAGAAAGGGATAAAGGAGTAAGCAAAATACAAGATGAGTAAATAAAAACAACAGGAAGAGAAACTTTTATTTATCTAACACTTTCGGCGGAAATATGTGATACAAAGCCGGGAAAGGGAACCTGAAAAGCCAGTGACCTATAGGAAGAGCCCTCTAGTCTAAAAATGTCTGAGCAGCTCCGTCGGCATTTCCTGGTAGGGCGCATCAGACACGGCAATAAACTAAATCTTTCTAAGTGGATGAGAAAGTAAAGCCTTGGAGAATGTACCTCCTAGAACTGCAAATGATCAGGTGGAATGAATAGTCAAAATAAGAATAAACAAACTAAGATAAATTAAGAGTTTGTTTATATTGCATGTCAATGTTCACTTTCATGACACATCAACCCTTTTGATTGCTTCTTTATAAATACGAAGCAGAGCGTATCCTCTTTTGTACCTCTTGGCCATGTCTTCAAGTGGTTTGTGTCCCCGATGTTCATCGCATCTAAAACAAAAGTAATAGCAACAGACGTAAGTCTCATCTATCTGGACAATTAAATCTTTAATCAGTTTCCACGGTCGAAGTCGCATCCCTGTTCTCTGCATCATCCTTAAAAGGAGGGTGGGAATTTTGCTATTGGTTTAGCTTTTTTTTCCCTTTTTTTTACATGGAAGTCACCACTTATCAAGGCCCGGAAGCCACTCGGGGATAAGGGTTATTGCGTGTATAGTAATCAATGGGATAATATCGTAGTAATCGTTAGTAATGGAGATTTGATAGTGTCTTACTTAAGGAGGCGGTTTACCAGGAATTTGTTTATGTTGGACTTGAAGACATCCAAGTTGTAGTCAGGTGGGAAACAGGCAAACGGAAGAGAGTTCCATAGTGTGCATTTCTAAGAAAGAAGCTTTGTTCATGAAATCTACGTTTTGATTTAGGCAGAGTGGGGAAAATTACTGACAGTGGTTTCAGCTAGACAGGTGTTTTTCGTGAAAGATTGGCGAGGGGGAACCAGTGCTGGCATCCACTCCCATCTCGTCGCCCCTACGAGAAGTCTTCCATCTCCTCGAAATCAGAGACAGGCTGACTCCAAAAACAGACTTTTCAAAAACCGACGTGAATCTCCTGTTCTGACTGGCTAACTAACTAAAAAAATATATATTAGATATTGAGGTGTGCAGTAGGGTGGCAAATCCTGTCAACACAACTTGCACTCAATATGCATTGACCTGCCTCGTGACCTCTTGTCAATCATTTGGTGTAGTTTGCTTGCCGACCACAATTCAACGAGTTTGATATTTAATCAATAACCCTTTGACCTCTCTGCACGTACCTTGAATACAAGCAAGTTGGTTCAAGCTAATACAGCGTTACCCGCGTTATTGACACAAAAAATAAGCAATATAAGAAAAGTGTTGGAATGTGATGTTTATCTACCCGATTTCGAGGAGAGATGGGCCCTTCTGGACACTATGAATAGAGTTATGACTAAGTATCAGAGCAGCCATAGTCACAGTATCGTACGCAGACTTTCTGTAACATACTATTTCTGTAATTCTGTAAATACACTCTTGTAAATACACCACCATGTTGTCTTAATCATATCGGTCATTCAAGATCCCAACAAGAAAGAGAAAAGATAAAAATAGGGAAGAAAAATGAGGTAGATAGATAGATAGATAGATAGATAGAGAGGCTGAATAAATAAAATGCAAAATATAATAGAGAGTAAGAGAGAGGGAAGTTTGTGAATAAGCAGAATAAGAACGGATAGATAGATAGATAGATAGATAGATAGATAGATAGATATAAAGAGAAGGGGGTTAAAGTTAAATGCAAAATAGATGAGAGCAGGAGAGAGTTTGTGAAGAAGCAGAAGAAAGAAAAACGAAAATATAGAGTAAGGGAATTTATATATCTATATGAATGAAATTGTCTGTCTGTGTGTGTGTATGTGTATGCGTGTGTATGTTTGTGTGTACATTTCCCTACCAAACTACTCTGTCAATTTTTGTTTACAGACTCAAGACTTGATCTAAGAGGTATTGAGATTTTGGAAAACCTTTTCAACCGGTTTTCGGCCAGAAATGTAGCTGTCAAGGTGTCAAAGTTCTATGATTTGACCTTTGAAAACTCTACCAAATTGATCCGCCCATTTTTGGTCAAAACATTTAAAATTTTAAATGTAGGTTACTTGGGCATGAGTCGAATTTTTAATTTGATTTGAACGCAAAATAATAAATGTTAAGGGGTCAAAATTGGGGTCAAAGTTTTAAAAAAATTTTGGTCTAAACATTTGAAATTTTATATGAAGGGTATTCAGACTTTTTAATCGGTTTTTGGCCGAAAATTTGGCTGCCAAGGGGGCAAAGTTTACAAGATTTGACCATTGCGGTCTCTAGCAAACTACTCACCTAATTTTTGGTCTAAACATTTGAAATTTGACATAAAGGCTATCCAGACATACGACAAGTATTTTAATCAGTTCTGGTGCGAGATTTTGGCTGCAAAGATGTCAAAGCTGAAAGAGTTGACTTTTGCAGACTTCTCTGTCAATTTTGGGTCTAAACATTTGAAATTTTAGATGTAGGTTACTTGGACATGGGTCAATTTTTTTAAATTTATTTGATAATAACAAAATAAATGTTATGGGGGTCAGATTGGAGTCAAAGTTTTAAAAAAATTACCTCTGCGGTTTTTATCAAATTACTCAGCTAATGTTTGGCCTAAACATTTATAATTTTACATAAAGGGTATTCAGAAATGGGGCAGGCTTTTAAAACGGTTTTCCCTAAAAAAAAAAAATAGCTTCCAAGGGGTCAAAGTTAAAAAAATTTGACTTTTTCGATCTCTAGACAACTACTCAGCTAATATTATATCTAAACATTTGAAATGTGACATAAAATATGTGCAGACATATGGCAAGCTTTTTAACTAGATTTCAGGCGGAAAATTGGGGTCAAAAAGATTTCAACTTTGCATTCTCTATCAAATTACACAGCCAATTTTCAGTCTAAACATTTAAAATTTTAGGTGTAGGTTAGTTGGATGTGGGTCAAACTTTGTAATTTTGTAATTTGTTTTGAACCCGAAACAATAATTGCTAAGGGGTCAAAATTGAGGTCAAAGTTGAAAAAAATTTAACTTTGCGATCTCTACCAAAATATACAATTTTCAGTCTAAACATTTGAAATTTGACAAAGCTTATCCAGACATGCGGCAAGCTTTTTAATCGGTTTTTGGCCGGAAAATTAGCTAACAAGTGTTCAACGTTCAAAGTAAATTTTACTGTTAAATTTTAAAAATTTATCTCGCAAGGAAAAACCTTATAATGTAACATTCAAATTTACAATAAATAAAAGATTATAAAATATGCTTTAGTTACATTTTTTTTTTTAATTGAAATCTTTTTAACTCTCAAAGTGACTGGCGGGGATAGTTTTTGAGATGACACTGTTACATCATCTATCACGTGATTAAAATTTAACTTGATTACATCGGTTTGAATTGCACGTGTAAAAATTTCCAAAAATTGTTTCAATAATTCTTTGCACGTTTAGCATTAACTTATTAGTCCTTACATTTGTTTTGGAGGTAAGTAATTTTTTAAATTTATTATCCGCTTTTTCAAAAACTCTCCAAGAAAAAAAGTTATAATACAACAGCATCACCCGAACGCACAACCTTCAAATTCATAATCGAAAAGATTTTAAAACCAAAATGATCTAGTTAATTTTATTTGAAAATAAAATAACATTTTTTCGTATTCTTTAAATAAATAAATAAATAAATGTTTTAGTTACTTTTATTTAGAAAAATGATTTTCATCGTTAACTTTTAAAAAATAAAGACAATTTTTTTTCTTTATTTTTTTAATAATTTTACGGTTCAATTTTAAAAAATTCTCTCTCTAGCAAAACACTTATATTGCACAGCAGCACATTGCCACCCGAACGCTCATCATTCAAATTTATGATCGGAAAAATGTAAAAACAAAATGCTTTTGACGATTTTATTTGAAAAAAAAAAGTATTCTATACAAAGATTATTACTTTTTTTCAAAAAATGTCCAACTTTAGAAGTGTTTTAAAAAAATCGCTCTCCAGAAAAAGTGCGCGCAACATTCAAATTTTACAATCGACAAAGGGTTAAAAAATATGCTTAAGTTACTTTTATTTTTTTATTTCTAAAAAATGTTACTGTTAAATTTTAAAACATTCTCTGTTTAGAAAAATAGTTATAATGCACCATCCGGACGCGCAACATTCAAATTCGAAATTATAAACAAAATGCTTTAGTTAATTTTAAAAATATATAACAGTTGAAAAACGTCAGCTATGGTTAATTCGTTATCTTTTACATAATAAATTTTACTGTTAAATCTTTATAAATTCTCTCTCTAAGATAAATGTTATAATGAAAGCGTGCATGCGCGCAACATACAAATTTACAATAGAAAAATTAAAAACAAAATGCTTTAGTTAATTTTATTAGAAAATAAAAATAACTCTCTTGAATAAATAAATGCTTTAGTTAATTTTATTAGAAAATAAAAATAACACTCTTGAATAAATAAATGCTTTAGTTAATTTTATGTAACAAAGTATCGTTTCTTTTTTCAACAATAAATTCTATAGGACAAATTTTCTTTCGTTTTTCAAAATTTTACGGTTAAATTTTAAAAATTTCTCTCTAAGAAAAAACTTATAATTCACGCGTGCGCGCAACATTCAAATTTACAAATAATATCCTTAGTTACTTTTATTTTAAAAAAATTGAATTTTTTTTAACCTTCGAAGTGACTGGTGGGTATAGTTTTTGAGATGACACCGTTATATTATATATCACGTGATTAACATTTAACTTGATTGCATTAGTTTGAATTGCACGTATAACATTTTCAAAATATTGTTTCAATAATTCTTTTATGTTTTTGTACAATTTTGCATTAACTTATTAGTCCTTAACTTTGTTTTCAAGGTAAGTATTTTTAAAATTTTGCTAGAAGTATTGCCCGGCTGTGTACAGGCGCCGGGGACTTGCCACTATTATATATGGAAAGCAGTTAATGCTTTTTTATACTACATTCATTACTAATGCTTTTTTATATACTAAATCCATTTCTAATGCTTTTTTATACTAAATCCATTTCTAATGCTTTTTTATACTACATCCATTTCTAATGCTTTTTTATACTACATCCATTTCTAATGCTTTTTTATACTACATCCATTTCTAATGCTTTTTTATACTACATCCATTTCTAATGCTTTTTTATACTACATCCATTTCTAATGCTTTTTTATACTACATCCATTTCTAATGCTTTTTTATACTACATCCATTTCTAATGCTTTTTTATACTACATCCATTTCTAATGCTTTTTTATACTACATCCATTTCTAATGCTTTTTTATACTACATCCATTTCTAATGCTTTTTTATACTACATCCATTTCTAATGCTTTTTTATACTAAATCCATTTCTAATGCTTTTTTATACTACATCCATTTCTAATGCTTTTTTATACTACATCCATTTCTAATGCTTTTTTTATACTGAATCCATTTCTAATGCCTTTCTCTACAAAATTAATTTTTAAACTTTTTCTCTACAGTAGTTAAGGAAACCTATTATATAGAAAGGTATTGGTTGGTTGGTTGTTTTTGTTTTACTGCATATCAACCCTTTTCGGGTTATTTAATGCTGAATCCAAAGATTTTGAAGAAAAATTTTTTTTAATAGAATATATTTGCTGTTTTCACGTCGGTTTCTATTTAACCCATAGTTGGGACGCTAACAGGTACTACCACTCCGGGTCAGAGTGGACCTGGGAGCAATGGTATTAAAGGGTGGATCCACACTCCCCAAAGCCCACAAGCTGGGACCTCATCACTGGATATAGTTGAAGGTCATATCCAGGACCAGAAAGGTATTACTGTACATATGCACAGTTTTTAATATATACAGATGCATATAAAGTTATGAACAATACATAGGGCCCGAGTAAAGCCGGGCTGAACTGCTAGGAAGAAACATAAGGATATGGAGAGAAAGAGAAAGAAAAATGGACAGTGAGGATATGAGAATAAACAAAATAAGAGAATTCTTGAGAAAAAATGGAATAGAAAAATGGTAAGTGAATAAGACGAACAAACAGGGAATCGGTTAAATGATTGAGAAGGTTTCGACATGATTGAAATGTCTATTGATCTTTTTTTATCAATAATCCTCACGTTTTTTTTTTTGTTGAACTAACAAAATATTTATTGTTCTGTCGTTTTGCCAGGAGCTTTTTGTCCCATTCTGGATGCGCATTCATCTCCGTGGATGTCCCCAAGGATGAGATGAGCAGCTGTCTCTTAGTTTGAATTCTTTTATAATGGCCGACAGCATTGTAAAATTCCTTTCTCATTTATTTCATTTTTTTCTCGTTATTATTTGATAAATGCTTCTCAGGCATAATGTTGATTTATGCTTTCAATTCCAGCTGAGGAAATCACACGCAAACACACACACACACACACACACACACACACACACACACACACACACACACACACACACACACAAACACCCCCCCACACACACACACACACCGATGAACAATTTGCAAGTCTTCTATATCTTTTTCTTGTCACATTACCTGAACTACTATCATCTTCAGTTCTGTCTCTGCTAAGATCTTCCGATCACTCGATTGTCTCAATACAGATAAAAACAAAATATAACAAAACCACAAATATCACTACCCATTAAACATTGTACCGATACTCGATGGCTGGCTTGAACAGTTTCAGAACATTGACACCGGAACTATTCCTAGTTTCTATGTTTAAAAAGAATGTATTCGATATAACGTCCGACTTAACTGATTGGTTAACCATCGGCATAGACAGCTACATATCCTCCAAGAAATTTCAACAGAAACCGAACAACCAGCCATGGTAAAACTCTGAATGTGCTGCCGCCATTGTACACAGAAATCACAACTTCAATTGCTTTAAACGTAATAGATGTTTTAAACTAAAGCCGCCTTTAGAACTTCTAGTAATCATTGCTTCAGAATTATAGAAAACACGGAAGAGTCATATGCCCAGTCCATTAAATTCAAAGTAGAAAAATAGCGACTTGGTTGGCGTGAGTTTTGGCTCATAACAAAAAAGGTCCTGAACATGTTGTATAGCCCAATCATCATCAATGGGCCTGCGGTGATTTTGTCAGTATCTGACAAAAGCACACTCTTTGTCAAGAACTTTGCAGCAAACTCAATCCTATGCGATCAGGGCTACCCACTTCCTAAAATTTCCCACAAAACCAAAAATAAACTGAGAAAAATCCACATATTTTAATTATTTATTTATTACATTTTCACCCCAAACAAGACACTTTGATATAAGGGCTACTATCAGGGGCATAAGTTTTTGATGAACCGTTCGATAGAAGTTAACAAATTTTCCGAATTTCCATTATTAACGATTACTATATTGTCCAATTTCTACTGTACACTCTTTAATCCTTATCCTCGAGTGGCCTCTTAGCCTTGATATGTAGGGATGCCTATGTAATATATATATAATTATTTCCACAGACAAACAACGTCGCAGTGCAGAAAAGCCATGAGAACTAACAAAGCGGATGTCCAAGACTCGAGTTTTACCCTCACTTGTGCTCATCAGTTCGACATATCCGAACCTACTTGAGTACACGTACCACACACAGATCAAGCAGTGAAATCGGATTATGGCATGGACCTACTTCATCCAACCAAGCTATAATGCAAGCCGATGTCGTACAAGTAGGAATCTTATACTCGCCAGATCGATGCCATCAAACACGCTAACCCAGCAAGCAATTAGTAATAGAATTTTCAAAATGTGAAAGATTATATAATTATTTACACAGCCAAACAACGTCGCAGTGCACAAGAACCATGGCAGCAACCCGGAAGTCCAAGAATTTTTTATGTAATATATATATATATGTTTGTGTGTGTGTGTGTGTGTGTTTAAGATTAGTAGGTTGGTTTTTTATAGTATTTATGACTTTGTGGTTACCATATAAAACATGATAATATATTATCCTGTGAGCAGATTATTATATTTAGGAATAAAATAAACGAGTACGAATTTTAGATGGTAATTTTTTTATTAACTGTGTTGCAATGGTGAAATTCTCATATTTTATCTAATTCAAAGACCATACGTGAAATATTAGTTGATATATTTAATGAAACAACTGTTTTTAATTCAAACAACAATTCTATTTAATGACCGTCTTAATGCAGGGATTCGAAACATTGCAATGCATGAAAAAATGAGCATCATGACAGCTGGATTAATCTATTTTTCTTTGTGTGTTTTTTAAAAATTTTCTGCAGAATAAACTAACCAAACGACTGATACAGAAGTTGGCCAAATTTTCGATGAAGCTGTAGTAATGTAGAATGTTGCTTAAAAAGATCGACTTCTGATTGGATAATATCTCAATCAACACCATCGCAATATTTTGGTGCATAATATATCAATATAAATATACCAATAATATATCAATATAAATATACCATCGATGTCTCGCATTCTCTTATTTTTACAGTTTTTTTCTGATCTGATGTATTTGAGATCATGACTAAAATCAGCCGAGAGCACATGGCATACACAATAAGACATATTCACAAGCTACATAACACACACCAACATTATATACACAATTCTTACTAAATGCACACACAAATCCGTGCACTTACACATGCATACATGCATATACTCTAACAGTGACTAAACAAAAGCAAACATAATAGACATTCCTAACACTTATGCCCTTTTCTCTACAATGAGAGAATGATTAACTTTTAAAACACAGAAACAAAATTTCTACGATCAACCCGACTAGAAATTTTAGAATTTGTTGCATAGTTCTTATTAGAAGAGAACTGATGTAATATATTGTTATTGTTGTTCGTCTTAGTAAGGGAGTCTTAGAGGTTCATGTGTAAATAGAGACAGGTACATTTTAAAGGAGATAAAGACAGGGTACATGTTAATACAGGAGTGCCGACGACATGTAATGCACAATGAGAGGAGATTTGATATATTGATAGATAGACCGAGAGATAGTGCGTTTGACATTTATACTGTTTGACAGTTCTGTGAATGGGAGTGTTTCTATAAACATTGACACATATTATCTTTACCTATTTTTAAGATGATGGTTTTCTACAAACTTCTCATAATATAAATTGACAATACCTTTTCTGTTGAATACATAACACAAAGACGCAGATACAAAAAGATGTTTATGTTGTTTATTCCATTACGACCGGTCAATGGCTTTGCATTAAGGAATTCAAGTCTTTACATGATTCTTTCTCTTCTAACATCCGCTTCCAAGGTTCCCTATCAGCTCTGTCTCTGACTCCTCTCTTCTCCCCCTGACTGACTGAGTCCCTACTGACTGACCAAAGCTCCCTATATTGAGACCCATGACGTCATTGCATGACCAACACGTGCATATTAGACACATGGCATGACATGCCTCCGTGTTTAAACATGCATTGTTATTCACATGTTTCAACTCCGATTTCTCTAACCTACTTCACAAATATGTTTAATATTTTCTATTGTTCTGATCTAGATTCCTTATTTTAATTTCATTTCATTACATTCCTTTCTCTATAAACAAATATCTTTTCAATAACATTATGTATCCTGTATTTATTTTAACTTATGATCGGAATTCTCAATTCCAAATCTAGCTTCGCAAGTTCGAATCCTCGACTATCCTATCTCATATTTACTCACTTACAAGAACAGGCGGTTGTTCCATAACACAGGGATGTAAATGCAATGTGAGCAAACATCTTGCTAGCAAGTTCCCACCAACATTGACTCCCCTATAAATCTGACCCCTATCACAGCAGACTTGTATGCTTCATTAGCAATAAGCTTTAAGAATGAGCAAAAATAGAAAGATTTGATAAATTTTGAACTTTTTATTGCCGACTTCATAGCTTGTGATTGTATCCATTATGCCAACCACACTCTTTCATCGATTTAATAGAATAAGTCAGTTTGGAAATTCTGTTTCAAATGTCAGTTTTCATACCGCATTTATTCTATGCAGTAGTGACACACATATTATGGATGACAGGGCCTACCCGGTGCGAATGATGAGCTAATTATTTCAGACAAATGCTTCGACTTATTTCCCATTTTATAACTGATAGAATTAACAGGCAGCATTTGAATTGTAATGAAAGAACGAATTAGGCCAATCATTTTTTATTTTATTTTTCAACAACTATGAAAATCATGACTTTTCTTAATTGAGCCGATCATTATATTCTATGGTTGCTCTTTGTTTCTTGTTTTTTTTAAATTCTTTTTTTCGAATGGGTAAAAAAAAAGTGTGACGTCAATTTGACAATACCACACTAAAACTGTTAACAGCATAAAATTATTCTCTTCAATGAAAATTATGAAGAAACTGTGCTCCCTCAACAAGCTAGAAAACTTGCCAACATCCTACATCTATGCAAAGCTACCATTTTCCCATGCATGGAGTACTGTTGTCACATCTAGACTAATGCACCAACCACTCATCTCTTCCTCTTAGACAGGGTTAAAAAAACCCTCTAATTTCATAAGTTCCTCACTATCCATAAAGTTCCAACCAGTGTCCTATCACCACAATGTGTTTTACATGTACTTCAATGTAACCTAATAAAAATACACCTGACTAATCCAACAATCAGATAAATCTCATTCCTTAATTGTGCAGATCCACAGATGCCATAGTGGCTTTTTATTCTAATGGCTTATTTCCTTGAATTGCAGCTTTGGTTTCCTGTTTCCTTCACTATACTATTAAAAGAACAAAACTTAAATTTAGATACAGGTTAACTACCTTATAGCGCAGAAAATAATAGAAATAAAAGGTCAATTAATAAATAAATAAAATAAAGGAAACACTCATTTCATTTCATATACACATCCAACATTTTGTAGTCGAATGAACATAATTCATTCCAAAAGAGAACAAAAACAGCATCATATATATATATATATATAATATATATATATATATATATATATATATATATATATATATATATATATATATATATATATATATCGGCTCTATGTCGTTAAAAAATAATTTTTTTTAATGAAATACACTTGCGATACCAGTCAAAAATAATGGATCGCTCCAACTATGCATTTGTGAATAGTTTGCTTTATACCTTAAGCCAACAGCAACAGTTTTAATAAACTATGATTACTTTTATTATTGGTTTCTTGCATTAAAGCAACCAATAACCCTAAGTTCATATGACAAATACAACGAACTGAGAGTGAAAGAATTTGAGAAGTTGCGATTCAGATTTACAGTTTGTGGTAGGGTTTCAGTTATTTTTGAAAAGTTTTATTTTTTTAAATTTTGGTAAACACCAATCTAGCATGCTCTATAGTGCTCAAGATATTCAGCCTTGCTGTGGAGTTGATGCAAGAAGTGGTACGCTGTATATGGCCGAGCACCATAAGGCATCCATAATCTCATCAACGCCAAGTTTATGATGAATATCAATTGATTTCTTTCTGTAGATATTACTTGCATTGTGGAATCTTTTTACAATAAAAGAGAATCCCAATATAAATAAAACTCCTTTTTAATTCTGTACTTGAATGAACGGCATAATCACGTTGACACATCGGTTCCCGTCAGATCACCGAAGTTACGCAACGTTGAGCATGTTCATTACTAAAATGGGTGACCAATTTGGGAATGTCAGGCGCTGTATATAGGAGGACGTCGACACCTACCCGCAAGAGTTGCAAATATCTAATGTTGTCATCTCCCCTAACAGGGATATACATGCGATTAGGGACAGCTTGTAAATTTCATTCTCCCATGGAACTTCCTCCTTCGGAAGAAGCCAATTAAGCCCAAGTAAGGTTACTGTCGTTTCACACACACACTTGAATGAACATCTTTTGAACTGATTATTATTTTACACTTTTATCCGTTGTGACAAGGGTCTGTGGACAATTCCAGTATGAATTTTAGTAGCCTTACTACTTGTTACTATATATATATAGGAATTCTTACATAGTTTAATATCAAATGAATCTTTTCATAATTATTAAAATATTCAAATAGTTTATGTTATAATTCAAAGGAAAGTTTCAATTATGGGTGGAAAAGTATTATACACACACACACAGACACACACACACACATATATATGTATATACATATACATATATATACATATACATATATATATGTATATGCTTATATGTACATATATATAAATATTATATACTTATATATAAACTTACACAAATAATAAAAGACTCGTCGAAGATAATTTTGATAAATTTTCTCTTATCTCATAGAGATCGTGCAATGTTAGTCAAAACCGCGCAGGTTACATTGTCGGTGAAAACTAGCATTCGAACTTGCTAGAAAATACGATGGTTCTCCAGCGATGCCTGACACATTGTTGTCATAAATCTTCATTATTTCTCTAACTTTTTTATCTAACTCATTCGTCTAACTTTTTGTTTCAACCATCATCGAACATTTTCCCTCCATCCTTCTTTTCACCATGGATACAAAAAACTCAGTCTCCCTTTTTAATAGCTACAATAAAGTTCTGTACCCCTCCTCCAAACAAAATAATGAAATATATAAAGACTCCATACAATCCGAATTTAATTAAGAAATTAAACTCTATTCTAAAAAGTAAAATAAGATCAACGCAAGAAAATATATTATTTCTAGTCTTGCGTTAGAAATAATGTATGTACTTCGTTTATTTTATTCAAATTAAAAAAAAAAAGCGAAATTACATCCAGGACATAAAATAGAGAATGCATTTATTCAAAACTTTTTGGATAAATTAGCATTTAATCTTGAAGCATTTAAAACAAATTATGCACAGTTATGGCGGAAGACTGAGTCTTCTTTCGTGCTGTGATAAATTGCGTTTTTCGCAATATGTTGCAATATTACTAGAGCGGGGTCGTAAAAAACTTACGCTTCAATTCAATAGCAACATTTAATTTATAAAAAGTTTGGTTCGTCAACAAACTCAAATACAGATAAAAATGTCCTTAAATTGTCCTCTCATAAACTGTCTCCTTAAAGTGTCCTCTCATAAACTGTCCCCTTAAATTGTTCTCTCATAAACTGTCCCCTTAAATTGTTCTCTCATAAACTGTCTCCTTAAATTGTTCTCTCATAAACTGTCTCCTTAAATTGTCCTCTCATAAACTGTCTCCTTAAATTGTTCTCTCATAAACTGTCTCCTTAAAGTGTCCTCTCATAAACTGTCCCCTGTTGAGTTGTGAGTTCTGTGTTTCACTATCTGGTATTAAAAACGAGGAATTATTTTCGGAATTCGAAATATTTAATGCCCAAGCAGTGAGGCTTCAACCTGTCTCTGAAACATGTCAGTCATCGATAGTAGTGGGAATTTGATAAATTGGATTACTTAAGGGGATGGCTCATCAAGAATTTGTTTACGTTGAACTTGAAGACAGCCATATTGTAGTCAGTCGGAAAACAGGAAAACAGAACAGAGTTCCACAGGCGGCCAGTTCTAAGAAAGAAGCTTTGTTCATGGAATCTACGTTTAGGTTTAGGCACGGATAAAGAGTGGAGGAAATTATTAATAGTGATTTATGTCATACCTTATCAAAAGCCTTTGATATGTCAAGGGCAATTGCCTTTGAAAGGAAGCCTCTATCGAGAGATTCAGTAATTCTATGAGATATAACTGTTAACATATCAGCTGTAGATCTAGCAAAACGGAAACCATATTGCATGTTACTGAGGAGGTTATTTTTGCTGAGGTTGACTCACACAGGAGACTGTATTGAGAGGGCGATTAGGGTTGACCGTAAAGTTTGGCGGTGGTTCGATTATAGTATGGGGGTGTTTTTCATCCAAAGGTACTGGTGAACTATAAATCATCAATGGTAGAATAAATGGACGTACGTACAGGGAGATTTTGGAGAAAAACCTTCAGAAATCTGCTGATTTATTGGGACATAATAGGAATTTCGTGTTTCAGCAGGATCTCAAGCATACTGCCAAACTAACCAAAGAATGGCTTAGAAATAAGGGAATTGACGTTCTTATTTGGCCCAGTCAGTCTCCAGACCTCAATCCAATTGAAAATTTGTGGAAAATATTGAAGATAAATGGTCACAAGAGAAATCCACAAAATATTCAACAACTAGAATAGTTCTGCAAAGAAGAATGGTCCAAAATACCTGCATATCTTTCCAAAATACGTGTGCAACTACAGTAAGCGATTGGAAGCTGTTGAACGCAATAAAGGCTATGAAACCAAATATTAAATCAATGTATCCAATACTTTTGCGTTAGTTGATTTATATTTTTCCTTTAATATAAACTTTCTAAACTTTAATTTTGTAATTACTACCCCAAATATTAGTTAGAATAGTAATAGGAATATACTGACCAAAATTTAGGTAAAATCTTGAACCCTAATTTAAGTTATGAAGAAAAATGTAATGTATCCAATACTTTTGCGTGATACTGTATATATATATATATATATATATATAAACAAAAGCATAGTTTACCAGGCAACAATATTTGCAAAAGAAAACCCGAATAACAAGAAATATTACGTAGGTATGACTTCCTTAGATTTCAAAACTCGATATTATGACCATAAAAGTACATTCAATAATAAAAAACACCGTATGAAAACAACGCTTGCAAACAAATACTGGGAACTCAAGGAAAGCGTAGGTTAGCCGGTAGTCGAATAGAAAATAGTAGCACAAACAAATACATGTAGAGACCTAGACGATCCATGTAAATTTTGCCTTCATGAAAAATTTGCTATCCTATACTTTAAAGAACCTCAACATCTATTAAACTGTAGGAGAAAAATAGCGAACAACTGTGTTCACGGGATAAAATTTACTCTAGAATAGAGATAACAAATAATTTTAAAACTAACAATAACAATAGAAAATAAGCAAATAAAATAAATAAATATGCATAAACATAAAGTATCACACACACACACACACATACATACATACATATATATATATATATATATATATAAACTAACATATAAAATAACTTAACCTAGATTTAAAACAGGTCAATACTAAATAGCAAACACAAAGGAACAGGTTAACCGGAGGTCAAATGGGCCTTTGTCCTGTAAGTACCTGCTCATTGGCTGATTAAGAAGGGTGCGGTGGATACTAGAAAGCTGATTGGCTAACAAAAGACTCAGTAGAAGGTGCATATATAAATACACTAGACAGCCACAAAATTCTCGCATCAGCCTGAAGAATCCTAGAGTGGATATATATATACAAAATTTAAAAAATTAACGGTTTAAAGCCAAACAAGTGCAGAATTTCAAATAATAGATAAACATTAAATTCAATATTTCGATTAATACAAAGAATAATAAAAAGGGTTTGTTTCTATTACTTAACGCATACGCGCTCGACCGGCGCCCTCTGCTGTATCGGACATTTAAAACTTGTACTTCAACAACATCCGAAGGAAGACGTGTCAAGCATTGCCAACGTAAAAAAACTGTATTTTCCTGATTAAGATTCTGTTATGAATTGAAATATTGAATTTATTTTTAATAAATATGTTCATTTATTCAATGAGATTTTGCACTTATTTGGCTTTAAGCTGTTAATTTTTTTATTGTATATTCTATATCAGCAGTGTTTACCATAAACAGTGGACTTTCTATTATTTAATGTATATATATATATATATATATATATATATATATATATATATATATATATATATATCATAAAAATTATGAAAATGATATTCTAACGTGATGGGTAGATGACAGAGGAACAAACCAAAATTATGTTCATCAACCTTTCGTCTTTATTTTAAGACTTCCTCGGGATAATTTATTTGGAGAAATAATATGTTACACGGAAAAAGGCTGTCACCTTTCCATGTAAATAAGAAGAATATTAGGATAAGCCTAGAATCGAACCCTGTAGGGAAGGTAAAGGAATGGAATGTTAGAAATTTAATATATATTTGATTCTATTAGAATAGTTTAATATTGTTTATATCGGAAAAAAAGTTGATCGTCCATTCTTTTAAAAATGTCAGCTAAAAGAATGAACAATGCAAATCAAAAATATATTGTTAAAAATGGGTTAGAGTTATATGTTGAGGATTCTTTTGTTTGCTAAAAATGTGTTTGGACAAACATATGTAGCCACGTGAAAATTAGTCACGTTTGTAAACACACTTCTGACGTCATAAACGGAGGAGATTCTCAATATAGGATCTAAGAGTTAGTTAGTCAGAGTTGAGTTGAGGAGAGAGGCAGACAGTCTCTTAGAGGCGAAGGGTAGAACATTTAGACTATGTAGATACAAGTTGAATTCCTGACGTCACCGACCGGCCGATCAGATGAATAAAGAAGTCATCATTATGTTGTAATGTTGTCTTGTGTCACATCCTTCATAACGAACGAAAGGTAATTGTGTTTATCATTATGTATACTGAACATTGTGTAATCCTTCGAAGATTATGTATCTCCCATCATTTGTGTTAAGAACTGTGCATTATATATCTCCCAGTCCGTATTAATACGGAAACCCCAAGAATTGTCACAGTCGTCGTCATTATCATTCTATCTGTTATATATGAAGTTCCCAAATATTAGAACTGTTAATACGAAGCCTCAAGAAATATAAGAACTGTATAAATGTCTTCCATGAGAATTGTCTCCCTCATCATCATTATATATGACTCCGTCATCTTTTAATATGTACCGCTATTTATGGAAGCCAATAATACAACAAATATATTTTGGTGTATATAGGAACCGAAATCACAAAAAGCCTTTTATATATATATATATATATATATATATATATATATATATATATATATATATATATATATTAATGAAAACAAAGGGATGTAGTGTTTACCTGATATACGCAATGGTAAACTTCAAACTAATATAAATAACAGTATTTATATATAGAAAATGTAATCCCAACCAAATTTTTAAAAAAAGCTCAATACGCGATAGAGAAAATTAAAACTCTAAGTTGAACTTTACAATCAAATTCAATAAATTCATAATATCTTCAATCTCTACCAGAATTTCTAGGCTTTCAGCTGACAAAAAGACCTTTGATCAAAACTCCATGTTTTATAAGAACACCCTTGGAAATTCGGGTTATACAGAAAAGATAAAATATAACCATAAAAACCAAGAAAATCGCCGATTACCCTCAGTAATTACGCATAACATGTCCAGAACTAAAAGAAATCATAAAGTTTCAAGTAATAGCAGTAATAATGTCAACCATACTAACCACAAGAGCACTAACATAGATCTTCCACTAGAAAAAAGGACGAGGTGAAAGAATAATATTTGGTTTAATCCCCCTCTCAGCACCAATGTAAAAACTAATATCCCGAAGAAATTCTTCAATATTGTTGAAAATTCTTTTAATACCCGCACAGGTATAGCACTTTGTTTAACAAAAATTCTATCAATATATTATACGCTACAACCTAATTTAGCCCAGACAATCATAAGCTCTAATAACAAGAAAATTAAAGATGTCCAAGAAAAACAAATGTAATTGTAAAAAAACAAGAAGAATGCCCCATCAATAATAACTGTATCCATAAAAATGTGATTTATTCATGTACTGTAACTGATATATCATCTAAATCCCCCCAAAGAAACACCACTTATCTTTCCCAACAGCCAATCTTTGGTCAAATATACCAACATAATATAAACGAAAAGATCCCGCCCACGATAACCAATTCTCCCACTTCTGCTATAGCAGCGAAACTCGAATGACAAGTGTCAGTGAGTGAAAAATTTTCCAACGTAATAGATACCTTTTGGCAAAGAAGAAACCAGTTTAATGAATCTTTGAACACGTGGAAACTTGGGATCGGTATCTTTAAATTTATTTCAATGCTAAATTGTCGTTACTATACTGTTTATTTGAATTCATTTTGTCTAATACATTTTATTTCAGTCTGAAGTTAAATGAAAATGTCTAGAATATCCCCCCTCCGGGAAAAAAAGAAGAAAAAAAATTAGGATTAATGCTCTACTCTCTCTATAAATATAAACGAAAAGATCCCTCCCACCATAACCAATTCTCTCACTTCTGCTATAGCAGCGAAACTCGAATGACAAGTGTCAGTGAGTGAAAAACTTTCCAACGTAATAAATGCCTTTTGGCAAAGAAGAAACAATTTGGTGAATGGACTCTGGGCCATGCAGTAGTTTCGATTCGAGTGGGGCCTCTCGATGCCATACTAGTTGGTAATTATTACGGCTTTACCTTATCATGGCTACAAAAAAATCTTCCTCTCCTTTTCTCCCTTACCTTCCCTCTCTGTCCTGCTCTAACCAAGTTTGTCGACCTGTTCCACAAATCCCAATCCTCAACATGAAATACCTCCAGAAAAAAACACATGTAAACCTAGAACCCCATTCTCCAACGTAGACCCCTACTACCATGTCTCCTTCTCCAACATCAGGGGTCTATGTTCGAACCTTCCAGAGGTTGAAGCCCAGTTACAGGAGACGAAACCAGACATATTCTTCCTAAGTCAAAATGGCATTAGGCCAACCGCTTCCTTTGATGAATTCATAATTAAAGGATACTCTAACTTAACATCTAAATCTAACCCCCAAGATCGCCATGGACATGGAATATGTGCTTACATTAAAGATGGCTTTCCGTGTGGTAGGGATATCTAATTTACCTTATATGTGCTTCCGGGTTGCACTTGCTTACACCACTGCTTTTATATTTGCCCTCTATCGCTCCCACAACAGCGGAGTTACTATCCTTAAGAACATATCTGAAAAAATTGACCACATCCTGTCTGCTGACCCTTCAGCTAACATCCACATTTGTGGTGACTTCAATGTCCATAATGCGGAATGGCTGACCCACTCTAACAAGACAGATGATGAAAGGAGGTTCTGTCATGATTTTGCCATTGCCTATGACCTCACCCAGATTGTTCACGAACCCACCCGAGTGCCTGATACTTCCGGTCAGTATGCTAGCCTTCTAGATATTTTTCTCACAACGTCCCCTGAGCTATGTTAAAGTTCCATTCTGTCTCCTCTGGGATCTTCCGACCATGCGGTTGTATCAGTTAAGATAAAAACAAAACGCAATAAGCCTGGAGATGTACCTCTCCACCGTACTGTATACCGATACACTACCGCTGACTGGGATAGCCTCCGTACACTTATATCCGATCTACCACTGCATTCGATCTTTAAAAAAGATGTGTCCTCCATAGTATCAGACCTAACCGAATGGCTAATTGTAGGCATAGCCCAATTCATGCCATCCAAAAAATTCCAACAAAAACCTAACAGCCACGGTTCTCCCCAGAATGTGCTGCTGCCATCGCGCACAGAAATCACCTTTTCCATAGCTACCAACGTAATAGATGCACTGAGACTAAAGCTGCTTTCAGGACTGCCAGCAACACACTGCAAAAGAGTAATAAAAAATGCAAGAGAGCTATATGCTCAGTCTGTGAAATCAAAAGTAGCTGACCAGCGGCTTGGTTCCCACCAGTTTTGGCAAATAGCAAACATGATCCTGAATAGAAGCGTGCGTTCTATCCCAACTATCATCAATGGACCTGAGGTCATCTCGTCAGCATCAGACAAGGCCAGACTATTTGCCAAGAACTTTGCAGCTAATTCTACCCTATGCGACGAAGGCCATCAACTCCCCATATTTCCTCCTATAACAGACAACACGCTCTGCAACACACAAATATCTGTGTGTGATGTCGCCAAACTAATCAAGAACCTTCATACCAGTAAAGCAACTGGCCCTGACGGCATTCCAATCATTGTGCTGAAAAACCTTCAACTAGAACTTGCCCCCATACTTACAAAACTCTTTAAGTGTTGCCTTAAAGAGAAGTGCTTCCCAACACCCTGGAAAACCTCATCAGTATGCCCGGTATTTAAGAACTAAGGTGATAATCCTCTCCCTCTCAGTCCAGCCAATAAGTCTCCTGTGTGTCATGAGTAAGCTGCTGGAATCCATATTAAATAGAGAAGTAGTCAACCACCTCAGCAGACATAACCTTCTTAGTGACATGCAATATGGTTTCTGTTCTGCCAGATCTACAGAAGATGTGCTAACTGTTATATCTCATAGGATTAGCGAATTTCTTGACAAAGGCTTCCTCTCTAGGGCAATTGCTCTTGACATATCAAAGACCTTCGATAAGAGATCGCATAGGGCCTACTTCACAAGATGTCCAGCTACGGTATCACTGGAAATGTTTTCTCGATCATAAAATCATTTCTCTCCGATAGGATCATAAGAGTAGTAGTTGATGGGCAGAAATTAGGGGCCATCAATATTAATGCTGAAGTTCCTCAGGGGTCCATCCCTGGCCCAACTCTCTTCCTGATCTACATCAATGATCTCCCAAAACACATACTTAAATCATTCGTTGACATCTATGCTGATGACACGACCATTTACGGCAACATATCAAAGGCCGTAAATGACAAAGTTCTCTCAGATTCTCTCTCCTCTGATCTTGAGCATGTGGTACAGTGGGGGAGGAGGTGGCTGGTTACTTTTAATCCATCTAAAACCAAGCTCCTATCTTTACATCATCAACGCTCCGATCCCCATCTGGCATCAATTGATATGGGTGGCTCTCGTCTAGGGAAAGCTCCATGTTTTGATAAGCTTCTGGACTTGACCTTTACACATGACCTGAAATGGAACACGTACATCAAGTCAGTTACCAAGATCGCTGGAAAAATGGTGGGATCCTTCTACCGCTCCAGAAGATATCTCACTACTGATGCAATTCTCTATCTCTATAAAAGCCAAGTACGTTCAAGGATGGAATACTGCTGCCACATCTGGGCAGGAGCTGCTAAAAATAGCCTATCCTGCCTTGACAGAGTACAAAATAGACTTCGTGGCTTAGTGGGTGATGCCCTTTTCTTTTCTCTGCAACCTCTCTCCCACAATCGCCTGTCTTTGTTTTATCATTACTACCATTGCGGGTGCTCGTCTGAACTCTAATCTCTGGTCTCCCCCTCGCCAATCTTTCACGAAAAACACCCGTCTAGCTGAAACCACTGTCAAAAATTTTCCCCACTCCTTATCTGTGCCAAAATCAAAACGTAGATTCCATGAACAAAGCTTCTTTCTTAGAACTGCACGCCTGTGGAACTCTGTTCCGGTTACCTGTTTCCCACCTGACTACAACCTGTATGTCTTCAAGTCCAATGTGAACAAATTCCTGATGGACCGCCTCCTTAAGTAAGACACTTTATCAGATCTCCAAAATTAGCGTACTGTACACACAATAACCCTTATTCCCGAGTGGCTTCCGGGCCTTGATAAGTAGTGACTAGCTTGTAAAAAAAAAACAATCCACCTCTAATAAGCTTGATTAATAGCAGTACTAATAATATAAATAATGATAGTCCTTCACAAAACAACTCCCACAATAAATTTGGAAACCAGCCCAGTAATAACATCCCCACCCATTCACCCATGTCCTATCCTAACCTTAATAACAATCTAATATTAAATGCAAACAACGGTATCCACAATGAATCCAAAAGATACACATACATCGGATCCACTTCTACTTAAATAAAGCAGAGAATCTCGAACCACACATCATCTTTTAGCAATAAAAACACAAATAGTAACCAGGGAACTTCTTTAATTAAAAAACTTAAATCTAAGAATATTTGCTTCTGAATTAATTGGAACATTAATTAATTGGAGTATGTGAATCGCAATCTTACACCCCTAGATCTAAATATTGTAACCTCTGCCTTTCTGAGGCAGTTAGGATAATAACGTCTCCTCAATCCCAAAATGTAATCAATACAAAGAGTGAGCTGATTTTCCAATGCAAACATAGGGTAAAATACAAGTATTGTAATTTTAAAATTACATAGTCCCTCTGTTAAAATTTAAAATATAAATACGTTAGAAGTTTCATTTTTTATTTTTATTTATTTATTTTACAACTATACATTCTTATTATTGTAGTTTTTCAACTCGTTCTACCGGATTTATTATTTTGTCTTACATCGTTTATTGCTTTTATCTTGAGAATTATAGAAATAATCAATACTGATATCGGCTGTTATATTATTATTATTTTACTTTTTCCATATTAAGATAAATAGTACTCCTAAATTATACATATTTCTCTGTATGTGTATATTTTTATATTCAGATATTTATTTATTTGGATATATATATGCATGTATATGTATGCATGTGTTCGTGTATATGTATGTGTATACGCGTGTATATGCGTATATATATATGTTCATGTATACATATGTATATGTATGTGTATGTATATATATATATAACCATAAGCATATAATTTTTTAATATATATATTATATATTTATTTTCATTTATATATATATGTATATATATATATATAATATATATATATATATTTACTAAATTTTTTATACTTAATTATACTAAATTTGTTACTATAATTACTAAATTATTATTATTATTATTATTATTATTTTGTCATCTTTATCATCATCATATTATTTTATGATTTTCCCACGGTACTTTCGCTTTACCGTGGCCTTCAGAGGTATACACTTCTTTGCTGCTTCTTGGTGCGATCTAACGAAGTTTTCATAGGTGGTATTAGAAGTTGGTTCCTGCTTTTGTGCTTGTAAAGCATCAAATCTGTTTCGCAGTTCGAAGATAAATCTCTGTTTGATCTGATTGTCATGTGACAACGTTGGCCAGTTGTAGGGCTGTCTAGATGATTTTTTTTAGTTTTGTTCGCTCGTAGGCTTAACTTCAACTTAGAAGTTACAATCCAATGATCAGTAGACACGCCATAGAAACTGCTATAAGCTTCAAAGTTATGACAGCTATTGATCCTCTTCTTATTCATAAAAAGATAGTCCAGTTGTTCCTTGTCTCTATTTGGGGATTGATGGGTCCAGAGCTTACCGGGTCTTTTCTGAAAACGGGTATTCATGCATAGTAGGTTGTTTTCAAGGAGAAAAGTTAATAGATACTCTCCATTTCGGTTTGTTCCATCATGGAAAGAGAACTTATGCTTGTTGTCTTTCCGTCCTATATGTGCATTCATGTCACCTTCCATAACCAATAAATTATGTTTGGGGATTGAGCGCACTATTGCTGACAGTTCATCGTAGAAATTCAGGATCTCTTGCTTGTCACTGACGTTGGTAGGGCTGTAGCAACAAATAACAGTAGTAGCAAGATTACCACTGAACGTAGCAAGAATTATCCTTTGTGTTATCTTCTCAGCACTTTTCAATGATTTCAGTGCTCGAGGGCTAAGCAGAAGTCTTACTCCCCCAATGGTACTATTTGTCGAATTTTCCCATGCTGACGCTGATACTAGTGTCCAGCTGTTACCAATTTCATGGTACTTTATGTCCATGTCGTTGTGGGAGAGACGGTGCTCTTGAATACACACAATATCGATATCGTGTTCTTTGGATGAAGCAATAAGTTCTGATATTTAAGATGTGGGTTGAAGTGTCCGTACATTAAAGGTGGATATTTTGATGGTATGTCTACATTTTGCTAGCCTAGGTTTTGGTGCTGTAGTAAACTTGTCGATAGCTGTGGTCAGTGCCGGCACACCAAGTAGCGATCCTTGGTTACCCATATGGCGGTCGATGCGGTATGGAATTCTGGTTTGATTTAAAGTCATATTGAATCTTTTGATAACTCGGATAATATCACCTGTGTGAGCTACGTCTACAGGTGAATCGCAGTAATTTCTCAATTAGACTAGTTGAACCTGATTGTTGATCTCTTAATGATTCTTCCGCTCAACGTCTTTTGTGCCCTGCTGTTGACTGATTCTTTAGTTCTTCCGCCAAGGCGCATAACTGTCATGCTGCTCCCCATGCCCATTTACCAGTTCAGGTTCTACATCAGTCTTCCGTTATGAGTGGTCCTACATGATTACCGTAGACTATATCCTTATTCTGCCACGATTTAGGTCTGATGTGAGTGTTTCTTTCATCAGACGGTATAGCCTATTGAGGCAATCCTATACTGTTGTAACTTCCGCACGAGCTATGATGTAAGGTTGACATTTGCGGAGATTCAAATACTTTTTATCACCAGGATCGATATGCTCTTCACAGCATTTTTTTTAAGTAATGAAAAAAAAAAAAAAAATAAATAAATAAATAAAAATAAAAATAAAATAAAATAAAATCCTTTACTCACATGAGATTATTCTGATGATATAACGCAATCGACGTCCAACTAAATTTGAAATATATATATATATATATATATATATATATATATATATATATATATATATATATATATATATATATGTTTTTTGACAGCCTTAATAAACTATGATTCTGCAACACTTAAAAAATTATAATCATCACTCCTACACTTTTTTTTAAAATAATGACATCGAATTTCTTTATCGAAAGATCTGTTTCATTCTGTCTAAACAATTTCCAGTCGCAGTAATACGAGCTTTCACGGTTTTTACCCCCACTTGAAATCACTTTTTCTTTTTAAGCCGATAATTCTTGAAAACTTTCCAATCGGATTATATACATCGTCACGCTGGACTCATTTTGGAATATATTCTATCTAAACAACTATTTTGCATTTTGGATCAACTCTAGGGGAGTTTCATTCAGGCTGAAATATTTTTTTATTTTTTTATTTGACAATTTATAACTACAATAAATTGCGGTTTCACTTAATGCCTTAACTAGGAAATTCTAGCATTGCTACAAATATAATTTGATGATTTCTTTATGTCCTCTGATGAGAAGAATAATAAGAATAGCATTCTTTGAAACTCCGCGGAATAAGAAATTTGTAAATTGTTTTTTGGAGTATTCAGTCGAACAATAAATTTTGATTGTAAAGTTCAACTTACAGTTTTAATTTTCTTTCTCTTATATATATATATATATATATATATATATATATATATATATATATATATATATATCCTATTATAAATTTTCCTAGTGTGTGTGTGACGCGGTTTATCTCAGCCTACTGGCAATCCACCCAGGCAAGTTTGTTTGATTCGTGATTGTATATTATATTATTATATTTAAGTGTTTCTCGGAAACGTAAGACTACACAAATTTTCGTTTTTCACATCCCGTTTTTACTATGCTTCTAACTAATATAATCTTGTGTACCTTTTTGGATAGTATTGCTATGACACTATTGTTTGTCGGGGAGTGTTACTTGGTTAAGAAACGTCCTGGAAATGGCAATCAGCTCCTCGAGCGTTAGACACGATCAAACGATAGACACATGCACGATAGAAACAGCAAGGGGTCGATATGGCATCGGCTATAAACGATTGACATGGGTCTGGACTTGACGTGATTGTGGGCAGGGTTTTATCATTTG
Source organism: Euprymna scolopes (assembly GCF_053919585.1). Taxonomy (NCBI): domain Eukaryota; kingdom Metazoa; phylum Mollusca; class Cephalopoda; order Sepiida; family Sepiolidae; genus Euprymna; species Euprymna scolopes. The sequence continues at coordinate 147,579,448 of NC_136492.1, forward strand.
TTGATAATAGGAACCGTTGGCTGAAATTGAACGCTACCTGGAATAAGCGAACACGGCATCTTTTGCATATAAAAACAAATTATTTATTTTTAACAATTAAAAGGAGCATTTGGAACTTACCTAATTGTCGGTCAACGCCCGTTGTCATCTGCGACTAGACCAAACTGCTATATGTCAGCTTTCGACGGAATTCAACGCCTCGACTGTTTTAAAAACACAATTATATTTTCGTTCTCTTTTTCAATGAAGAGAGAGAGAGAGAGAGAGAGAGAGAGAGAGAGAGAGAGAGAGAGAGAGAGAGAGAAACATACTAATCTTTCTTATTATAAAGTTTTCTATTGTGTGTGTGTGAAGCGGTTTATCTCAGCCTACAGACAATCCACCCAGGCAAGCAAGGTACCGAAATGAAGCTTATGACCCAGCGGATATTTTAGTGATATTTTTATATCCATGTTTGGTGCATGGAAATGAAAAAAAAAATGAAAAAAATAACGATTGGCTAAGCAACGTTTTATTTACTGAATATTTTTTCCGGTACAAAGACTCAAGTTTGCCCAGCCTGTACCTGTAAAATATTTGAAAATATATTTGTTATGTTTGTAATGTGACAAAAATATAGCCGTTAGCCTTCAAAGTGTGCATAGTATTTACGACATAGAATTTAAAATGATATAAGTCTGTTTCTATTCAATTTTGAAATGAAAATATTCGTTCGAATTTAATATGTTGAATGTGCATATGAAATGAAACGGGTATTTATTTGTTTATATTTATTTGTTAATTTTTAATTTTATTATCAGTATTATTTCCTGTGAGGTAAGTTATTTCCCCTGCATCTTAAATGAATCAACTTCTTGAATCAGCACTCAGTACAAACTCAAACACAATTAAATAACGGCTTATACTATGTATCTTTAATAAGGAAAATTATATTTAAAAAACAGAACTTAAAAATTTAGCTACAGAGATTTTATTTATTTTTTATACTCTTTGCTTTGAACATTTGATGATTTAATAAATGTTTCGAATTTTCCAATTTTATTACTCATCATTATATATATATATATATATATATATATATATATATATATATATATATATATATATATATATATAAAGTTTATACCCCCTCATCATTTACGATCTGTTCTATTCACTTTTATTCGTTATTCTTTATTATTTCTTTGATAAAGTCACAATCATACTACAGATCTTTCTACCGGATTTTCAACAAATTTCGGTGGACGGGTATAATTTTTTATGTTTATTTTTAAATTTGACTATATGTGCATTCACAACGTTATTCTCAATATCATTTTACACTTTTTCGAACATTAAAACTTTCAAAGATTTCAATTTTAAATGAATTCTATACTTTTAGTTTGCTAGTTATTTTCCTCTGGAGAAAAATACCTAAATTTTGAAGATCCATGGAATAAGGAAATTATCTTTTTAATGAACGAAAAATTTTATAAATGTTAATTATTTTTATAATTTAACTCATATGAACATTCATTTTAGAAAAGGATTTTGATATTAATGTTAGTATTATCACTATGAATATATATATATATATATATATATATATATATATATATATATATATATATATATATATATATATATATATAATATAAAGCTGTGTGTGGTCACGAATAGGCTCCTATATGATTGACTATTTTAAAAAATTGATTACATATAATGATAGAAGATTTATCTGCATTCGCGCCTGGTCCACAAAGTATGGAAATAAAAAATTTCAAAATTAAAAGAAAAACGTTTACAAGTGTTTTTGATATAGATGTACATGAGAATACTTTGACAAGTATGTTTTAACTTAAATAGGGATGGTATAATAAAATTGTGGAGTCTGCGTTTGCGCCTAGCCTCCATGGAATGGAAATAGGGACAAACTTTAATAAAGACTTTTCATATCTATCTGCGTAAGTATACTTTGATAATTATGTTTCAGTTTGAAGAAATATCGTAAAATAAAATTATGGGGTGTTCGTTCGCACCTGACCTCCATAAACTATGTCACAAAGTTTAACAAGTTTTTTTAATACAGATCCACAGTATATTGTGATAAGTGTTTCAGTGTGAACAGGTATGGTATAATGAATTATGGGGTTTATCTATTTTATTTTTATTTACATCATATTTTGCTTTGGTTTTGATACCCCCAAATTCGAAGCTATCTCTTTACAACCCTTCCTTTTCATAAGCTATCATACTTTCATAAATCAGAGTCCATTTTCTGTAGGCTGTTTTTGAACCCAGTCAACGACGGGTACTTTTGCTAATATATATATATATATATATATATATATATATATATATATATATATATATATATATATATATATTCTTTATTATTCAGTGGAAGATTTTTAAGATGCTATCTGTGTTCTCCATCAAAGGATGTCATATTTAATCAACTGTTTCTAATAGTGCAGGAAAAATATAAGAACAATTTAAACAAAATATAAATGGTGATTATATAATGAGATTTTTAGAGTAATTAAAATGAAAAAGAAAATGTAGCATAAGACTTCCCCTCGGCGATTATTTTGTCTATTGTAAAACATATTTATAATGAATGAAGGTGTTTGTTTGTTTGTTTGTTTTTTCACCATTATGAATTAAGATTGCTTGATTATATCTCGCGCATGTTTTTAACAAACGTGTTTTCTCAGGAATAAAAAACGATGTATTTTACAAAGTAGAATGGCAAATGAAATATAGATAGAAAAACCTCCACTATGACCTTGTAATTTTCCATTAATTTGGTCAACTCTTATCCAAAATGTTTCAAACACAAACAAATTAGGGAATTAAGAAACTTTAGAGGAAAAAATTATTTTCCCTAATTTGAGGTAAATTCCATGAAGCAAGATGGGTTAGTTATCAAATGTTTTATCAACTAATTATGAAATTTTTGATTATGCACACATTTCCTTTTGTGAATTAATTCCACTTCAGTATTAATACATACACATGACGTCATTAAACCAGATATTATCCTATTGAATAAATCTGACAGGACTGTTATTGATGTAACCGTCCCGAATAACTTTAATAGAATGCAAAAGAAAACAAAATATCAGGAATTCAAGTAGGACTTTAAAACAATATGTTATCTGAAAGAAATAAACATTATACCGTAGGTGATAATGGTTCAATAAAAAGTATATATAAATTATCTAAACACAATACTTTTAAGGTCAAGCTGGCACGAAGTACAGATAGCAACCTTAAAAGAACCCTCGGTAATGAATTTCCATAACGAAATCAAGTGTTAGTGCGGTCCTACTCTGGAAATCAATCCAACTAGTGTGCATTTCGAGTGTGTCATCAAGTGCATGTCAGCGTAACCTGGCAACGAACAGAAATGTTATCAGTGCACCCATCAAGTTATGCGATAGGATTCAGAAGCTCCATATGCAAAACATGTGAGACGCAATTGTCGAATTGTTAGATAGATATTGCCTCATATGGCTGACACAAGTTTTCAAGCAGTTTTTACAGCGAGAAACAACTAATCTACAAGACTCACCATATAAGGAGATAAATAAATCTCCACCACCCGTCCATTCGTTGACCAAGTTTTAATTATGTAAAAAATCAATTATAAAATAGCATATCTTTCATCAGAGTTAATCTTAGTCTCCCCTTTTATGAATGACTTTCTCTCTCCAATAAAACCTTTAATTCACCAACAAATTTCTTTCTGTCTCCATGCACGAAATTTATTCGTCTTGAGTTAATAAAAAGACACTAGATGATCCAACGACACAAACCAACGACTACAAACATAGGTACGAAAGATTTTTATCATTGAATTGTTCTTGATCTTTCATCCGCGATAAACCCCCCAGTACGCGTTTGTTAAAACGTACAAGAACACGTGTGTGAAAAAAAAGAACAATTTGCTTTAATGTGCTGATTATGTTTGTTGTTTTAACGTATTGTCCGTTTAATTATTATTTGTTTAGTGAAATGATACATTAGTTCCAGGAAAAGTATAATACGAAAAAAGAAGTGTATACAGGCACGCACACGCGCACACACACACACACACACACACACACACACACACACACACACACACACACACACACACACACACACACGCGCGCGCACGCACGCACGCGCGCACACACAACTCTATATAAATTAAAAGCTAAATGTTCGCTTGTGACTAGCAAGTAACCTAAGAAAAAACTACTGAACCGATTGCTTTGAAATTTTGCTATAGCATTTTAATCGAATAAATGCGTGTTTTATATATAAGTTTTTAATTATAACGTTCTAATCTTTATTTAATAAACTGTTTGAGTTCCTTTGTAACGAAGTAGCCATTTTATTATACATGAATTATCACCGGGCATGTAACACCTAGTACTATACTGCTGTACCCGAAACTGAGGGATATAACGTAGAAGGTTATTATTAAAAAATGATCCCCGACGTTAAAAGTCATACAATAATACAATAAGAATTTATATAAAAATAATCCACTTATGAAACAGGACTAAATGTTTTAGTTTTAAATAAATAAACTTATATACATTTTATACTTTACAGAACAATATAATACTTCATTATATTTCGCATAAATGTTTTTACAATCGTTTGAATGAGTTTTTAGAATTATAATAATATATTACTTTGTTAAATATTTATTGATTGCTTTGTATATTTTAGAAAAATAGAATTGTTTTTAGGCGTCGCATGGTTAAAAACATATTACTTCGGCAAGACTTTACAAAGTTAAGTGACAATCTTTACAAATGAAATACAATGATTTCCTCTCATCTAGATAATTATATGTTGCATGTTTTAAACCAGACAGAAAATTTTATGACAGAAAATCGAACAACCAAATGTATTGTTTATCCAAAAGTATTGGGAAAGTACGCATATAAGATACATGCACTTTCCATTTATTTTTCGTTTAATCACACTTAACTGCAGTAACGTTTGGCCGAGTACAGCTACGAGGGGCGTGCAATAAGTAATGCCTCTGACCCACTTCCAGTTGTCCGATCTAGCTGAAATTTTTCATGTGCAATGATGTATATTTTTACGGGTTATATGGCAAATTACAGCTCTCAACTTATTGTAGTTTTTGTTTTACAGGTGTTTGAACTGAGTCAGGTGTGAAATGGAGCCTGTTGAATATCGAGCAGTGATCCGGTTTTTGTATTTGAAAGGACGCACACCACAGGAGACTTTTGATGAAATGAAAGAAACTTATGGTGATAATGTCCCATCATATGACCTTGTAAAACGCTGGCATCGTGAATTCAAACATGCTGGAACTCTGTGGAAACAGCTCTCAGACCTGGTCGCCCCCCTTCTGCCATTGACGAGGCATCTGTCCGTCAAGTTGAGGCTGCCATTTTGGAAGATAGGCGCATTACTATTCGCGAAATAGCCCAAGATGTCAAGATTAGTACAGGGTCTGTGGAAACTATCATTCATGACCATTTGCATATGCATAAGGTGTCTGCCAGATGAATTCCCAGGTTGCTCACACCATTCCAGAAGCGAAAACGCGTCGAGTGCTCGAGGATGAATTTGGAGATGTGCCAAGATGAGTCCAAGTTTTTCAAAAGACTGATTACACAGGATGAAACCTGGGTCCATCACTATGATCCAGAGACCAAAGCCCAGTCAATGCAGTGGAAGCACTTGGACTCACCCCCTCCAAAGAACGCAAGAGTGCGGCCCTCTGCTGGCAAGGTCATGCTCACAGTCTTCTGGGACCAGGACGGAGAAGTGATGACAGATTTCCTAGCAAAGGGTGCCACAATTACAGGAGCTTATTATGCTTTACTTTTGAGGAAATTAAGGCAAGCTATCAACATTAAGAGGCGGAGCAAGATCAGCAAAGGTGCCCTCCTCCTGTAGGACAACGCTCCGGTCCACAACTCGCATGTTGCCAGATCAGAAGCACAGGCGTGTGGTTATGAACTCCTCCCCCATCTTTCCTACTCTCTTGACCTTGCACCCTCTGCCTTTCACCTCTTCCCAGCCATGAAGTTGTTTTTGAAAGGAAAGCGTTTCCCAGATGATGCAGCCTTGATTTCTGAAGTCACTTCACGGTTGGAGGACCAACCTGGGTATTCTACAAAAACGGTCTCCAGAGCTGTATCCAACGATGGGAAAAATGCATAACTCTGGGTAGTTCCTATGTAGAGAAATACTAATAACTGTGCCAAGTTTTGTTTCTTTACTGCTATGGGAAGTGGGTTAGGGACATTACTTATTGTAAGCCCCTCGTAGTTTATATATATATATATATATATATATATATATATATATATATATATATATATATATATTGTTTTAAATATAATGGGCGGAAGTCTCTCGAGAGCTCTTTCAGCTATCATCTCATCAGGAGAAAATCGATAGCGTAAAAATAATACTATGTCGAAAGTAAAGAGTCCTGATGGGGAACTATTGCATGTGCCAAAAATTATGGGGACACTAAAAGAAAGTTTATTAACGTTTAAAAAAATGATTAAAATAATGGCACAACGATGGGAAGAAAAAAAAACGGGAGAAAAGATTCAGAGTTCCTCAAAGAGAAACAATGTATTAGATGTTTCTTTCTGACGGCACAAAGAAGGTTTCCGCACCGCAATAGAGACAGACTCCAAAATCTTTAAATGATTTCTGGAGTCCGCTCTATGAAGCACCTCGAACCATTCAATTTTATATCTATCGGCACAGCACGGGTTGCCAACCAAATGGTGGCCAATAGCAGAGTCCAAGGCTGCAGAAGGAGGGAGACTACCAGACCCCATGCTCCCTTGTCTGATCTTCGATGGAACATGCTGGTTCATACGAGTCAAAAGATGCAAGGATGTACGCCTAACATAACCAGCATCGCACTGGCATTTAAATTGATATACAATATTGCTATTTTGGATGTAAGGCAAACTATCCTTGCGAAAAGAAAGAAAATGCAGATCTCGTAGTATATACCAAACGCAAGGACACAGAATAAAAGCAGTCATAAATACTTCTGCGAATCTGTTTGAAAAGTCTGTTACTCTTTTCCCCAATCCACAGTAATTTTAAATAAACCGGGCATTTCACAGGTCCAAACTTTTTAGGGGATTTAAAATCCACAACCTTTTTGAAAATACAGTCATCAATAAGGTCAACAGGATAACCATTATTGATGAATATTTCCCTGATCTTATCGAGTTCGGCGTCCAATCTGTTAGGTGAACAACTCATCAGGGCTCTATGTACCAAATTATTAATTAAGCTGACCTTACGTGATTTTGGTACAAAAGACAACCAGTTCACTTATGGGCCAGTAAATGTCGGCTTCCTATAAATTGTAGTGAGAAAGCCCCCCCCCCCTGAACGTTCGACAAGAACATCCAAGAAGGGAAGCGAATTGTCCTTCTCACTTTCCATAGTGAACTTTAGAGCTCCATGCAAAGAATTCAAGCAATCAAAACATATCGGTTTCACTTTGTGATGGAAAAACAGCAAAAGTGTTGTCAACATATCTGAAATATGCAATGGGTTTTGTTATAAAATTAAACAAAACGGATTCATTGTACCCGACGAAAATATCCGCTAAAGTTGGGGGCCGACGGACTCCCCATTGAAACCCCGTCAACCTGACAGTACATAATATCACAAAAACTAAACTCCACAGATTGTGTGCACATTTAAATGAGTTCAATAAGAATCTCTTTAGAAAAACGTGGAGCGGTCAGGCGACCATCGTAAAGCGCATCGGTACATATACGTATAGTCTTATCCAACGGTATGTTGATAAAGAGACTAGAGACATCAAATGAGCACATAAAAGATGTCTCTGCATTAGAATCCAACCCACGTACGTAATCAACAAACTGAAAAGAATCAGGGATACAGTGCGTGGTATATAACTTGCGCGCAGGTTGCAGAATTTTCACAAGCCACTGAGCCAAATAATGTTGTACCGAACCAACCATTGATAAAATAGGTCTCAGTGGAATACGTTGCTTGTGTATTTTGGGGGAGACCATACATTCTAGGACGTTGTGAACCAGAGGGTCTAATCCTGTCATAGACGTCCTTGCAAAAAACTTTCTTTTTAAATAATGCAAGTAGACGTCTATGCATTTTTGCCTCGTTCTTGCAAGTATTATCCGTCAACTCGACAGGACTGAGTCCTGTATATGAGACATTGAATCTCTACGGTTCGAGGTGATAATTGTCTGAAGATAGCGGTTTCAATCCTACCCAAAGGCCGACCATAGGCCAAAACGTGGTGAGACGACAACGACTACGGATGGCAGTGATTGCTGAGAATGCAGTTAGGAGATTCAGAGTTCCTATCTCGTCGCAGTTACCACCTGACGAAGGCCAGAGGAATAGTTGGCCGAAACGTTGTGAAACAACAATTAAGAAAGATGAGGATAATAGTCTGCAATAAATAAATGAATAAATGTGGAACTTTTTTTTAAAGTTTCGAACTGCACTATTGAACATTTTTCCAAAAAGAAATGGGGAATATTATTGTTATATGTAATTAGCTAGTAATGAACGTTAGAATAGAAAAGAATTTACTTTGTATGTTATGTATTGTAAAATTTTAGTGCATAATTTGTTGTTTTTTTTTTCCAAGAGTTTGCTAAAAAATAAGTTAAGAAGAAAATAATGAGTGAAGTAAACTAGATAAAGAAATGAAAAGAAAAAAAAGCAGAAGACTGAATTAAGGTTAAATTAATTTTCTTAACGTATTGTCAGCATATAACATTCGAATTTTAGAGAGTTACGTATGCGGTTTACAATTCTTTTTCGGCAGCGATTCACGAGACCCTACAGGGAGATTTTGAGGAGGTTTCGGCTAGGAAAAATGGTACTTTCACCATCTGCATCTGGTTTGGTTTAAGCTGACCGCGTGTACTGGTTGAAAAGTTAATATTCTTCGCATACAAAAGAGATGGAAGTTTCCTGCAAGTCTGTGGATTTAAAATGCTTTTTGTAGCTGCAATGAGGGTGTGCGAAAAGGATTCGTCCACATAGAGTGAATTTGCAAATGGGCCCGACTTGTGAGCTTCAGATAATTACAAATGCCCAACCTTGGAAGGAAAAGAGCTTCCAACACATGGTGCGGACGTGTAGTGGTGACGTGGCCACAATGCGGTAAATCAGAAGAAGAAGGAAAAAATAAAATAAATGCCGCTCATAACAATTTAAGTGGGAGTGTTGTTCTATTGGGATTAAAAAAGGTATGAATGTGGGAAAACCGGATTTTGCATTCCGAGGCAATCCGATATGGGCAGTGGAACAATCGCATACCCCACCACTGCGATCGGAGTAGTTAATGGTTTAGAAAAGCGCTTTCCCCGTCAGGTGCGAATGAGGGTGAGGTCACCTCAATTAAGGGTTATAGTTAAGATTAGGTGTTACTTTTTTTTTCAACTGTCTGACGTGGAAGGCTGAAGTATCCAAAGCTGGTAATTCGAGTGGTTCTATAAAATAGTATTTTGACGATACCAGGTACCTTAAGTAGGTAGGGGTTTTCTGTTTTGGTACCTTGTGAAATTGGAATGCTGGCCACTGAGACTTAAGTAGGTAGGGGTTTTCTGTTTTGGTACCTTGTGAAATTGGAATGCTGGCCACTGAGACTTAAGTAGGTAGGGGTTTTCTGTTTTGGTACCTTGTGAAATTGGAATGCTGGCCACTGAGACTTAAGTAGGTAGGGGTTTTCTGTTTTGGTACCTTGTGAAATTGGAATGCTGGCCACTGAGACTTAAGTAGGTAGGGGTTTTCTGTTTTGGTACCTTGTGAAATTGGAATGCTGGCCACTGAGACTTAAGTAGGTAGGGGTTTTCTGTTTTGGTACCTTGTGAAATTGGAATGCTGGCCACTGAGACTTAAGTAGGTAGGGGTTTTCTGTTTTGGTACCTTGTGAAATTGGAATGCTGGCCACTGAGACTTAAGTAGGTAGGGGTTTTCTGTTTTGGTACCTTGTGAAATTGGAATGCTGGCCACTGAGACTTAAGTAGGTAGGGGTTTTCTGTTTTGGTACCTTGTGAAATTGGAATGCTGGCCACTGAGACTTAAGTAGGTAGGGGTTTTCTGTTTTGGTACCTTGTGAAATTGGAATGCTGGCCACTGAGACTTAAGTAGGTAGGGGTTTTCTGTTTTGGTACCTTGTGAAATTGGAATGCTGGCCACTGAGACTTAAGTAGGTAGGGGTTTTCTGTTTTGGTACCTTGTGAAATTGGAATGCTGGCCACTGAGACTTAAGTAGGTAGGGGTTTTCTGTTTTGGTACCTTGTGAAATTGGAATGCTGGCCACTGAGACTTAAGTAGGTAGGGGTTTTCTGTTTTGGTACCTTGTGAAATTGGAATGCTGGCCACTGAGACTTAAGTAGGTAGGGGTTTTCTGTTTTGGTACCTTGTGAAATTGGAATGCTGGCCACTGAGACTTAAGTAGGTAGGGGTTTTCTGTTTTGGTACCTTGTGAAATTGGAATGCTGGCCACTGAGACTTAAGTAGGTAGGGGTTTTCTGTTTTGGTACCTTGTGAAATTGGAATGCTGGCCACTGAGACTTAAGTAGGTAGGGGTTTTCTGTTTTGGTACCTTGTGAAATTGGAATGCTGGCCACTGAGACTTAAGTAGGTAGGGGTTTTCTGTTTTGGTACCTTGTGAAATTGGAATGCTGGCCACTGAGACTTAAGTAGGTAGGGGTTTTCTGTTTTGGTACCTTGTGAAATTGGAATGCTGGCCACTGAGACTTAAGTAGGTAGGGGTTTTCTGTTTTGGTACCTTGTGAAATTGGAATGCTGGCCACTGAGACTTAAGTAGGTAGGGGTTTTCTGTTTTGGTACCTTGTGAAATTGGAATGCTGGCCACTGAGACTTAAGTAGGTAGGGGTTTTCTGTTTTGGTACCTTGTGAAATTGGAATGCTGGCCACTGAGACTTAAGTAGGTAGGGGTTTTCTGTTTTGGTACCTTGTGAAATTGGAATGCTGGCCACTGAGACTTAAGTAGGTAGGGGTTTTCTGTTTTGGTACCTTGTGAAATTGGAATGCTGGCCACTGAGACTTAAGTAGGTAGGGGTTTTCTGTTTTGGTACCTTGTGAAATTGGAATGCTGGCCACTGAGACTTAAGTAGGTAGGGGTTTTCTGTTTTGGTACCTTGTGAAATTGGAATGCTGGCCACTGAGACTTAAGTAGGTAGGGGTTTTCTGTTTTGGTACCTTGTGAAATTGGAATGCTGGCCACTGAGACTTAAGTAGGTAGGGGTTTTCTGTTTTGGTACCTTGTGAAATTGGAATGCTGGCCACTGAGACTTAAGTAGGTAGGGGTTTTCTGTTTTGGTACCTTGTGAAATTGGAATGCTGGCCACTGAGACTTAAGTAGGTAGGGGTTTTCTGTTTTGGTACCTTGTGAAATTGGAATGCTGGCCACTGAGACTTAAGTAGGTAGGGGTTTTCTGTTTTGGTACCTTGTGAAATTGGAATGCTGGCCACTGAGACTTAAGTAGGTAGGGGTTTTCTGTTTTGGTACCTTGTGAAATTGGAATGCTGGCCACTGAGACTTAAGTAGGTAGGGGTTTTCTGTTTTGGTACCTTGTGAAATTGGAATGCTGGCCACTGAGACTTAAGTAGGTAGGGGTTTTCTGTTTTGGTACCTTGTGAAATTGGAATGCTGGCCACTGAGACTTAAGTAGGTAGGGGTTTTCTGTTTTGGTACCTTGTGAAATTGGAATGCTGGCCACTGAGACTTAAGTAGGTAGGGGTTTTCTGTTTTGGTACCTTGTGAAATTGGAATGCTGGCCACTGAGACTTAAGTAGGTAGGGGTTTTCTGTTTTGGTACCTTGTGAAATTGGAATGCTGGCCACTGAGACTTAAGTAGGTAGGGGTTTTCTGTTTTGGTACCTTGTGAAATTGGAATGCTGGCCACTGAGACTTAAGTAGGTAGGGGTTTTCTGTTTTGGTACCTTGTGAAATTGGAATGCTGGCCACTGAGACTTAAGTAGGTAGGGGTTTTCTGTTTTGGTACCTTGTGAAATTGGAATGCTGGCCACTGAGACTTAAGTAGGTAGGGGTTTTCTGTTTTGGTACCTTGTGAAATTGGAATGCTGGCCACTGAGACTTAAGTAGGTAGGGGTTTTCTGTTTTGGTACCTTGTGAAATTGGAATGCTGGCCACTGAGACTTAAGTAGGTAGGGGTTTTCTGTTTTGGTACCTTGTGAAATTGGAATGCTGGCCACTGAGACTTAAGTAGGTAGGGGTTTTCTGTTTTGGTACCTTGTGAAATTGGAATGCTGGCCACTGAGACTTAAGTAGGTAGGGGTTTTCTGTTTTGGTACCTTGTGAAATTGGAATGCTGGCCACTGAGACTTAAGTAGGTAGGGGTTTTCTGTTTTGGTACCTTGTGAAATTGGAATGCTGGCCACTGAGACTTAAGTAGGTAGGGGTTTTCTGTTTTGGTACCTTGTGAAATTGGAATGCTGGCCACTGAGACTTAAGTAGGTAGGGGTTTTCTGTTTTGGTACCTTGTGAAATTGGAATGCTGGCCACTGAGACTTAAGTAGGTAGGGGTTTTCTGTTTTGGTACCTTGTGAAATTGGAATGCTGGCCACTGAGACTTAAGTAGGTAGGGGTTTTCTGTTTTGGTACCTTGTGAAATTGGAATGCTGGCCACTGAGACTTAAGTAGGTAGGGGTTTTCTGTTTTGGTACCTTGTGAAATTGGAATGCTGGCCACTGAGACTTAAGTAGGTAGGGGTTTTCTGTTTTGGTACCTTGTGAAATTGGAATGCTGGCCACTGAGACTTAAGTAGGTAGGGGTTTTCTGTTTTGGTACCTTGTGAAATTGGAATGCTGGCCACTGAGACTTAAGTAGGTAGGGGTTTTCTGTTTTGGTACCTTGTGAAATTGGAATGCTGGCCACTGAGACTTAAGTAGGTAGGGGTTTTCTGTTTTGGTACCTTGTGAAATTGGAATGCTGGCCACTGAGACTTAAGTAGGTAGGGGTTTTCTGTTTTGGTACCTTGTGAAATTGGAATGCTGGCCACTGAGACTTAAGTAGGTAGGGGTTTTCTGTTTTGGTACCTTGTGAAATTGGAATGCTGGCCACTGAGACTTAAGTAGGTAGGGGTTTTCTGTTTTGGTACCTTGTGAAATTGGAATGCTGGCCACTGAGACTTAAGTAGGTAGGGGTTTTCTGTTTTGGTACCTTGTGAAATTGGAATGCTGGCCACTGAGACTTAAGTAGGTAGGGGTTTTCTGTTTTGGTACCTTGTGAAATTGGAATGCTGGCCACTGAGACTTAAGTAGGTAGGGGTTTTCTGTTTTGGTACCTTGTGAAATTGGAATGCTGGCCACTGAGACTTAAGTAGGTAGGGGTTTTCTGTTTTGGTACCTTGTGAAATTGGAATGCTGGCCACTGAGACTTAAGTAGGTAGGGGTTTTCTGTTTTGGTACCTTGTGAAATTGGAATGCTGGCCACTGAGACTTAAGTAGGTAGGGGTTTTCTGTTTTGGTACCTTGTGAAATTGGAATGCTGGCCACTGAGACTTAAGTAGGTAGGGGTTTTCTGTTTTGGTACCTTGTGAAATTGGAATGCTGGCCACTGAGACTTAAGTAGGTAGGGGTTTTCTGTTTTGGTACCTTGTGAAATTGGAATGCTGGCCACTGAGACTTAAGTAGGTAGGGGTTTTCTGTTTTGGTACCTTGTGAAATTGGAATGCTGGCCACTGAGACTTAAGTAGGTAGGGGTTTTCTGTTTTGGTACCTTGTGAAATTGGAATGCTGGCCACTGAGACTTAAGTAGGTAGGGGTTTTCTGTTTTGGTACCTTGTGAAATTGGAATGCTGGCCACTGAGACTTAAGTAGGTAGGGGTTTTCTGTTTTGGTACCTTGTGAAATTGGAATGCTGGCCACTGAGACTTAAGTAGGTAGGGGTTTTCTGTTTTGGTACCTTGTGAAATTGGAATGCTGGCCACTGAGACTTAAGTAGGTAGGGGTTTTCTGTTTTGGTACCTTGTGAAATTGGAATGCTGGCCACTGAGACTTAAGTAGGTAGGGGTTTTCTGTTTTGGTACCTTGTGAAATTGGAATGCTGGCCACTGAGACTTAAGTAGGTAGGGGTTTTCTGTTTTGGTACCTTGTGAAATTGGAATGCTGGCCACTGAGACTTAAGTAGGTAGGGGTTTTCTGTTTTGGTACCTTGTGAAATTGGAATGCTGGCCACTGAGACTTAAGTAGGTAGGGGTTTTCTGTTTTGGTACCTTGTGAAATTGGAATGCTGGCCACTGAGACTTAAGTAGGTAGGGGTTTTCTGTTTTGGTACCTTGTGAAATTGGAATGCTGGCCACTGAGACTTAAGTAGGTAGGGGTTTTCTGTTTTGGTACCTTGTGAAATTGGAATGCTGGCCACTGAGACTTAAGTAGGTAGGGGTTTTCTGTTTTGGTACCTTGTGAAATTGGAATGCTGGCCACTGAGACTTAAGTAGGTAGGGGTTTTCTGTTTTGGTACCTTGTGAAATTGGAATGCTGGCCACTGAGACTTAAGTAGGTAGGGGTTTTCTGTTTTGGTACCTTGTGAAATTGGAATGCTGGCCACTGAGACTTAAGTAGGTAGGGGTTTTCTGTTTTGGTACCTTGTGAAATTGGAATGCTGGCCACTGAGACTTAAGTAGGTAGGGGTTTTCTGTTTTGGTACCTTGTGAAATTGGAATGCTGGCCACTGAGACTTAAGTAGGTAGGGGTTTTCTGTTTTGGTACCTTGTGAAATTGGAATGCTGGCCACTGAGACTTAAGTAGGTAGGGGTTTTCTGTTTTGGTACCTTGTGAAATTGGAATGCTGGCCACTGAGACTTAAGTAGGTAGGGGTTTTCTGTTTTGGTACCTTGTGAAATTGGAATGCTGGCCACTGAGACTTAAGTAGGTAGGGGTTTTCTGTTTTGGTACCTTGTGAAATTGGAATGCTGGCCACTGAGACTTAAGTAGGTAGGGGTTTTCTGTTTTGGTACCTTGTGAAATTGGAATGCTGGCCACTGAGACTTAAGTAGGTAGGGGTTTTCTGTTTTGGTACCTTGTGAAATTGGAATGCTGGCCACTGAGACTTAAGTAGGTAGGGGTTTTCTGTTTTGGTACCTTGTGAAATTGGAATGCTGGCCACTGAGACTTAAGTAGGTAGGGGTTTTCTGTTTTGGTACCTTGTGAAATTGGAATGCTGGCCACTGAGACTTAAGTAGGTAGGGGTTTTCTGTTTTGGTACCTTGTGAAATTGGAATGCTGGCCACTGAGACTTAAGTAGGTAGGGGTTTTCTGTTTTGGTACCTTGTGAAATTGGAATGCTGGCCACTGAGACTTAAGTAGGTAGGGGTTTTCTGTTTTGGTACCTTGTGAAATTGGAATGCTGGCCACTGAGACTTAAGTAGGTAGGGGTTTTCTGTTTTGGTACCTTGTGAAATTGGAATGCTGGCCACTGAGACTTAAGTAGGTAGGGGTTTTCTGTTTTGGTACCTTGTGAAATTGGAATGCTGGCCACTGAGACTTAAGTAGGTAGGGGTTTTCTGTTTTGGTACCTTGTGAAATTGGAATGCTGGCCACTGAGACTTAAGTAGGTAGGGGTTTTCTGTTTTGGTACCTTGTGAAATTGGAATGCTGGCCACTGAGACTTAAGTAGGTAGGGGTTTTCTGTTTTGGTACCTTGTGAAATTGGAATGCTGGCCACTGAGACTTAAGTAGGTAGGGGTTTTCTGTTTTGGTACCTTGTGAAATTGGAATGCTGGCCACTGAGACTTAAGTAGGTAGGGGTTTTCTGTTTTGGTACCTTGTGAAATTGGAATGCTGGCCACTGAGACTTAAGTAGGTAGGGGTTTTCTGTTTTGGTACCTTGTGAAATTGGAATGCTGGCCACTGAGACTTAAGTAGGTAGGGGTTTTCTGTTTTGGTACCTTGTGAAATTGGAATGCTGGCCACTGAGACTTAAGTAGGTAGGGGTTTTCTGTTTTGGTACCTTGTGAAATTGGAATGCTGGCCACTGAGACTTAAGTAGGTAGGGGTTTTCTGTTTTGGTACCTTGTGAAATTGGAATGCTGGCCACTGAGACTTAAGTAGGTAGGGGTTTTCTGTTTTGGTACCTTGTGAAATTGGAATGCTGGCCACTGAGACTTAAGTAGGTAGGGGTTTTCTGTTTTGGTACCTTGTGAAATTGGAATGCTGGCCACTGAGACTTAAGTAGGTAGGGGTTTTCTGTTTTGGTACCTTGTGAAATTGGAATGCTGGCCACTGAGACTTAAGTAGGTAGGGGTTTTCTGTTTTGGTACCTTGTGAAATTGGAATGCTGGCCACTGAGACTTAAGTAGGTAGGGGTTTTCTGTTTTGGTACCTTGTGAAATTGGAATGCTGGCCACTGAGACTTAAGTAGGTAGGGGTTTTCTGTTTTGGTACCTTGTGAAATTGGAATGCTGGCCACTGAGACTTAAGTAGGTAGGGGTTTTCTGTTTTGGTACCTTGTGAAATTGGAATGCTGGCCACTGAGACTTAAGTAGGTAGGGGTTTTCTGTTTTGGTACCTTGTGAAATTGGAATGCTGGCCACTGAGACTTAAGTAGGTAGGGGTTTTCTGTTTTGGTACCTTGTGAAATTGGAATGCTGGCCACTGAGACTTAAGTAGGTAGGGGTTTTCTGTTTTGGTACCTTGTGAAATTGGAATGCTGGCCACTGAGACTTAAGTAGGTAGGGGTTTTCTGTTTTGGTACCTTGTGAAATTGGAATGCTGGCCACTGAGACTTAAGTAGGTAGGGGTTTTCTGTTTTGGTACCTTGTGAAATTGGAATGCTGGCCACTGAGACTTAAGTAGGTAGGGGTTTTCTGTTTTGGTACCTTGTGAAATTGGAATGCTGGCCACTGAGACTTAAGTAGGTAGGGGTTTTCTGTTTTGGTACCTTGTGAAATTGGAATGCTGGCCACTGAGACTTAAGTAGGTAGGGGTTTTCTGTTTTGGTACCTTGTGAAATTGGAATGCTGGCCACTGAGACTTAAGTAGGTAGGGGTTTTCTGTTTTGGTACCTTGTGAAATTGGAATGCTGGCCACTGAGACTTAAGTAGGTAGGGGTTTTCTGTTTTGGTACCTTGTGAAATTGGAATGCTGGCCACTGAGACTTAAGTAGGTAGGGGTTTTCTGTTTTGGTACCTTGTGAAATTGGAATGCTGGCCACTGAGACTTAAGTAGGTAGGGGTTTTCTGTTTTGGTACCTTGTGAAATTGGAATGCTGGCCACTGAGACTTAAGTAGGTAGGGGTTTTCTGTTTTGGTACCTTGTGAAATTGGAATGCTGGCCACTGAGACTTAAGTAGGTAGGGGTTTTCTGTTTTGGTACCTTGTGAAATTGGAATGCTGGCCACTGAGACTTAAGTAGGTAGGGGTTTTCTGTTTTGGTACCTTGTGAAATTGGAATGCTGGCCACTGAGACTTAAGTAGGTAGGGGTTTTCTGTTTTGGTACCTTGTGAAATTGGAATGCTGGCCACTGAGACTTAAGTAGGTAGGGGTTTTCTGTTTTGGTACCTTGTGAAATTGGAATGCTGGCCACTGAGACTTAAGTAGGTAGGGGTTTTCTGTTTTGGTACCTTGTGAAATTGGAATGCTGGCCACTGAGAATTAAGTAGGTAGGGGTTTTCTGTTTTGGTACCTTGTGAAATTGGAATGCTGGCCACTGAAACTTAAGTAGGTAGGGGTTTTCTGTTTTGGTACCTTGTGAAATTGGAATGCTGGCCACTGAGACTTAAGTAGGTAGGGGTTTTCTGTTTTGGTACCTTGTGAAATTGGAATGCTGGCCACTGAGACTTAAGTAGGTAGGGGTTTTCTGTTTTGGTACCTTGTGAAATTGGAATGCTGGCCACTGAGACTTAAGTAGGTAGGGGTTTTCTGTTTTGGTACCTTGTGAAATTGGAATGCTGGCCACTGAGACTTAAGTAGGTAGGGGTTTTCTGTTTTGGTACCTTGTGAAATTGGAATGCTGGCCACTGAGACTTAAGTAGGTAGGGGTTTTCTGTTTTGGTACCTTGTGAAATTGGAATGCTGGCCACTGAGACTTAAGTAGGTAGGGGTTTTCTGTTTTGGTACCTTGTGAAATTGGAATGCTGGCCACTGAGACTTAAGTAGGTAGGGGTTTTCTGTTTTGGTACCTTGTGAAATTGGAATGCTGGCCACTGAGACTTAAGTAGGTAGGGGTTTTCTGTTTTGGTACCTTGTGAAATTGGAATGCTGGCCACTGAGACTTAAGTAGGTAGGGGTTTTCTGTTTTGGTACCTTGTGAAATTGGAATGCTGGCCACTGAGACTTAAGTAGGTAGGGGTTTTCTGTTTTGGTACCTTGTGAAATTGGAATGCTGGCCACTGAGACTTAAGTAGGTAGGGGTTTTCTGTTTTGGTACCTTGTGAAATTGGAATGCTGGCCACTGAGACTTAAGTAGGTAGGGGTTTTCTGTTTTGGTACCTTGTGAAATTGGAATGCTGGCCACTGAGACTTAAGTAGGTAGGGGTTTTCTGTTTTGGTACCTTGTGAAATTGGAATGCTGGCCACTGAGACTTAAGTAGGTAGGGGTTTTCTGTTTTGGTACCTTGTGAAATTGGAATGCTGGCCACTGAGACTTAAGTAGGTAGGGGTTTTCTGTTTTGGTACCTTGTGAAATTGGAATGCTGGCCACTGAGACTTAAGTAGGTAGGGGTTTTCTGTTTTGGTACCTTGTGAAATTGGAATGCTGGCCACTGAGACTTAAGTAGGTAGGGGTTTTCTGTTTTGGTACCTTGTGAAATTGGAATGCTGGCCACTGAGACTTAAGTAGGTAGGGGTTTTCTGTTTTGGTACCTTGTGAAATTGGAATGCTGGCCACTGAGACTTAAGTAGGTAGGGGTTTTCTGTTTTGGTACCTTGTGAAATTGGAATGCTGGCCACTGAGACTTAAGTAGGTAGGGGTTTTCTGTTTTGGTACCTTGTGAAATTGGAATGCTGGCCACTGAGACTTAAGTAGGTAGGGGTTTTCTGTTTTGGTACCTTGTGAAATTGGAATGCTGGCCACTGAGACTTAAGTAGGTAGGGGTTTTCTGTTTTGGTACCTTGTGAAATTGGAATGCTGGCCACTGAGACTTAAGTAGGTAGGGGTTTTCTGTTTTGGTACCTTGTGAAATTGGAATGCTGGCCACTGAGACTTAAGTAGGTAGGGGTTTTCTGTTTTGGTACCTTGTGAAATTGGAATGCTGGCCACTGAGACTTAAGTAGGTAGGGGTTTTCTGTTTTGGTACCTTGTGAAATTGGAATGCTGGCCACTGAGACTTAAGTAGGTAGGGGTTTTCTGTTTTGGTACCTTGTGAAATTGGAATGCTGGCCACTGAGACTTAAGTAGGTAGGGGTTTTCTGTTTTGGTACCTTGTGAAATTGGAATGCTGGCCACTGAGACTTAAGTAGGTAGGGGTTTTCTGTTTTGGTACCTTGTGAAATTGGAATGCTGGCCACTGAGACTTAAGTAGGTAGGGGTTTTCTGTTTTGGTACCTTGTGAAATTGGAATGCTGGCCACTGAGACTTAAGTAGGTAGGGGTTTTCTGTTTTGGTACCTTGTGAAATTGGAATGCTGGCCACTGAGACTTAAGTAGGTAGGGGTTTTCTGTTTTGGTACCTTGTGAAATTGGAATGCTGGCCACTGAGACTTAAGTAGGTAGGGGTTTTCTGTTTTGGTACCTTGTGAAATTGGAATGCTGGCCGCTGAGACTTAAGTAGGTAGGGGTTTTCTGTTTTGGTACCTTGTGAAATTGGAATGCTGGCCGCTGAGACTTAAGTAGGTAGGGGTTTTCTGTTTTGGTACCTTGTGAAATTGGAATGCTGGCCACTGAGACTTAAGTAGGTAGGGGTTTTCTGTTTTGGTACCTTGTGAAATTGGAATGCTGGCCACTGAGACTTAAGTAGGTAGGGGTTTTCTGTTTTGGTACCTTGTGAAATTGGAATGCTGGCCACTGAGACTTAAGTAGGTAGGGGTTTTCTGTTTTGGTACCTTGTGAAATTGGAATGCTGGCCACTGAGACTTAAGTAGGTAGGGGTTTTCTGTTTTGGTACCTTGTGAAATTGGAATGCTGGCCACTGAGACTTAAGTAGGTAGGGGTTTTCTGTTTTGGTACCTTGTGAAATTGGAATGCTGGCCGCTGAGACTTAAGTAGGTAGGGGTTTTCTGTTTTGGTACCTTGTGAAATTGGAATGCTGGCCACTGAGACTTAAGTAGGTAGGGGTTTTCTGTTTTGGTACCTTGTGAAATTGGAATGCTGGCCACTGAGACTTAAGTAGGTAGGGGTTTTCTGTTTTGGTACCTTGTGAAATTGGAATGCTGGCCACTGAGACTTAAGTAGGTAGGGGTTTTCTGTTTTGGTACCTTGTGAAATTGGAATGCTGGCCACTGAGACTTAAGTAGGTAGGGGTTTTCTGTTTTGGTACCTTGTGAAATTGGAATGCTGGCCACTGAGACTTAAGTAGGTAGGGGTTTTCTGTTTTGGTACCTTGTGAAATTGGAATGCTGGCCACTGAGACTTAAGTAGATAGGGGTTTTCTGTTTTGGTACCTTGTGAAATTGGAATGCTGGCCACTGAGACTTAAGTAGGTAGGGGTTTTCTGTTTTGGTACCTTGTGAAATTGGAATGCTGGCCACTGAGACTTAAGTAGGTAGGGGTTTTCTGTTTTGGTACCTTGTGAAATTGGAATGCTGGCCACTGAGACTTAAGTAGGTAGGGGTTTTCTGTTTTGGTACCTTGTGAAATTGGAATGCTGGCCACTGAGACTTAAGTAGGTAGGGGTTTTCTGTTTTGGTACCTTGTGAAATTGGAATGCTGGCCACTGAGACTTAAGTAGGTAGGGGTTTTCTGTTTTGGTACCTTGTGAAATTGGAATGCTGGCCACTGAGACTTAAGTAGGTAGGGGTTTTCTGTTTTGGTACCTTGTGAAATTGGAATGCTGGCCACTGAGACTTAAGTAGGTAGGGGTTTTCTGTTTTGGTACCTTGTGAAATTGGAATGCTGGCCACTGAGACTTAAGTAGGTAGGGGTTTTCTGTTTTGGTACCTTGTGAAATTGGAATGCTGGCCACTGAGACTTAAGTAGGTAGGGGTTTTCTGTTTTGGTACCTTGTGAAATTGGAATGCTGGCCACTGAGACTTAAGTAGGTAGGGGTTTTCTGTTTTGGTACCTTGTGAAATTGGAATGCTGGCCACTGAGACTTAAGTAGGTAGGGGTTTTCTGTTTTGGTACCTTGTGAAATTGGAATGCTGGCCACTGAGACTTAAGTAGATAGGGGTTTTCTGTTTTGGTACCTTGTGAAATTGGAATGCTGGCCACTGAGACTTAAGTAGGTAGGGGTTTTCTGTTTTGGTACCTTGTGAAATTGGAATGCTGGCCACTGAGACTTAAGTAGGTAGGGGTTTTCTGTTTTGGTACCTTGTGAAATTGGAATGCTGGCCACTGAGACTTAAGTAGGTAGGGGTTTTCTGTTTTGGTACCTTGTGAAATTGGAATGCTGGCCACTGAGACTTAAGTAGGTAGGGGTTTTCTGTTTTGGTACCTTGTGAAATTGGAATGCTGGCCACTGAGACTTAAGTAGGTAGGGGTTTTCTGTTTTGGTACCTTGTGAAATTGGAATGCTGGCCACTGAGACTTAAGTAGGTAGGGGTTTTCTGTTTTGGTACCTTGTGAAATTGGAATGCTGGCCACTGAGACTTAAGTAGGTAGGGGTTTTCTGTTTTGGTACCTTGTGAAATTGGAATGCTGGCCACTGAGACTTAAGTAGGTAGGGGTTTTCTGTTTTGGTACCTTGTGAAATTGGAATGCTGGCCACTGAGACTTAAGTAGGTAGGGGTTTTCTGTTTTGGTACCTTGTGAAATTGGAATGCTGGCCACTGAGACTTAAGTAGGTAGGGGTTTTCTGTTTTGGTACCTTGTGAAATTGGAATGCTGGCCACTGAGACTTAAGTAGGTAGGGGTTTTCTGTTTTGGTACCTTGTGAAATTGGAATGCTGGCCACTGAGACTTAAGTAGGTAGGGGTTTTCTGTTTTGGTACCTTGTGAAATTGGAATGCTGGCCACTGAGACTTAAGTAGGTAGGGGTTTTCTGTTTTGGTACCTTGTGAAATTGGAATGCTGGCCACTGAGACTTAAGTAGGTAGGGGTTTTCTGTTTTGGTACCTTGTGAAATTGGAATGCTGGCCACTGAGACTTAAGTAGGTAGGGGTTTTCTGTTTTGGTACCTTGTGAAATTGGAATGCTGGCCACTGAGACTTAAGTAGGTAGGGGTTTTCTGTTTTGGTACCTTGTGAAATTGGAATGCTGGCCACTGAGACTTAAGTAGGTAGGGGTTTTCTGTTTTGGTACCTTGTGAAATTGGAATGCTGGCCACTGAGACTTAAGTAGGTAGGGGTTTTCTGTTTTGGTACCTTGTGAAATTGGAATGCTGGCCACTGAGACTTAAGTAGGTAGGGGTTTTCTGTTTTGGTACCTTGTGAAATTGGAATGCTGGCCACTGAGACTTAAGTAGGTAGGGGTTTTCTGTTTTGGTACCTTGTGAAATTGGAATGCTGGCCACTGAGACTTAAGTAGGTAGGGGTTTTCTGTTTTGGTACCTTGTGAAATTGGAATGCTGGCCACTGAGACTTAAGTAGGTAGGGGTTTTCTGTTTTGGTACCTTGTGAAATTGGAATGCTGGCCACTGAGACTTAAGTAGGTAGGGGTTTTCTGTTTTGGTACCTTGTGAAATTGGAATGCTGGCCACTGAGACTTAAGTAGGTAGGGGTTTTCTGTTTTGGTACCTTGTGAAATTGGAATGCTGGCCACTGAGACTTAAGTAGGTAGGGGTTTTCTGTTTTGGTACCTTGTGAAATTGGAATGCTGGCCACTGAGACTTAAGTAGGTAGGGGTTTTCTGTTTTGGTACCTTGTGAAATTGGAATGCTGGCCACTGAGACTTAAGTAGGTAGGGGTTTTCTGTTTTGGTACCTTGTGAAATTGGAATGCTGGCCACTGAGACTTAAGTAGGTAGGGGTTTTCTGTTTTGGTACCTTGTGAAATTGGAATGCTGGCCACTGAGACTTAAGTAGGTAGGGGTTTTCTGTTTTGGTACCTTGTGAAATTGGAATGCTGGCCACTGAGACTTAAGTAGGTAGGGGTTTTCTGTTTTGGTACCTTGTGAAATTGGAATGCTGGCCACTGAGACTTAAGTAGGTAGGGGTTTTCTGTTTTGGTACCTTGTGAAATTGGAATGCTGGCCACTGAGACTTAAGTAGGTAGGGGTTTTCTGTTTTGGTACCTTGTGAAATTGGAATGCTGGCCACTGAGACTTAAGTAGGTAGGGGTTTTCTGTTTTGGTACCTTGTGAAATTGGAATGCTGGCCACTGAGACTTAAGTAGGTAGGGGTTTTCTGTTTTGGTACCTTGTGAAATTGGAATGCTGGCCACTGAGACTTAAGTAGGTAGGGGTTTTCTGTTTTGGTACCTTGTGAAATTGGAATGCTGGCCACTGAGACTTAAGTAGGTAGGGGTTTTCTGTTTTGGTACCTTGTGAAATTGGAATGCTGGCCACTGAGACTTAAGTAGGTAGGGGTTTTCTGTTTTGGTACCTTGTGAAATTGGAATGCTGGCCACTGAGACTTAAGTAGGTAGGGGTTTTCTGTTTTGGTACCTTGTGAAATTGGAATGCTGGCCACTGAGACTTAAGTAGGTAGGGGTTTTCTGTTTTGGTACCTTGTGAAATTGGAATGCTGGCCACTGAGACTTAAGTAGGTAGGGGTTTTCTGTTTTGGTACCTTGTGAAATTGGAATGCTGGCCACTGAGACTTAAGTAGGTAGGGGTTTTCTGTTTTGGTACCTTGTGAAATTGGAATGCTGGCCGCTGAGACTTAAGTAGGTAGGGGTTTTCTGTTTTGGTACCTTGTGAAATTGGAATGCTGGCCGCTGAGACTTAAGTAGGTAGGGGTTTTCTGTTTTGGTACCTTGTGAAATTGGAATGCTGGCCGCTGAGACTTAAGTAGGTAGGGGTTTTCTGTTTTGGTACCTTGTGAAATTGGAATGCTGGCCACTGAGACTTAAGTAGGTAGGGGTTTTCTGTTTTGGTACCTTGTGAAATTGGAATGCTGGCCACTGAGACTTAAGTAGGTAGGGGTTTTCTGTTTTGGTACCTTGTGAAATTGGAATGCTGGCCACTGAGACTTAAGTAGGTAGGGGTTTTCTGTTTTGGTACCTTGTGAAATTGGAATGCTGGCCACTGAGACTTAAGTAGGTAGGGGTTTTCTGTTTTGGTACCTTGTGAAATTGGAATGCTGGCCACTGAGACTTAAGTAGGTAGGGGTTTTCTGTTTTGGTACCTTGTGAAATTGGAATGCTGGCCACTGAGACTTAAGTAGGTAGGGGTTTTCTGTTTTGGTACCTTGTGAAATTGGAATGCTGGCCGCTGAGACTTAAGTAGGTAGGGGTTTTCTGTTTTGGTACCTTGTGAAATTGGAATGCTGGCCACTGAGACTTAAGTAGGTAGGGGTTTTCTGTTTTGGTACCTTGTGAAATTGGAATGCTGGCCACTGAGACTTAAGTAGGTAGGGGTTTTCTGTTTTGGTACCTTGTGAAATTGGAATGCTGGCCACTGAGACTTAAGTAGGTAGGGGTTTTCTGTTTTGGTACCTTGTGAAATTGGAATGCTGGCCACTGAGACTTAAGTAGGTAGGGGTTTTCTGTTTTGGTACCTTGTGAAATTGGAATGCTGGCCACTGAGACTTAAGTAGGTAGGGGTTTTCTGTTTTGGTACCTTGTGAAATTGGAATGCTGGCCACTGAGACTTAAGTAGGTAGGGGTTTTCTGTTTTGGTACCTTGTGAAATTGGAATGCTGGCCACTGAGACTTAAGTAGGTAGGGGTTTTCTGTTTTGGTACCTTGTGAAATTGGAATGCTGGCCACTGAGACTTAAGTAGGTAGGGGTTTTCTGTTTTGGTACCTTGTGAAATTGGAATGCTGGCCACTGAGACTTAAGTAGGTAGGGGTTTTCTGTTTTGGTACCTTGTGAAATTGGAATGCTGGCCACTGAGACTTAAGTAGGTAGGGGTTTTCTGTTTTGGTACCTTGTGAAATTGGAATGCTGGCCACTGAGACTTAAGTAGGTAGGGGTTTTCTGTTTTGGTACCTTGTGAAATTGGAATGCTGGCCACTGAGACTTAAGTAGGTAGGGGTTTTCTGTTTTGGTACCTTGTGAAATTGGAATGCTGGCCACTGAGACTTAAGTAGGTAGGGGTTTTCTGTTTTGGTACCTTGTGAAATTGGAATGCTGGCCACTGAGACTTAAGTAGGTAGGGGTTTTCTGTTTTGGTACCTTGTGAAATTGGAATGCTGGCCGCTGAGACTTAAGTAGGTAGGGGTTTTCTGTTTTGGTACCTTGTGAAATTGGAATGCTGGCCACTGAGACTTAAGTAGGTAGGGGTTTTCTGTTTTGGTACCTTGTGAAATTGGAATGCTGGCCACTGAGACTTAAGTAGGTAGGGGTTTTCTGTTTTGGTACCTTGTGAAATTGGAATGCTGGCCACTGAGACTTAAGTAGGTAGGGGTTTTCTGTTTTGGTACCTTGTGAAATTGGAATGCTGGCCACTGAGACTTAAGTAGGTAGGGGTTTTCTGTTTTGGTACCTTGTGAAATTGGAATGCTGGCCACTGAGACTTAAGTAGGTAGGGGTTTTCTGTTTTGGTACCTTGTGAAATTGGAATGCTGGCCACTGAGACTTAAGTAGGTAGGGGTTTTCTGTTTTGGTACCTTGTGAAATTGGAATGCTGGCCACTGAGACTTAAGTAGGTAGGGGTTTTCTGTTTTGGTACCTTGTGAAATTGGAATGCTGGCCACTGAGACTTAAGTAGGTAGGGGTTTTCTGTTTTGGTACCTTGTGAAATTGGAATGCTGGCCACTGAGACTTAAGTAGGTAGGGGTTTTCTGTTTTGGTACCTTGTGAAATTGGAATGCTGGCCACTGAGACTTAAGTAGGTAGGGGTTTTCTGTTTTGGTACCTTGTGAAATTGGAATGCTGGCCACTGAGACTTAAGTAGGTAGGGGTTTTCTGTTTTGGTACCTTGTGAAATTGGAATGCTGGCCGCTGAGACTTAAGTAGGTAGGGGTTTTCTGTTTTGGTACCTTGTGAAATTGGAATGCTGGCCGCTGAGACTTAAGTAGGTAGGGGTTTTCTGTTTTGGTACCTTGTGAAATTGGAATGCTGGCCACTGAGACTTAAGTAGGTAGGGGTTTTCTGTTTTGGTACCTTGTGAAATTGGAATGCTGGCCACTGAGACTTAAGTAGGTAGGGGTTTTCTGTTTTGGTACCTTGTGAAATTGGAATGCTGGCCACTGAGACTTAAGTAGGTAGGGGTTTTCTGTTTTGGTACCTTGTGAAATTGGAATGCTGGCCACTGAGACTTAAGTAGGTAGGGGTTTTCTGTTTTGGTACCTTGTGAAATTGGAATGCTGGCCACTGAGACTTAAGTAGGTAGGGGTTTTCTGTTTTGGTACCTTGTGAAATTGGAATGCTGGCCACTGAGACTTAAGTAGGTAGGGGTTTTCTGTTTTGGTACCTTGTGAAATTGGAATGCTGGCCGCTGAGACTTAAGTAGGTAGGGGTTTTCTGTTTTGGTACCTTGTGAAATTGGAATGCTGGCCACTGAGACTTAAGTAGGTAGGGGTTTTCTGTTTTGGTACCTTGTGAAATTGGAATGCTGGCCACTGAGACTTAAGTAGGTAGGGGTTTTCTGTTTTGGTACCTTGTGAAATTGGAATGCTGGCCACTGAGACTTAAGTAGGTAGGGGTTTTCTGTTTTGGTACCTTGTGAAATTGGAATGCTGGCCACTGAGACTTAAGTAGGTAGGGGTTTTCTGTTTTGGTACCTTGTGAAATTGGAATGCTGGCCACTGAGACTTAAGTAGGTAGGGGTTTTCTGTTTTGGTACCTTGTGAAATTGGAATGCTGGCCACTGAGACTTAAGTAGGTAGGGGTTTTCTGTTTTTGTACCTTGTGAAATTGGAATGCTGGCCACTGAGACTTAAGTAGGTAGGGGTTTTCTGTTTTGGTACCTTCTGAAATTGGAATGCTGGCCACTGAGACTTAAGTAGGTAGGGGTTTTCTGTTTTGGTACCTTGTGAAATTGGAATGCTGGCCACTGAGACTTAAGTAGGTAGGGGTTTTCTGTTTTGGTACCTTGTGAAATTGGAATGCTGGCCACTGAGACTTAAGTAGGTAGGGGTTTTCTGTTTTGGTACCTTGTGAAATTGGAATGCTGGCCACTGAGACTTAAGTAGGTAGGGGTTTTCTGTTTTGGTACCTTGTGAAATTGGAATGCTGGCCACTGAGACTTAAGTAGGTAGGGGTTTTCTGTTTTGGTACCTTGTGAAATTGGAATGCTGGCCACTGAGACTTAAGTAGGTAGGGGTTTTCTGTTTTGGTACCTTGTGAAATTGGAATGCTGGCCACTGAGACTTAAGTAGGTAGGGGTTTTCTGTTTTGGTACCTTGTGAAATTGGAATGCTGGCCACTGAGACTTAAGTAGGTAGGGGTTTTCTGTTTTGGTACCTTGTGAAATTGGAATGCTGGCCACTGAGACTTAAGTAGGTAGGGGTTTTCTGTTTTGGTACCTTGTGAAATTGGAATGCTGGCCACTGAGACTTAAGTAGGTAGGGGTTTTCTGTTTTGGTACCTTGTGAAATTGGAATGCTGGCCACTGAGACTTAAGTAGGTAGGGGTTTTCTGTTTTGGTACCTTGTGAAATTGGAATGCTGGCCACTGAGACTTAAGTAGGTAGGGGTTTTCTGTTTTGGTACCTTGTGAAATTGGAATGCTGGCCACTGAGACTTAAGTAGGTAGTGGTTTTCTGTTTTGGTACCTTGTGAAATTGGAATGCTGGCCGCTGAGACTTAAGTAGGTAGTGGTTTTCTGTTTTGGTACCTTGTGAAATTGGAATGCTGGCCGCTGAGACTTGAGTAGGTAGTGGTTTTCTGTTTTGGTACCTTGTGAAATTGGAATGCTGGCCACTGAGACTTAAGTAGGTAGGGGTTTTCTGTTTTGGTACCTTGTGAAATTGGAATGCTGGCCACTGAGACTTAAGTAGGTAGGGGTTTTCTGTTTTGGTACCTTGTGAAATTGGAATGCTGGCCACTGAGACTTAAGTAGGTAGGGGTTTTCTGTTTTGGTACCTTGTGAAATTGGAATGCTGGCCACTGAGACTTAAGTAGGTAGGGGTTTTCTGTTTTGGTACCTTGTGAAATTGGAATGCTGGCCACTGAGACTTAAGTAGGTAGGGGTTTTCTGTTTTGGTACCTTGTGAAATTGGAATGCTGGCCACTGAGACTTAAGTAGGTAGGGGTTTTCTGTTTTGGTACCTTGTGAAATTGGAATGCTGGCCACTGAGACTTAAGTAGGTAGGGGTTTTCTGTTTTGGTACCTTGTGAAATTGGAATGCTGGCCACTGAGACTTAAGTAGGTAGGGGTTTTCTGTTTTGGTACCTTGTGAAATTGGAATGCTGGCCACTGAGACTTAAGTAGGTAGGGGTTTTCTGTTTTGGTACCTTGTGAAATTGGAATGCTGGCCACTGAGACTTAAGTAGGTAGGGGTTTTCTGTTTTGGTACCTTGTGAAATTGGAATGCTGGCCACTGAGACTTAAGTAGGTAGGGGTTTTCTGTTTTGGTACCTTGTGAAATTGGAATGCTGGCCACTGAGACTTAAGTAGGTAGGGGTTTTCTGTTTTGGTACCTTGTGAAATTGGAATGCTGGCCACTGAGACTTAAGTAGGTAGGGGTTTTCTGTTTTGGTACCTTGTGAAATTGGAATGCTGGCCACTGAGACTTAAGTAGGTAGGGGTTTTCTGTTTTGGTACCTTGTGAAATTGGAATGCTGGCCACTGAGACTTAAGTAGGTAGGGGTTTTCTGTTTTGGTACCTTGTGAAATTGGAATGCTGGCCACTGAGACTTAAGTAGGTAGGGGTTTTCTGTTTTGGTACCTTGTGAAATTGGAATGCTGGCCGCTGAGACTTAAGAAGGTAGGGGTTTTCTGTTTTGGTACCTTGTGAAATTGGAATGCTGGCCACTGAGACTTAAGTAGGTAGGGGTTTTCTGTTTTGGTACCTTGTGAAATTGGAATGCTGGCCACTGAGACTTAAGTAGGTAGGGGTTTTCTGTTTTGGTACCTTGTGAAATTGGAATGCTGGCCACTGAGACTTAAGTAGGTAGGGGTTTTCTGTTTTGGAACCTTGTGAAATTGGAATGCTGGCCACTGAGACTTAAGTAGGTAGGGGTTTTCTGTTTTGGTACCTTGTGAAATTGGAATGCTGGCCACTGAGACTTAAGTAGGTAGGGGTTTTCTGTTTTGGTACCTTGTGAAATTGGAATGCTGGCCACTGAGACTTAAGTAGGTAGGGGTTTTCTGTTTTGGTACCTTGTGAAATTGGAATGCTGGCCACTGAGACTTAAGTAGGTAGGGGTTTTCTGTTTTGGTACCTTGTGAAATTGGAATGCTGGCCACTGAGACTTAAGTAGGTAGGGGTTTTCTGTTTTGGTACCTTGTGAAATTGGAATGCTGGCCACTGAGACTTAAGTAGGTAGGGGTTTTCTGTTTTGGTACCTTGTGAAATTGGAATGCTGGCCACTGAGACTTAAGTAGGTAGGGGTTTTCTGTTTTGGTACCTTGTGAAATTGGAATGCTGGCCACTGAGACTTAAGTAGGTAGGGGTTTTCTGTTTTGGTACCTTGTGAAATTGGAATGCTGGCCACTGAGACTTAAGTAGGTAGGGGTTTTCTGTTTTGGTACCTTGTGAAATTGGAATGCTGGCCACTGAGACTTAAGTAGGTAGGGGTTTTCTGTTTTGGTACCTTGTGAAATTGGAATGCTGGCCACTGAGACTTAAGTAGGTAGGGGTTTTCTGTTTTGGTACCTTGTGAAATTGGAATGCTGGCCACTGAGACTTAAGTAGGTAGGGGTTTTCTGTTTTGGTACCTTGTGAAATTGGAATGCTGGCCACTGAGACTTAAGTAGGTAGGGGTTTTCTGTTTTGGTACCTTGTGAAATTGGAATGCTGGCCACTGAGACTTAAGTAGGTAGGGGTTTTCTGTTTTGGTACCTTGTGAAATTGGAATGCTGGCCACTGAGACTTAAGTAGGTAGGGGTTTTCTGTTTTGGTACCTTGTGAAATTGGAATGCTGGCCACTGAGACTTAAGTAGGTAGGGGTTTTCTGTTTTGGTACCTTGTGAAATTGGAATGCTGGCCACTGAGACTTAAGTAGGTAGGGGTTTTCTGTTTTGGTACCTTGTGAAATTGGAATGCTGGCCACTGAGACTTAAGTAGGTAGGGGTTTTCTGTTTTGGTACCTTGTGAAATTGGAATGCTGGCCGCTGAGACTTAAGAAGGTAGGGGTTTTCTGTTTTGGTACCTTGTGAAATTGGAATGCTGGCCACTGAGACTTAAGTAGGTAGGGGTTTTCTGTTTTGGTACCTTGTGAAATTGGAATGCTGGCCACTGAGACTTAAGTAGGTAGGGGTTTTCTGTTTTGGTACCTTGTGAAATTGGAATGCTGGCCACTGAGACTTAAGTAGGTAGGGGTTTTCTGTTTTGGTACCTTGTGAAATTGGAATGCTGGCCACTGAGACTTAAGTAGGTAGGGGTTTTCTGTTTTGGTACCTTGTGAAATTGGAATGCTGGCCACTGAGACTTAAGTAGGTAGGGGTTTTCTGTTTTGGTACCTTGTGAAATTGGAATGCTGGCCACTGAGACTTAAGTAGGTAGGGGTTTTCTGTTTTGGTACCTTGTGAAATTGGAATGCTGGCCGCTGAGACTTAAGTAGGTAGGGGTTTTCTGTTTTGGTACCTTGTGAAATTGGAATGCTGGCCACTGAGACTTAAGTAGGTAGGGGTTTTCTGTTTTGGTACCTTGTGAAATTGGAATGCTGGCCACTGAGACTTAAGTAGGTAGGGGTTTTCTGTTTTGGTACCTTGTGAAATTGGAATGCTGGCCACTGAGACTTAAGTAGGTAGGGGTTTTCTGTTTTGGTACCTTGTGAAATTGGAATGCTGGCCACTGAGACTTAAGTAGGTAGGGGTTTTCTGTTTTGGTACCTTGTGAAATTGGAATGCTGGCCACTGAGACTTAAGTAGGTAGGGGTTTTCTGTTTTGGTACCTTGTGAAATTGGAATGCTGGCCACTGAGACTTAAGTAGGTAGGGGTTTTCTGTTTTGGTACCTTGTGAAATTGGAATGCTGGCCACTGAGACTTAAGTAGGTAGGGGTTTTCTGTTTTGGTACCTTGTGAAATTGGAATGCTGGCCGCTGAGACTTAAGAAGGTAGGGGTTTTCTGTTTTGGTACCTTGTGAAATTGGAATGCTGGCCACTGAGACTTAAGTAGGTAGGGGTTTTCTGTTTTGGTACCTTGTGAAATTGGAATGCTGGCCACTGAGACTTAAGTAGGTAGGGGTTTTCTGTTTTGGTACCTTGTGAAATTGGAATGCTGGCCACTGAGACTTAAGTAGGTAGGGGTTTTCTGTTTTGGTACCTTGTGAAATTGGAATGCTGGCCACTGAGACTTAAGTAGGTAGGGGTTTTCTGTTTTGGTACCTTGTGAAATTGGAATGCTGGCCACTGAGACTTAAGTAGGTAGGGGTTTTCTGTTTTGGTACCTTGTGAAATTGGAATGCTGGCCACTGAGACTTAAGTAGGTAGGGGTTTTCTGTTTTGGTACCTTGTGAAATTGGAATGCTGGCCGCTGAGACTTAAGTAGGTAGGGGTTTTCTGTTTTGGTACCTTGTGAAATTGGAATGCTGGCCACTGAGACTTAAGTAGGTAGGGGTTTTCTGTTTTGGTACCTTGTGAAATTGGAATGCTGGCCACTGAGACTTAAGTAGGTAGGGGTTTTCTGTTTTGGTACCTTGTGAAATTGGAATGCTGGCCACTGAGACTTAAGTAGGTAGGGGTTTTCTGTTTTGGTACCTTGTGAAATTGGAATGCTGGCCACTGAGACTTAAGTAGGTAGGGGTTTTCTGTTTTGGTACCTTGTGAAATTGGAATGCTGGCCACTGAGACTTAAGTAGGTAGGGGTTTTCTGTTTTGGTACCTTGTGAAATTGGAATGCTGGCCACTGAGACTTAAGTAGGTAGGGGTTTTCTGTTTTGGTACCTTGTGAAATTGGAATGCTGGCCACTGAGACTTAAGTAGGTAGGGGTTTTCTGTTTTGGTACCTTGTGAAATTGGAATGCTGGCCACTGAGACTTAAGTAGGTAGGGGTTTTCTGTTTTGGTACCTTGTGAAATTGGAATGCTGGCCACTGAGACTTAAGTAGGTAGGGGTTTTCTGTTTTGGTACCTTGTGAAATTGGAATGCTGGCCACTGAGACTTAAGTAGGTAGGGGTTTTCTGTTTTGGTACCTTGTGAAATTGGAATGCTGGCCACTGAGACTTAAGTAGGTAGGGGTTTTCTGTTTTGGTACCTTGTGAAATTGGAATGCTGGCCGCTGAGACTTAAGAAGGTAGGGGTTTTCTGTTTTGGTACCTTGTGAAATTGGAATGCTGGCCACTGAGACTTAAGTAGGTAGGGGTTTTCTGTTTTGGTACCTTGTGAAATTGGAATGCTGGCCACTGAGACTTAAGTAGGTAGGGGTTTTCTGTTTTGGTACCTTGTGAAATTGGAATGCTGGCCACTGAGACTTAAGTAGGTAGGGGTTTTCTGTTTTGGTACCTTGTGAAATTGGAATGCTGGCCACTGAGACTTAAGTAGGTAGGGGTTTTCTGTTTTGGTACCTTGTGAAATTGGAATGCTGGCCACTGAGACTTAAGTAGGTAGGGGTTTTCTGTTTTGGTACCTTGTGAAATTGGAATGCTGGCCACTGAGACTTAAGTAGGTAGGGGTTTTCTGTTTTGGTACCTTGTGAAATTGGAATGCTGGCCGCTGAGACTTAAGTAGGTAGGGGTTTTCTGTTTTGGTACCTTGTGAAATTGGAATGCTGGCCACTGAGACTTAAGTAGGTAGGGGTTTTCTGTTTTGGTACCTTGTGAAATTGGAATGCTGGCCACTGAGACTTAAGTAGGTAGGGGTTTTCTGTTTTGGTACCTTGTGAAATTGGAATGCTGGCCACTGAGACTTAAGTAGGTAGGGGTTTTCTGTTTTGGTACCTTGTGAAATTGGAATGCTGGCCACTGAGACTTAAGTAGGTAGGGGTTTTCTGTTTTGGTACCTTGTGAAATTGGAATGCTGGCCACTGAGACTTAAGTAGGTAGGGGTTTTCTGTTTTGGTACCTTGTGAAATTGGAATGCTGGCCACTGAGACTTAAGTAGGTAGGGGTTTTCTGTTTTGGTACCTTGTGAAATTGGAATGCTGGCCACTGAGACTTAAGTAGGTAGGGGTTTTCTGTTTTGGTACCTTGTGAAATTGGAATGCTGGCCGCTGAGACTTAAGAAGGTAGGGGTTTTCTGTTTTGGTACCTTGTGAAATTGGAATGCTGGCCACTGAGACTTAAGTAGGTAGGGGTTTTCTGTTTTGGTACCTTGTGAAATTGGAATGCTGGCCACTGAGACTTAAGTAGGTAGGGGTTTTCTGTTTTGGTACCTTGTGAAATTGGAATGCTGGCCACTGAGACTTAAGTAGGTAGGGGTTTTCTGTTTTGGTACCTTGTGAAATTGGAATGCTGGCCACTGAGACTTAAGTAGGTAGGGGTTTTCTGTTTTGGTACCTTGTGAAATTGGAATGCTGGCCACTGAGACTTAAGTAGGTAGGGGTTTTCTGTTTTGGTACCTTGTGAAATTGGAATGCTGGCCACTGAGACTTAAGTAGGTAGGGGTTTTCTGTTTTGGTACCTTGTGAAATTGGAATGCTGGCCGCTGAGACTTAAGTAGGTAGGGGTTTTCTGTTTTGGTACCTTGTGAAATTGGAATGCTGGCCACTGAGACTTAAGTAGGTAGGGGTTTTCTGTTTTGGTACCTTGTGAAATTGGAATGCTGGCCACTGAGACTTAAGTAGGTAGGGGTTTTCTGTTTTGGTACCTTGTGAAATTGGAATGCTGGCCACTGAGACTTAAGTAGGTAGGGGTTTTCTGTTTTGGTACCTTGTGAAATTGGAATGCTGGCCACTGAGACTTAAGTAGGTAGGGGTTTTCTGTTTTGGTACCTTGTGAAATTGGAATGCTGGCCACTGAGACTTAAGTAGGTAGGGGTTTTCTGTTTTGGTACCTTGTGAAATTGGAATGCTGGCCACTGAGACTTAAGTAGGTAGGGGTTTTCTGTTTTGGTACCTTGTGAAATTGGAATGCTGGCCACTGAGACTTAAGTAGGTAGGGGTTTTCTGTTTTGGTACCTTGTGAAATTGGAATGCTGGCCACTGAGACTTAAGTAGGTAGGGGTTTTCTGTTTTGGTACCTTGTGAAATTGGAATGCTGGCCACTGAGACTTAAGTAGGTAGGGGTTTTCTGTTTTGGTACCTTGTGAAATTGGAATGCTGGCCACTGAGACTTAAGTAGGTAGGGGTTTTCTGTTTTGGTACCTTGTGAAATTGGAATGCTGGCCACTGAGACTTAAGTAGGTAGGGGTTTTCTGTTTTGGTACCTTGTGAAATTGGAATGCTGGCCACTGAGACTTAAGTAGGTAGGGGTTTTCTGTTTTGGTACCTTGTGAAATTGGAATGCTGGCCACTGAGACTTAAGTAGGTAGGGGTTTTCTGTTTTGGTACCTTGTGAAATTGGAATGCTGGCCACTGAGACTTAAGTAGGTAGGGGTTTTCTGTTTTGGTACCTTGTGAAATTGGAATGCTGGCCGCTGAGACTTAAGAAGGTAGGGGTTTTCTGTTTTGGTACCTTGTGAAATTGGAATGCTGGCCACTGAGACTTAAGTAGGTAGGGGTTTTCTGTTTTGGTACCTTGTGAAATTGGAATGCTGGCCACTGAGACTTAAGTAGGTAGGGGTTTTCTGTTTTGGTACCTTGTGAAATTGGAATGCTGGCCACTGAGACTTAAGTAGGTAGGGGTTTTCTGTTTTGGTACCTTGTGAAATTGGAATGCTGGCCACTGAGACTTAAGTAGGTAGGGGTTTTCTGTTTTGGTACCTTGTGAAATTGGAATGCTGGCCACTGAGACTTAAGTAGGTAGGGGTTTTCTGTTTTGGTACCTTGTGAAATTGGAATGCTGGCCACTGAGACTTAAGTAGGTAGGGGTTTTCTGTTTTGGTACCTTGTGAAATTGGAATGCTGGCCGCTGAGACTTAAGTAGGTAGGGGTTTTCTGTTTTGGTACCTTGTGAAATTGGAATGCTGGCCACTGAGACTTAAGTAGGTAGGGGTTTTCTGTTTTGGTACCTTGTGAAATTGGAATGCTGGCCACTGAGACTTAAGTAGATAGGGGTTTTCTGTTTTGGTACCTTGTGAAATTGGAATGCTGGCCACTGAGACTTAAGTAGGTAGGGGTTTTCTGTTTTGGTACCTTGTGAAATTGGAATGCTGGCCACTGAGACTTAAGTAGGTAGGGGTTTTCTGTTTTGGTACCTTGTGAAATTGGAATGCTGGCCACTGAGACTTAAGTAGGTAGGGGTTTTCTGTTTTGGTACCTTGTGAAATTGGAATGCTGGCCACTGAGACTTAAGTAGGTAGGGGTTTTCTGTTTTGGTACCTTGTGAAATTGGAATGCTGGCCACTGAGACTTAAGTAGGTAGGGGTTTTCTGTTTTGGTACCTTGTGAAATTGGAATGCTGGCCGCTGAGACTTAAGAAGGTAGGGGTTTTCTGTTTTGGTACCTTGTGAAATTGGAATGCTGTCCACTGAGACTTAAGTAGGTAGGGGTTTTCTGTTTTGGTACCTTGTGAAATTGGAATGCTGGCCACTGAGACTTAAGTAGGTAGGGGTTTTCTGTTTTGGTACCTTGTGAAATTGGAATGCTGGCCACTGAGACTTAAGTAGGTAGGGGTTTTCTGTTTTGGTACCTTGTGAAATTGGAATGCTGGCCACTGAGACTTAAGTAGGTAGGGGTTTTCTGTTTTGGTACCTTGTGAAATTGGAATGCTGGCCACTGAGACTTAAGTAGGTAGGGGTTTTCTGTTTTGGTACCTTGTGAAATTGGAATGCTGGCCACTGAGACTTAAGTAGGTAGGGGTTTTCTGTTTTGGTACCTTGTGAAATTGGAATGCTGGCCACTGAGACTTAAGTAGGTAGGGGTTTTCTGTTTTGGTACCTTGTGAAATTGGAATGCTGGCCACTGAGACTTAAGTAGGTAGGGGTTTTCTGTTTTGGTACCTTGTGAAATTGGAATGCTGGCCACTGAGACTTAAGTAGGTAGGGGTTTTCTGTTTTGGTACCTTGTGAAATTGGAATGCTGGCCGCTGAGACTTAAGTAGGTAGGGGTTTTCTGTTTTGGTACCTTGTGAAATTGGAATGCTGGCCACTGAGACTTAAGTAGGTAGGGGTTTTCTGTTTTGGTACCTTGTGAAATTGGAATGCTGGCCACTGAGACTTAAGTAGGTAGGGGTTTTCTGTTTTGGTACCTTGTGAAATTGGAATGCTGGCCACTGAGACTTAAGTAGGTAGGGGTTTTCTGTTTTGGTACCTTGTGAAATTGGAATGCTGGCCACTGAGACTTAAGTAGGTAGGGGTTTTCTGTTTTGGTACCTTGTGAAATTGGAATGCTGGCCACTGAGACTTAAGTAGGTAGGGGTTTTCTGTTTTGGTACCTTGTGAAATTGGAATGCTGGCCACTGAGACTTAAGTAGGTAGGGGTTTTCTGTTTTGGTACCTTGTGAAATTGGAATGCTGGCCACTGAGACTTAAGTAGGTAGGGGTTTTCTGTTTTGGTACCTTGTGAAATTGGAATGCTGGCCACTGAGACTTAAGTAGGTAGGGGTTTTCTGTTTTGGTACCTTGTGAAATTGGAATGCTGGCCACTGAGACTTAAGTAGGTAGGGGTTTTCTGTTTTGGTACCTTGTGAAATTGGAATGCTGGCCACTGAGACTTAAGTAGGTAGGGGTTTTCTGTTTTGGTACCTTGTGAAATTGGAATGCTGGCCACTGAGACTTAAGTAGGTAGGGGTTTTCTGTTTTGGTCCCCGGATATGAGGGATGGATGGTTATTAAATATTTATTAAAGGAAGCATGAATAGCCTAGAAATTAACACCTAGAATAAAAAGGGGGTCAGATATATGTCAGACGAGTTGTCGTCGAATTTGGAGGTAAGGTGAAATTACGTTGGATTTTAAAATGGCTGACGTAACAGCTGATAATGATCAAGAGGTAAATTTACTCACATCCTTGGGAGGTTCTATATGCCGTGGGGAAGTTCCATATGCCGTGGGGAAGTTCCATATGCCGTGGAGAAGTTCCATATGCCGTGGGGAAGTTCCATATGCAGTGGGGAAGTTCCATATGCAGTGGGGAAGTTCCATATGCCGTGGGGAAGTTCCATATGCCGTGGAGAAGTTCCATATGCCGTGGGGAGGTTCCATATGCCGTGGAGAAGTTCCATATGCCGTGGGGAAGTTCCATATGCCGTGGAGAAGTTCCATATGCCGTGGGGAAGTTCCATATGCAGTGGGGAAGTTCCATATGCCGTGGGGAATTTCGGCCGAATAAAACAAATAAAACGGGAAACATAGAATATATTCTATGCCTGCACTATACATTTGATAAAAACGGGGTGAATAAAACGAAAAAAATGCATATTAGAAATGGTATCTGATCTTTTTATTGGCCGCAGGTGTAAAAATCAAGTGTAGAAAAGAGAGAGAGAGAGAGAGTGAAGAAAGGAATACATTTTTGAAAAAAAAAGAAGGAAGTGAGGAGTGTTAGATAATAGCAAGGTAATGAGTTAATTATCTATCTATCTATTTAGTGATAAGTTAACAACAGTCAGTGATCTTGCTAAAATAGTTTATATCCATAGAACAT
The DNA here is from genome assembly GCF_053919585.1 of Euprymna scolopes. Classification (NCBI taxonomy): domain Eukaryota; kingdom Metazoa; phylum Mollusca; class Cephalopoda; order Sepiida; family Sepiolidae; genus Euprymna; species Euprymna scolopes. Next base: position 147,617,376 of record NC_136492.1, read on the forward strand.
TATGAATTTCGGTAACCATTTGTGAAAATTAGACTAAATTGCATGTTCATCCATATGGCTTCGCACTCATGTACTGAATGATGCAATACACATACACTTTTAGGCAAACAACTATAATGATAGTACTACCGACCACAGCATCAGCCTTCCACAGCAATTAACAGATTCAGTCAAATGATGTGCTGCAAACTGGTACCCTCTTTGAAAAACAGTCGCAGCAAGAATTTGGCCAATTATAACCACTACAAAGAACTTCCCTTTTACTTTCTGTCTACCTAAAATCAAATGCAGCTTCCATGTATAAAGTTTTCTTTTCCAACACTTCCCATCTATGGAACATAATATCACTAGTTTAATTTCTAAGTGACTACGACATGGTTCTATTTAAGTCTTATGTTGACATAATTACAGAGCTGTCGTCTTAATCAAATTCTGCCGACGTTTACTCTTGATGGTATTCATCATCTTTAACCCTTATCCTCGAGTGCCATTTAGGCCATAATAATTTTTGAAATATCTAAAATAGCAAAACGTTTACTCATTCTTGTATGACTAGAAGATAATGATTTTCTGTTTTGCCCCTAAATTTATTAACACATCAAAATGGATTGCTTTAAATCCACTTTTCGATTTGAGCAAAAATTAAGGAATAGAAATGCCCCGAGTTTGTTCCCTACAAGACCAATCAGATGATATAAATAAACTCATGTATCTTTGATTTTTCTCTTACCAATATCTTTCTTTTTCGCGATAAGAGAAAATTGAAACGCATCCAGAATCGCCCATTACAAAGTGGTTCCTGTTTTCTCTTTGATTGTACGTATTATTTCCTCTTCTATGAAGTTATCTCTATTTCGTCACCGTGATGTCAGTTTCTTTGATCTTTTCTCCGAGGGAAAGATTCAGGTGAAGATTTCATCACTTATACTTGCATCCTTATAATCCACTTAACCATTAATCCCTTAATCAGACATTGATCTCTTTATTCTGCTAAATAAAGGACATTATGCATATTCAAAATTGATAGGAAAACATTTTGATGTTAGATTTTGCAATATAACTACGATAAATCATATTTCAAAATACCGTTTTAATGTTTTTATTCATTGAAAAATAGCTGAGATAGAAATATATACGGATGACTGTATATATATAATTTTATATTTTTTATAATATAAAGCTGAACGTCTGTGAGTGTGTGTGTGTGTGTGTCTGGTCACGAATAGGCTCCTATATGATTGACTATTATAGAAACTGATCACATATAATGATAGAAGATGGATCAAGACACAGGAATGGGTATGTTTGATCTGGCATAATGATGATTCATTAAAATTGTGGGGTCTGCGTACGCGTCTGGTCCACAAAGTATGGAAATAAAAAATTAAAAAATTAAAAAAAAACGTCTACAAGTGTTTTTGATATAGATGTACATAATAATACTTTGATAAGTATGTTTTAACTTAAATAGGGATGGTATAATAAAATTGTGGGGTCTGCATTCGCGCCTGTCCTCCATAGAATGGAAATATGCGCAAACTTTAATAAAGACTTTTCATATCTATCTGCGTAAGTATACATTGATAATTATGTTTCAGTTTTAAGAAATATGGTAAAATAAAATTATGGGGTGTTCGTTCGCGCCTGACCTCCATAGAATGTAAATGTGTCACAAAGTTTAACAAGGTTTTTTAATATATATCCACAGAATATTGTGATAAGTGTTGGTTTTGATACCCCCAAATTCGAAGCTATCTCTTTACAACCCTTCCTTTTCATAAGCTATCATACTTTCATAAATCAGAGTCCATTTTCTGTAGGTTGTTTTTGAACCCAGTCAACGACGGGTACGTTTGCTCGTATATATATATATATATATATATATATATATATATATATATATATATATATATATATATATATAGGTAAATTATTTACTTGAAAAGTACTCGGTTTATATATACCAATCGTAATGGATTAAAAAATCTTTCTCGTAAAGCTTTTATAATGGAAAAGATTTTTTATATAAATTTTGTAAATTTAAAAAAAAGTCCAAACTCAATGAATGCCTTTTTATTTGGTTCCAGAAGAATGGTAAAATAAATCTAAAAAACAAACAAACAAACAAACAAATAAAAGTTTTAAAGAAAAATAGATATAAATATAACAATAATAATACAAAAAAATACGAAAATAATTAATATAATTTAAAATAAATCTAGCATGATCATAATCTTCGTACTGAGAAAAAGCGGCGGAATGTGTTGGTAACGTAAACGATGTAAGTTTTCCAAAATGGTGTTTTTATAAATTTTTAAAGTTAAACATCTCAAGGGTTCATGCCTAAATATGCAGCAATAACATAATTCTGCAAACTTGTTAGCCGCAATTCGAAACAATATTGAAATGGTTACCTTTTGAAAAGTAATAAATGACCAACTGAGAAAACCTGATATTTGGAACTAGGAGAATTATAATACTCCATTATATATACACTTCTGATAAATAATTTAAGATCACTTGAAAAAGAAACCGTCTTTTACGGATAGATTTAAAACTCCTCCCACCTAAGACTACAATCTAAAATCTTATGGAAAAATGTTACATTCCAAACATCTAATTTAGAAATTTACATTTTTATAAAATGAGGCATTTTATACTTGATCAGAATTATAAGACCAGGTGTATACATTTTATGAAATTGTACGAAAAGTGTATGCAAACCTTCAATAACCAAATTTAATGAGTTCTATCTCCACTGATTTTGATGATTTTAAAAATTCTTCCGGGCATGCTAGAAATATGTGTTTCCATTATGGTGCAGGGAATGTTGCTCCAGCTTCTGAAGATGGCTTCACGAGATTCGTGTTTTGTTTAATATAGTTTACCATTTTAATAAACATTTCTTGTCATCTCTTGTCATCCACCCCCACAACATTTTCAATGAGGTTTGTCTGGTGAGCATGCAGGATGTCCCAAGAGATAGACTCCATTTTCTTGCAGAAAGGTCAAGGTCTATCGTGCAGTGTAGATATCAGCATTATCCTGTTAGAATAACCATCCATCCGCATACATCCCCATACTTCGTCATTAATGATGCTTTTTGTCGCATGCTAACAAAAGCAGCCGCTGTCTGATGACCCTGCTCCATTGTTCCTCTTTAAGAAAAGGCACCTCATACCATTAGAGACCTTTCACCACCATGACGTGTGTAGAAAATTTCAAAAGGCATGTTTATGTTATGTCAATATCGTTGAAAGCCATCAGAACCATCTGGATTGAATTATTTTCATCAGTAAACAGGACTTTCTTCCCCTTCTCAACGTCCCATGTTTGGTATTCACGACCAAACCTTAAGCGGTTTACCTGGTAACGTGGAAACAGGCGAGTAATTTGTTTACGCTTTTTTATTTATCATGCTTTTTTGACGTAAGTGTCGTTCGATGGTTACTAGACTGTGACTGCCTTAATTTGAAAGGTCCCTGTTTTTCATAACAGCCCGCCTTATTCTCCTTTTCAATGCAGGAGAAATTTTGGAGGAGCTTACCAGTGGATTTTGCTTTTCTATAATTCTTACTGTTATTTAGAATGTTGCAAATCACAGTTTTACTGAAATTTACCTTAGCTGCGATCGCTCGTTGTGACAAATCTTGCTTATGTACATATAGAATTCGATCATACTCAACTTCGGAAAGTTTGCTTGCTTAAGGCATGGTGACAGCTTTATGCAGTGATTGCAATTCTGTTACAGTAAATAAAGATAAAGAAACGCGCACTTAACTGTCTAATATTTTGAATTCAAACAGTTAGGTCTGCTAGCTTTCCTTCTTTTTCAATATGACCTCAAGAAGATGGGTCACAATTTCCAGACCCAAAGCTAAGTTAAAAAATGTTTCTATCTATAACTTTTTGAAATATATTTTGTCTTATTAACATGTTTGTATTGCAAATACTTTTTTTTTCTTTTCTAATTGCAGCTTTGACTTCAACTCGGAATTTTACTTTACTTATCTTGTCTTGCTTTTTCTTTCTTTCTTTTTTGTTTCTGAAATCTTTTGTCAAATATGCTATTATTAACCAATACTGTTTTCTTACATTTAAAACGAAAAGAAAAAAAAAAGTCACCCATGAAAACGAGAACTTTCCAAATTAAAACCTTGAACTATTATCTACACTCAAAAAAATGTAAATTAATACAAAATAAGCCGACTTCACAAATTTATAAAAGTTCATTATTGGATTTTAATTATAAGGTGAAGCTCGAAGATTAAAACTCGCCAAAAACATCCCCGCATTCATATGGGAGGGGAGATAATCTCCAAAGAGCGTCCTAAATTGGAAATGTAGCACCGAACTTATACTAAGTAGATATTAATAAGTCCCTCGTAACTATTTTTAAAAAATTTTTATTTTATTTTATTTTTTTATATTTTTATTTATTTATTTTATTTTTTATTTATTTATTTAAATGGAGAGTAGATAATGCAATGGATGTGTTATCGGCAGCTCCAGTAACTCTCGCTTCTCCTTTTTTGTCCCTTAGCCCTCATTCAAATGAGTGATTTTTCTGACAAAGGGTGAAGAAAAAGCTGCTTTCCAGGTCGTTAGTACTTCGCTGCTTTCCAGGTCGTTAGTACTTCGTGAACAGTAGTCTGAGAAATTTTTCTGTTTCTATGCCTATCCTTGTGGCCATATCACTAGTAAGGGTGCTGGAGGTAAACGTTTCATCTCGGCTGACATTATCCGCCTGATAGTCAGGGATCCGAACCTTGGATTAACCACTAAGGAGGCTGTCCTATCAGCAAGTACAAAGGACTGGACTGGGGCTACTGAATTCCATTTGGTGAATGGATTCTGGGCCATGCAATGGTCCTGGTGGGGCCTCTTGATGCCATACTAGTGGGCAATTGTTACGGCTTTATGTGCTATAAAAAAAGAAAAATTTCCTGACTTTTTCTCTCTTACTTTCCCTCTCTATACTGCTCTAACCAAGTATGCTGACCTGTTCCACAAATCCCAAAACCTCAACATGAAATATCTAAAGAAAAAAAAAAACGAATAAACCTAGAACCCCATCCTCCAATGTAGACCCCTACTACCATGTCTCCTTCTCCAATGTCAGGGTTCTACGTTCCAATCTTCCTGAGGTTGAAACCCAATTACAGGAGAGAAAACCGGACATATACTTTCTAAGCAAAACTAGCTAAGGGCCAACCATTTCCCTAGACGAGTTCATAATTAATGGATGCTCTAACTTAACATCTAAATCTGACCCCCAAGTACGCCATGGGCATGGAATATGTGCCTACATTAAAGATGGCTTTCCATGTGGTAGGGATATCTCCAAAGAAGACCCTAATTTACCTTATATGTTCTTCCGGGTTGCACTTGCTTACAGTACTGCATTTATATTTGCCCTCTGCTGCCCCCACAACAGCGGAGTTACTATCTTAGAAAATAGACGCGGAGTTACTATCTTAGAAAATAGACCACATCCTGTCTGCTCATCCTTCGGCTAACATTCACATTTGTGGTGACTTCAATGTCCATAATGTGGAATGGCTGACCCATTCAAATAGGACAGATGATGTGGGGAAGTTCTGTCATGATTTTGCCATTGCTTATGACCTCACTCAGATTGTTTGCAAGCCGGGTAGTGTGTCCGATACTACAGGTCAATATGCAAGCCTCCCAGACCTTTTTCTCTCAACTTTCTCTGAGCTATGCTCATGTTCCTTTCTATCTCCTCTAAGATCCTTTGATCACTCCATTGTATCAGTTAAGATAAAAATGAAACGTGATAAGTCTTCAGATGTACTTCTCCACCGTACTGTATATTGATACTCTTTGGCTGACTGGAATAGCTTCCGTACATTCATATCTGATCTACCTCTGCATTCCATGTTTAAAAAGGATGTGTCCTCTAAAGTATCCGACCTGACCGAATGGTTAATTGTAGGCATAGACCGATTCATACCATCCAAAATATTCCAACAAAATCTAACAGTCAGCCATGGTTCTCCCCAGAATGTGCTGCTGCCATCACGAACGGAAATCACTTTTTCCATAGCTACCAACGTAATAGATGCACTGAGACTAAAGCTGCTTTCTGGACTGCTAGCAATAACTGTAAAAGAGTAATAAAAAATGCAAGAGAGCTATATGCCCAGTCTGTTAAATCCAAAGTAGTTGAGCAGCGGCTTGGTTCCCACCAGTTCTGGCAAATAGCAAACAGGATCTTGAACAGAAGTGTGCGTTCTATCTCAACTATCATCAATGGACCTGAGGTCATCTCGTCAGCATCAGACAAGGCCAGACTATTTGCCAAGAACTTTGCAGCTAATTCTACCCTATGCGACAATGGCCATCAACTCCCTGTATTTCCTCCTATAACAGACAACACACTAAGCAACATAAAATATCTGTGCGTGAGGTCGCCAAGCTAATAAAGGACCTTGATTCCAGTAAAGCAACTGGCCCTGACAGCATTCCAGTTATAGTGCTGAAAAAGCTTCGACCAGAACTTGCCCGCATACTAACAAAACTGTTTAAGCGTTGCCTTAAAGAGAAGTGCTTTCCAACACCCTGGAAAACCTCATCAGTATGTCCTGTATTTAAGAATTCAGGTGAAAAGTAATCTCCCTCCTAGTACAGACAAATAAGTCTCCTGTGTGTCAGGAGTAAGTTGTTGGAATCCATATTAAATAAAGAAGTAGTCAACCCCTCAAGATCTACAGCAGATGTGCTAACGGTTATATCACATAGGATTAGTGAATCTCTTGACAAAGGTTTCCTTTCCAGGGCAATTGCTCTTGACATATTGAAGGCCTTCGATAAGGGCCTACTTCACAAGATTTCCAGCTACGGTATTATTGGAAATGTTTTCTCAATCATTAAATCATTTCTCTATGATAGATTCATAAGAATAATGGTTGATGGGCAGAAATCAGAGGCCCACAGTATTAATGATGGAGTCCCCCAGGGGTCCATCCTGGGCCCAACGCTTTTCCTGATCTACATCAATGATCTCCCAAAACACATACTTAAATCATTTGTTGACGTCTCTGCTGATGACACGACCATCTATGGCAACACATCAAAGGCCGTAAATGACAAAGTTCTCTCTAATTCTTTCTCCGCTGATCTCGAGCGCGTGGTACAGTGGGGGAAGAGGTGGCTGGTTACTTTTAATGCATCCAGTACCAAGCTTCTATCTTTACATCATCAAGGCTCTGATCCCCATCTGGCATCAATTGAAATAGATGGCTCTCGTCTTGGGGAGGCTCCATGTTTTGACAAGCTTCTGGGTTTGACCTTTACTCCTGATCTGAAATGGAACACGTACATCAAATCTGTTGCCAGGGACGCTGGGAAAATAGTGGGATTCTTCTACCACTCCAGAAGATATCTCACTACTGATGTAATTCTCTATCTCTATAAAAGCCAAGTACGTCCAAGGATGGAATACTGCTGCCACATCGTGGCAGGAGCTGCTAAAAACAGCCTATCCTGTCTTGACAGAGTACAAAATAAACTTCGTGGTTTGGTGGGGGATACCCTTTTCCCTTCCCTGCAGCCTCTCTCCCACCTAAGAGATGTTGAGAGCCTTTATTTTATCGTTATTTCCATGGCAAGTGCGCTTGTCTGAGCTCTAATCTCTAGTCCCCCCTCGCCAATCTTTCACGAGACACACTGGTCTGGCTGAAACTACTGTCAATAATTTTCCCTACTCTTTATCTGTGGACATGTCTGATGGAATAAAAGTAGGACATGACTAATGGATTAAAAGGCCATATATGATTGAATAAAAGTAGGACATATCTGATGAAATAAAAGTAGGACATGTCTGATGAAATATAAGTAGGACATGTCTGATAGGATAAATGTAGGATATGTCTGATAGGATAAAAGTAGGGCATACCTGATAGAATAAAATATAGGACATGTCTGATAGATAAAAGTTAGGACATGTCTGATAGATAAAAATTAGGACATGTCTGAGAGAATCAAAGTAGAATATGTCTAATAGAATAAAAGTAGGACATTTCTGATAGAATAAAAATAGAATATGTCTGATAGAATAAAAGTAGGACATGTCTGAAAGAATAAAATATAGGACATGTCTGATAGATAGAAATTAGGACATGTCTGATGGAATAAAAATAGGACATGTCTGATAGATAAAAATTAGAACATGTCTGAGAGAATCAAAGTAGAATATGTCTGATAGAATAAAAGTAGGACATGTCTGATTGAATAAACGCTACTGAGGATGAAGTAATAAGTTGTATTTGAAATTCTGTGCAGATTCCTGAGTTCAACTTGATGAAGATTGGAGGTTAAATTCGTCAAAATGTTGTGAAAATAATACTTTAGATGAAAATAGTAGTCTGAATAACACAAATAATACGAATTACTAATCGTTATTTCAATAATTCAAAAACATTAAACGTCATTTTTAATGATTTCTGTTAAGCATTTTTTTTAGTTCTTCTGGCGATCGTTCAACCTGTTTCACCTCCAGCCTACTCACACTCTTGGCTTCCTGTGGTCTATTCTTTAGTTTGCTGAATCGTAAAAGTTTTTTTTTCCAATAACTTTTATTTGCAGATGTTATCACTCTCTTTCTCTCTCTCTCTCTCTCTCTCTCTCTCTCTCTCTCTCTCTCTCTCTCTCTCTCTCTCGTTTGCAGCAGATTATTCTTCTGTGTTTCACAATTCCTTAATTGACTTTAGTTGTTGTTTAAAAACGTTTTGTTTTGGTTATCGTTTTAGATCATGCTGATATGTTTTTTTCTCTTTTCTTCTTTACCAACATATTTTTTTGAGATTACAACAACCGATCATTTTGAAGGTATTTAATAGTTGTTTTCGATTTCGAAGATATTTTGTCTTCATATGTTTCACTGATCCGTCTTTTCTTTGTTGAACAAAACCTAATCTCTAAACTGACTTTTTCATCTTTCTCCCGCAGTAGATAATTTATAAATTATATAAATGTTTCTATTTTAACAAATAACAGCTTTAGTTGTGATATTTTTATGGAAATTGTTTCAGACAATGTATGAAGCAACTTGATGTAAGGAGCTAAGAATATCACGTCAAGGTCAAAATCTAGACCCAAATAAGTGAGAGTTGAATAGATTCCGACCCAGAAAACAGCAGTTCTTTCTCCTTTATCAGAAATATAGCTTATGGGATGTGAGGATCAAAGGACAAAATAAGGGAAGCAAGAGTTACGCAGCTGCTGAATGTAAATCAATCTTCATCTCAACTTAAATTTTTGATTTAAATGTTAAGAGTTTTTTTGCTTCAAATATCAGGTTAACAAGAAAGTTCTTACGATTTTTAACTTTTAAATTCAGATGAACATATCTCGGCTCGAACAAACATTTATTAATCGAAATAAGCACCATCAAAATTAACACACTTTTGCCAACGTGAAACAAGTGTATTTATGCCAGTAATGTAAAAGTCTTGCGTTCGAGTTGCAATGAAGTCGCTGAAGGCGTTTTTGATATCACTTAGGTTTTTGAAGGATTTTTCATGCAGAAAGTTGTCGAAATGTTTGAAAATGTGGTAGGTGAGAGGTCTGATGAGTATGATGGTTGAGACAGAGTTTTGTAGTCCAAGTCGTTCAACTTCAGCCGGGGTGATTTAGCAACATTCAGTCATGGAGGAGAATTAAGCCTTTTCTGTTGTCGAAGTATCTGATGCATTTGATCCATTTGTTGAGAGTACTTCACATTAAAAAAAAAAAACTGTAATGAATGAGTCTGGTCACAGCATTTGTGCCCCTCAATCTAAATATCCTCCAACGAACTTGACAAACAGCAAAATCCTATCTGCACACTGTAGAAATCCCTAGACAGTGTACGGCATGAAGGTCTTCTCTGGAAAATCAGATCATATTATATCACTGGAAGAATACTTAACATAATTAAATCCTTCTTAGATAAGAAAAAAGCCCGTTCAACAGCCGATATCCTAACTGTAATCTCTGAACGTACATACGATTCACTGGACAATGTATGGGAGGGTAGAGCGGTAGCTCTAGATATATCTAAGGCTTTTGACAGGGTACGGCATGAAGGTCTCCTCAGGAAAATCAGATCATATGGTATCATTGGACGAATATTAACATAATTAAATCCTTCTTAGATAAGAGAAGAATCCAGGTTGTCCTCGATGGTCGTACATCTAAACAATATGATATAAATGCGGGAGTGCCTCAAGGGTCTATCCTTGAACCTCTATTATTCCTAATATTCATAAATGACCTCCCTGACAAAATTGTCTGTGAGATAGGTATATATGCTGATGACACCACGCTCTATAACAGACAAATGAACACATATCTAAAGAAATAGCAGAAACACTAGAGGACGACCTCCAATCTGTAGTGGAATGGGGACAAAAATGGATGGTCACATTCAATGCTGCCAAGTCTAAACTTGTTTCCTTCAATAACTACCATCAAAGACTCTTTATCTGAAAGTACATCTTTTAAACTCTTCAGCCTAACGTTCACAGGAAACATGAGTTGGAACAATTACATTGAGAGTCTTGCCAGGACCGCTGCTAAAAGGGAAGGTTCTCTCTACCGTGCTAGAAAGCTACTAATGCCCGAAAGTATCCTGTACCTCTATAAGGCCACCATTCTCCCATGTATGTAGTATTGTTGTCATATTTAGGCTGGTGCATCTGCTACTAGTCTCTCACTTCAAGGTTCAAAAGAGAGCTGCCAACCTGATAGGCCTGGACTGTCATCTAAGCTTCAGCCTCTGTCCCATTGATGAAATGTAGCATGCCTCTGCCTGTTCTACAAGTACTTTAACAGTGAATGCTCTGACGAACTGCAAGCACTTGTACCCCCTCATTGTAAATACTCCCGACAAACCCAACAAGCAGCAAAATCCCACCCCTTCACAGTTGAGATCCCTAGATGTAAGAGAGCTTTCTACTCTAGTATTTTCTTCCCCAGAACTGCTAGACTTTGGAATTCCATTCCCGGTTCCTGCTTCTCCAACTGTACTGACATGCAGAAGTTCAAGTGTAACATGAACCGACATCTTGCTGCCCAACTCCCCACACAGTACTCCTATACCTTATGTCCCTGATAGTAGCCCCCTACATCAAAGTGGCAATGTGCCTTGTTTCTGGTAAAAATGTAATAAAAAAATAAAATTTAAAAAAAATGTCTGCAGGCTTTCTACTCTGATAGTGTCTTCCCTCAAACTGATAGACTTTGAAATTTCCGCCCGGTTTCCTGCTTCTCTGAATGTTATAACATGCAGAAGTTTAAATATAATGTGAGAAAATATCTTGCAGCTCGACTCCCTACATAGTGTGCCTATAGATATGGTTCCAAATAACTGCTCAAGTGGCACTATGCCTTGTTTGTTGGGAATAAGGGTTTAAAAAAAAAGATGGAAAGAATAGCAACGTTGTTTTCTGAGAAAGGAGCCATAAGGAAAAGAAGAGATTATCTATCTACTAGATTGCGACGTAAGTTTTGGTATTCTTCTCTGTACATTTAATAGATAATGGTCATTCATATCTTCTGAAAATAGAACGCTCAACATTCATACCATGTCAGTCACCCTTTACTGTTAAGCACATATTTTTTGTCTGTACATATCTCAAACAAATCCTCCTCCTCCTCCTTTTCCTTCACCACTTCATCATCATCATCGTCATCGTCATCATCATCATCATCATCATCATTGTTTAACGTCTGTTTCCATGGGTTGACAGTTTTGCTTGATGGCTCTTCTCCAGGCTTTTTGGTCTTATGCAAAACTTGGTTGTTATCTCAACTTCCTAAGGTCATCCTTAACTGATTCCATCTCTTATATGGCTTATCCCACCCTCTAACTCCATCAACCTTAATAATGCATTATCCAATCTTTCAACACATCCATACTACCTCAATCTATTCTAGCGCAAATCATCAACTGTGTTGCGAATGTGTAATCTATTCCTCAACTCTTCTATCCATGAGACTTTCATCCATCTAACCATTTGCATATCTTTTTTTTTTTTTTTTTTTTTTTTTTTTTTACAAAGGCATCACCACATTATCAAGGCCCAGAGGCCACTCAAGGATAAGGGTTAAAGAGTGTACAGTAGAAATTGGTCAATATAGTAATCATTAGTAATGAAAATTTGGTAAATTTAATAACTTATATGGAACGGCTCATCAAGAACTTATTTACTTTAGACTTGAACACAACCATATTGTAGTCAGCCGGAAAGCAGGAAAACGGAAGACAATTCCACAGGCGTGCAGTTCTAAGAAAGAAGCCTTGTTCATGGAATCTACGTTTAGGTTTAGGCACGGATAAAGAGTGGGGGAAATTATTGATAGTGTTTACAGCTAGACGAGTGTTTCTTGTGAAAGTTTGGCGAGGGGGGATCATAGATTGAAGCTCAGTTGAACACTTTCCATGAAAATAACGATACATCAGAGACAAACTCGCAACATCTCTTCTGTGAGATAGAGGTCGCAAGGAGGAGAAAAGGACATCTCCTACGAGGCTACGAAGTCTATTTTGAACTCTATCAAGGCAGGACAAGTCCTTTCTAGCAGCTCCTGCCCAGATGTGGCAACAGTATTCCATCCTTGGACGTACCTGGCTCTTATATAGGTAGAGAATAGCATCATCAGTGAGATATCTACTGGATCGATAGAAAGATCCCACCATTTTTCCAGCGGCCTTGGCAACAGATTTGATATACGTGTTCCATTTAAGATCAGGAGTAATGGTCAAGCCCAGAAGCTTGTCAAAACTTGAGGCCTCCTGAAGACGAGAGCCATTCATTTCAATTGATGACAAATGTGGATTAGAATGTTGATGATGTAAAGAGAGAAGCTTGGTTTTAGATGCATTAAAAGTAACCAGCCACTTCTTTCCCCATTGTACTACGTGCTCAAGATCAGAGGAGAGAGAATTGGAGAGAACTTGGTCGTTTACTGTCTTAGATGTGGTACCATAAATGGTAGTGTCGTCAGCATAAATGTCTACAAATGATGTAAGGATATGATTTGGAAGATCATTAATGTAGATCAGGAAAAGAGTTGGGCCCAGGATGGATCCCTGAGGGACACCGGCATTAATACTGTGAGCTTCTGATTTTTGCCCCTCAACTACTACTCTTATGAACCTATCAGAAAGAAATGATTTAATAATTGAGAAGACTTTTCCAGCTATACCATAGCTAGCGATCTTATGAAGTAAACCTTTATGCCATACCCTATCAAAGGCTTTAGATATGTCAAGAGCAATTGCCCTAGAAAGATTGCCACCGTCGAGAGATTTGCTAATCCTATGCGATATAACTGTAAGCACATCTGCTGTAGATCTAGCAGAACGGAAACCATATTGAGTGTCACTAAGAAGGTTATTTTTGTTGAGATGTTTGATTACTTCTGTATTTAACACAGATTCTAGCAACTTACTCATGACGCACAGGAGACTTATTGGCCTGTACTGAGAGGGGGATGAGCGATCACCTGAATTCTTAAATACAGGGCATACTGATGAGATTTTCCAGGGAGATGGGAAACTATTCTCCTTAAGACAACGTTTAAACAGTTTTGTAAGTATGGGCGCTAATTCAGGTTGAAGTTTTTTGAGTACTATAATTGGAATACCATCAGGGCCAGTTGCTTTACTCGAATCAAGGTTTTTGATTAGCTTCGCAACATCACGTACAGATATACGTATATCACATAGCGTGTTTTCTGATACAGGAGGAAATATTGGGGGTTGGCGGTCTTGGTCGCAAAGGGTAGAATTAGCTGCAAAGTTCTTGACAAAGAGTTTCTGTTCTAGAAATTCTATTAATGTTTTCCTCCTAAGGGTTCGTCCTACTATCATACATCGTGACACTCTAACACAGGCTGTGTCGTTTTCCTTTTACTTTGTGAGAGAAAATTTGATTTGAGGAGTAGCAATTCCATAAATTTCTTCAACCTAATCATACACGAGCTATAAAACTATAAACCAAAGTTCATGTATTTAATTTTTTTTGAACGTTATAAGACTTTACAAGGAAATTAGAAAACCACAAAAATCTCTTTATTAACCAAATATTCCTATCACTATACGTTATAAAGAAGAAGAAACAAACTCATAAGACTATTGCAAATGGCCTGCATATAAAAATAAACTTTTTATGGCATTAAATTATCTAACAGGATCGATATGTCATTAAAAAACAATCAAATTCAGCATAAGGGAAATAACTCTGTGGAAAATATAAGATTTACTTCCCTTTAGTTAGTTGCAAGAAAACATGATAGTATTAAAAGATGTGTGTACATGTTGATGTCATTAAATGATATAAATAGCTATCTGACCTCCAAATAATTATTTTTTTAATTTTAGATATTATACATCCGGATTATCACTGATAAACAAAATACCAACTGCTGAATTTTGTTGGGTTTTCTCAAGTTTGCTATTTATATAATAGATGAGTCATCGTTCATCAAAGCACAACGTTTACTCGAAGATAAGGTTTAATAAAATTCTCTATTGTGTGTAAGACAATACTACGATTGGAAAAAATAGGTTAAAAAGACAAGATTTAATTATGGGGTCGTTCCAAAAATAAAGCCTCCTATTTTTTAACTCAAAAATTTAAAGAGCTACAATTAAAAAAGAGCGATCTTTCGTACTCCGGAATTTATTTTTCTACATCACTATCTTTCTCAATGCGCTTTTGCCAGGAATTCAATGACGCATCTCGGCTTCTGACGCACGTCCATGACAGGGGTTGCTTTCTTAGAGTTTCACACCGTCAATATCTGCAACAGAAAGATGAAACTTTCAGCAAAATGTTCAATTATCATAACAATGCAATTTGAAATTTCCTCTGATCTATAGGAGACATTACTTTTGGAATGCCCCTCGTAGGAGGATGGCTCAACTGGTGAAGAAAAATTTTGTGAAGCATCAAATACAAACAGAAAAAATGATCTGAAACTTTTTCGGTTTGATGCTCATGCAAAGATTAAAAGAAAAGGTTACCAAGTGGGAAATGCTATATACGTTCCTCTGTTTTTTTTTTATACGTTTTTCTTTCAACTTATGGTGTCAGTTTCATTTTCTGTTTTTCGCTTTTCATATTTTATGAACTTGATTTGCTTTTTGACGTTAAGTTTTTAATGAATTTGATCAGGGCAGATTGCATGATTGCATCAGTTTTCCAATTGTCGCTTTCAACCTATTTTTATGAGTTCGTGATTGTGATTTTCATTTTTTTTTTCTCTTACCAATTCCTCTCTTCTCTCCCAAAAACTGAAGCACAGAAGCCAGTCATCTGACATTGAAGACAATGAAGCTCACTTGAACCAATACGCTTATCTACATATCTATGAAAGTGAGAATGTGTCTGGAGACTTCTCAATTTAATACTCAACGAATCTTTGATCAAGAGACTTGAAATTTGGTATATAGGATATTCAGATGTGTGGAAAACATTTTAATTCATTTTTATCCGGAAAAAGGGCTTCTAAGAGGTCAAAAATGAAAAATTGGTATGTGGGTGGCGGGTCATCGGATTTTAGCTGTTTGCTAACTATTTCACGCATGTGCATCCAAGAATAGTTCACATGATTGGTTACTTATGTTAGGAATAAGTAGTTTGAAAACAAATTTTAAAGATCGTGTCGCGCTGATCTAATGGTTATCGTACTTGACTCACTGCTTTAGGTTTTGGTTTCGATCTCAGCTCGAGTATTATTTATTTTACTGTAAGAGGTCGAAAAATATGAAGACTTGAAACCGAAGAAAAAAAGATGGAATTTGAAGAAGGTAGGAGTTGTACTATTGTGATGGGAGAACTGGGAAGAGTAACAAAAGGATGTGAGAATTGGGTTGAAAAAAATTGGAATCCATTGCAATGTTGGAGTATTTCAAAAAGACTGCTTTGTTGGGAACTGCCAGAATCTTGTGGAAAATGCTGGAAGACTGAGAAAAGAAGATGCTGATATCCTATGTTCTTTTGTTATGATCCGCCTATCAGTATAAAATCGGAAATACCAACAGCCAGGCACATCAGAAGGTATTGAACTGCCCAATCAAGAGGAGATGAAAGTGCTTAGAGAAGATGACACAAATATTTAGATGCCCTGGAAGCAAACACCATCAAATCTACAGAAATGAACGAGAAGATTGGAAAAAAGAGAAGAACAAGAAAACTGTTAGAAGCAAAATTTGATTAAAGGAACACCTGGGCATAATCGATAATAAGGTATTCTGGACCATTCATAGGCTGAACAAAGAGGAACTTAGGCATCTTCATCAGAGGACTAGGAAACTAATAGCAATGCATAATGTATTGTACCCAAAGACTATGCTGATCGACTATGTGAAAAGGAACAGAGGGGGAAGAGGACTAATAAATGTAGAAAACTGCATAGAAAGCACAAAAAAGACTTGGAAAAGTACATGAGCCAGAAGACAGAACTGCCAGAATCTTGCAGCAAATGCTGGAAAACTGAGAAAAGAAGATACTGATATCCTATGTTCTTTTGTTATGATCCGCCTATCAGTATAAAATCGGAAATACCAACAGCCAGGCACAAAATGTGAATAATAATAATAATAATAATAATTGAAGAGGAAAATAAAATAACTTAATTGATCTAAAAATCTATTAGTTTTATTTTTAATGAAACCAATACTTTATGTTAACATCTATTTATTTCTGCTATTATAGAGCCCAAACTTTGTGTGTATGTGTGTTTGTATGTCTGTGTGTTCGTTCCTTATCGCCACGAAAACGGCTGAGCCGATTTGTATGAAATTTCACACAAATGTACCTTAGGTGTCTGGGAGTGTTTTTAGATAGGTTTTGTACCGGAAATGTATCTGATAAATATCGATAATCGATAATGAAAATAATCTGATAAAAAAAGGAACAAGTGATTCTGACCAAAGTTAACACCTTACATTGTCTAATATCGCAAGTGCATTTGAAAAGTTTATTACCATACAACCTGAAAGGCTTGATATATAAAACAAAGAGTAGGTTCTTTGACATGACAGGGGCGCGTTCGAAATATTTCTGTTTGGAACACAATTGAACCATGATATCTGACTTTTGTATTTTAAACTTTAATTCAAGCCATTGTATTAAAAAAATAAGTTTATAAAATGAACAGTATATTCTCTACAGTGCAATGTTTACTACAATGTATTGCGGGCTAAGTCACTTCGAGGAGGCGTATGAAGCTTCCTCCCGGTGCACTGCGTTGAGTCCCCAAAAACAGCAAGCAATCAATGGGTGATTTTACTTATTTTGATGACAATAAATATATGGGAGTGTGAAAGATTCATTGATTATCATTCAATGACGGGCAACTTCAGGTCTTCCTGCTAATAAATTAATAAATGCTGAACATTTCATTACAATTATTACAATAATTCTCTGATTTATTTGGAATAAATATTTTATATTTTATTTCTCATCACATGTATCTTCAAATGAAACTAGTGGAGCAAATATATTTATAGTTGCTGTGACCCAATGGATCAAGTAGTCTAGTATATGCGCAAATATCTACAATATATGAATATACATATTATTTGTTCTTTTTTTTGAAATCTCTCCAGACAATACATGAAGCCACTTGATGTAGGGAGCTAAAAACAATACATCTTCAAGGTCAAAAACTAGCCAATGATAAGTATTAGATGGATAAATTCCAGTCCCAAAAGCAGGAATTTTTTCTCCTTTGTCAGAAACATCGCTCATGGAATGTGAGGACTAAAAGACAAAATAAGGGAAGCGAGTGCAACGAGATTGACGAAAGTAATGCAAGAAAGTAACGTTCTAATCTACATTTAATATAATTCTCTTGTAATATTTTTTTTTCATTTTTTTTTTGTTATTTTTTAATTCATCCAATAAATTCTTAAAATAAGAATTGATAATTTGGATTATTTAGACTGCTTTCCTCATTTTGGATGCTCTTCTTATAACGTTTCAGCCGATGTAACCTCCGACCTTTCTTCAACTGTGTCTCGTCAAACTTGAGAATTATATAAAACTCAGGAATCTGTATTTTTATCTCATTCCATCAGCCATGACTGAATAGAAGTTTTAAGTAATTTGTAATTGCTAGCAAAGCCAATACTGAAGATCGAACCTTAAACCCCCAGAAGACTGTCACAGTGACCTGAAGTGCAAAGAATAAAAGTGCTGAGTGCAAACAAGTCTTAAAATGCTTTTTCAAACTTGAGTTGTATACACTACAGTATTAAATAACCCCTCCAAATAACCCATAAAAATAACCCATAAAAATAACCCACTAAAATAACCCTCAAAATAACCTCGAAAAGTGTTCATATCTCATGAAATAGACAAATCAAAACAAACCAAATGAAGAGGCCATCTGACCAGTGACCGGAATCTAGCAAAATGTTGCAACTTGCATGACTGCTGATTGAGCCATTTTTTTTTCTGGCTTTTGGATTCCAACCGTTCCAATCAAGACAGCTTTGCTGCAGGGGGTCTGTACAATCCTTTCCTACTCAAATCTATTTTCCCCATTTCCTTCTATCTATAGACAAGGAAGCTGAAAACATCATCAATAATCAATGGACTATATTAAGAGAGTCCCTGTCTATTTATCTCCCCATGGAGGCAAAGTTAGGAACAAATTTATACTGCAATTCATTCATATCAAATTTTATACATTTATTTAGCAACATCAGATGCTAAAAGTATAGAGGATTTAAAAGTTTTAACGAAAACAGAGATGAATCCAAAACATTTCGGTTGATTGTCTGAATATAATTATGTTATGTTCATATTTTCTCACATATGTTCATCCAAATGGTGTTTATCTGACACAAAGTGTTGTTCAAACTATTAAATATAAGCGCATATTATAATGATGAGTTACAGAATGCTAGATTTGTTAGATATTCTGCAAGTAAACCCATTAATATAGAAATTGGTTTCTTGAAAATAACAGGAAATGAAAGTTCAGTTAGGTACAACTAGACTGTTGGAATTAATAGAAACAAACATAACTACACATGGTGTAAAGAGAGTGTGAACGAGAAAGTTAGTTTTTTGGAATCACAAAATGTGTGAACATGGGAAATTGAGACGGACTGAAAAGACATGACTATCAATCTTTGTCGCCCACTTGTCAGTGATTTGGAATGAAGATCAAGTTAAATAAAACTCTTCTGTCTTCCACTACTCTTTTTTGAAAGTCTAAATAAGGAGCTTTCATTTCAGACAGTAAACCATCCGTCTGGAATTACCATACAAATAACAAAGTATGGACAATAATTGTGAATTTTCAAGTGTTTTTGACAACAATACTATAAGGTAGGTTGACACGCAACATATTGAATAGAAGAGATGTTTATTCTTTTATATAATGTTGTTTGGCACTAAACTTTTTTTTCTGATTTTGTTGAATAAATCGTTAGCTCGTCTCATGTAACAAAAAAAAATAAAAATAAAGACTTATTTACAGAGAAATGTCCTTGCTAAGTGATTTGGTTATACAAAGACCAATCAGCTTGCAAGGTGTATGAATTTTATCTGAACCCTTGAAGAACTACTTCGGTTCCTTTGGGAATCACAGTCGGTCAGCAGAAAGATCCTCAACGCAACAAGGAAAGGCATTCTTTCTATCTATCGCTCCTATCCCTGTCCAATGGATGCTCCAGCATCATCTATTTTCACCTGAAGATAATTGCTGATTTTCTGGAGCTCAGAGAAATTTTTACCTTTTTTTTTCTTCATTTGGACACTGTCCAATTTTCTTCCACCTACACCAAACGGTGTAGGTAATTAAATCCTTTCATTATAAAAAAAGTTTTGTTTTTCTTTTTATGAAGCGGTTTTTTGTTGCATATTATTTATATATAAGGCCAGCTCTTATATTCTTTGTTTGAAAACTATTTTTAATACTGTTTTATTTGGTTTAAATTAAAAGCAAGTTTCTACAAAGTATGCAACTATTTATCATACACTAAAATTTCACAATTCTAATAATAACATTTCTCTCGTCTTCAAAACTAAAAAAGTAAACACTCAGTTACGAACGAGACACTGGGATAAAAAACAAAAGCAAAATTCTGTTAGCTGGATAGCTAATTAGCGATTAGAAATCGACTCTTCAATGAAAAGGTAATTAGAACTAATAACACTGTGCAACACTAAAAAAAAGTACAGGATATCTGCAGCAATTTTTGTATACCTAGTAACGTGGAAATTTTATTTCTGGCTTTCTTTTTGTTGAATTAGGTATAATTTGTGCAAAATTGCCACAGTCGTAAATTTCAGTAAAAACGTAAAAAATGGGTTACTGACGACTTTGCAGTCACATATTATGTGTATTAAATTATAAATCTTAAGAGAAAAACACAGTTTAATGTACACATATTATGTACATTATTTGTTAAATCATTTATTTGAATCATGTATTTGCTAAAGTCAGCCAAAATGAGCTATTTTTCCAGATTTAAGAGAGCTAGATGACAGAGCTAT
Source organism: Euprymna scolopes (assembly GCF_053919585.1). NCBI lineage: Eukaryota > Metazoa > Mollusca > Cephalopoda > Sepiida > Sepiolidae > Euprymna > Euprymna scolopes. The sequence goes on from NC_136492.1 coordinate 147,637,904, forward strand.
CCTGGTTAGCATAATATTTTCTAGACCAAGGGCTAATTTTTTCAAAAGTAAAAACATAATGCTGTAGCACATGGTTTGGTGTTCACCACCTTCCGAAAAGCCATGATATTCGTCAAGAAAGGCATTTTTTAATGTAGGCTAAAAAAATCAAGGAAAAGAAGCTAAAACCTGCCGCAGAACCTTATTTGTAGGGCACGGGAAAAAATCTGAGGGTTAAAAATAGATATCCATTTAATGAAGTATTTTTTAACTAAAAACTACAATAAAGACCGGATTATTGTGTATTTTAATGTTTTAAACATAAAGGGGCATTTATACATTCTTTTCTGAAAATTTACTTACTGTGAAAGCACTAGACAAGCATTCCTTGGCATTTGCATATCTTGCAGAAAAGTTTCCTTCATTAAGTCGAACTAAAATAAAAGAAGGTATCTTCATAGGTCCCCAAATTCGAAAAATTGTTCTTGGTGAAACTTTTAACACACATCTCACGAGAAAAGAAAAATGTGCCTTTGAGTCATCCAAGAAAGTTTGTGATAACTTCCTGGGAAAACATCGTTCAGAAGACTATGTGCAAGTTGTGAATGATCTATTGCATCATTTTCATGATATGGGATGTAACATGTCTCTAAAAGTTCATGTGCTCCACTCTCATTTGGATTTTTTTGCTGAGAATCTTGCCCATGTGAGTGATGAACATGGCGAAAGGTTCCATCAAGATATTTCATTAATAGAAAAACGTTTTAAAAGAAAATGGAACACTGGTATGTTGGCAGACTACTGCTGGAATTTAAAAAAAGGATGATGACACTCTACACAAGAGAGTTAAGAGGACAAATGTTGTTTAAACTGGTGAATTCGGTGTTTTTTTTTTCAAAATAATTAATAATAAAGTACATGAAAATGGTACCTAATCCAGAGAAATAAATGTCAGATTTGGAATCAGCATACTTTTCTTACACCGAAACAGGTCTTATATGTCTTGTACTTTTTTTTCAATTCAAATTTGTTGCACAGTGTAATTAGAATAATAATACAAAATAATTACACTGTGTAACACTCAAAAAGTGCAAACATAACTCAATCCCAAATTAAGCTATCTTTTTGCAAGTATTTTGAGTTATACGGTGCAACATTCAAAAAAGTACATGACATCTGTGGTCATTTTTATATGTACAATGTCATGGAAAATTCATTTCTGTTTTATCGAATTATTAGGTTGTCCGGAAAATAATGGCCATTTCAGGAAGTCTGTTTTGAAATTGGATTTTATCATAGGATTCTTATTATATTTCAGGTAAACATCAACATGATTATTGATTTATATGTGCTCTTTAATAATTTCTTACTTTTTTCTTTCAGAAAACGTTTTATGAGCGAATGAGCCCATAATTTGGAATATGAGAAAAGAAGACTTACGATTACTTTTCCTGCATGTGTTTAAGCTTGGTAACAATGCTTCTCAAACAACTGCAAATATCAATAGGGCATGGGGAGAAGGCATCACAAGTGATAGAACAGTACGAAGGTGGTTTCAGAAATTTTGCAGTGGTGATGAGAGCCTTAAAGATGAAGAAAGTAGAGGACGGCCATCTAACCTTGACAATGGAAATTTGAGATCCATTGTTGAGCAAAACCCACGGCAAAGTGTCAGGGAAATGTCTCGGGAACTTGGTGTCAGCAGTTCAACAGTGTCGGACCATCTAAAGCAATTTGGCAAGGTGAAAAAGCTCGACAAATCGGTCCCACATGAGCTGAATGAAAATCAACAAGCTCGACGTTTTGAAGTGTGTTCGATGCTCTTTTTGCGAAACATTAATGATCCGTTTCTTAACCGAATAGTCACCTGTGACGAAAAGTGGATCCTTTATGATAATCGGAAACGATCAGGTCAATGGCTTGATTGTGATGAACTGTTACATAAGGGAGGGAGAAGAAACGGATTTGGACTTGGACACTTTACTTGAGGGATACTGGTACCCTGGTGATGACGTGTCCATTTTACTAATGAAGAGAAGAAGTTTACGACGATGAGCGAGAGAGAGATATTACAAGTGTTAAGAGACGAGAGAACGGGACCCAAGATCCCTTAAACCGTTTGTCTAGTGGTTGGGACACTTGTGTATTTATGTGTTTATATATAGAAGTTCATACCTGGTTCCGCTGCTCTGGGAGAGTCTTCATCTGGGTGGAGCTCTCTTGCTGTTTTCGCCGGAATACACAAGATGAAGACAGATGTTGGGTTTCCAACCTTTTATTCTCCCAGGCATGATCTGCAGATGTCGCCATCGATGGTCTTCACTGTGGGTAGCTACCACGTCCCACGTCTGGGGCGCGCATCTCCCCCCTTACTTAGGAGAGAACCATTTTAGACCTGCTCGGCTCGGCTTTTTCTGAGAGACTCAATGTTTCACCAACCTTGCCACGTAGCATCACATGACATCCGGTTAGATGAAACGTCACTTCCTGCAACGTGGATTAACTACAAAAATATCTCTCTGACCTCCTCCCACCCTCTCCCTCTCTCTCTCGATCTACTATCTAATAGAGACACAGAGAGAGAAAATAGAGAGTATGAAAGAGCCAGAGAGAGAGAGAGAGAGGAGAGATGCTCTTTAACAGAACCACCCAAACATTTTCCAAAGCCAAAGTTTCACCAACAGAAGATTATGCTGACTGTTTGGTGGTGTGCCATTGGTGTTATTCATTACATCTTTCTGGATGCTAATCAGAGCATCACGGCGGAGGTTTACTGCAATCAACTCGAAGAAATGCATCATCATTTACAAAAATTGAGACCTGCATTAGTGAATAGGCGTGGTCCAATCCTGCTCCACGATAATGCGCGGCCTCATATTGCGAGAATGACACTGCAGAAACTCACAGACTTGGGATACGAAACTTTACCACATCCTCCTTATTCAACAGATCTTTCACCCACGGACTACCATTTTTTCAAGCATTTAGCCGCTTTTTTAAGCAAGAAAACTTTCAGATCTAATGCAGAGGTTGAATCTTTTTTCAAAGATTTCTTAACATTTAAGCCAAAGAAGTTTTATCAACGAGGCATAAATGATCTAGTTGATAGATGGCAAAAATGCATGGCTATTCAAGGATCATACTTTGACTAATTTCAATGTCTAGTGTCACCTATTTGATTAATAAATCCTTTTTCTCTAAAATTGGCCATTATTTTCCGGACAACCTAATAACTATAGTTGTTTGCAAAATTATCACTTTCGAGAATTTTGTGATGTGAATGATGAAGCTGGCATGACATTCAATCAGAATATTTCAGTGATGGAGAAACGTTTTAAAGGAAAACAAAACCCTGGCATGTTGGCAGACTACTGCTGGAATATAAAAATAGAGAATGATACTTAACACAAGGTGGTTAATAGGACAAATGTCGTTTACACTGACAATTTTGTTTTTCATTCATAACCAATAATAATAAAATATGATAGTACACGAAAAGAGAAATAAAGATTAGATTTATTATCAAGATAATTTTTTTACACTGAGGTTTTATGTAACATGTACATTTTTGAACCTGGACTTTGTTGCATAGTGTTATTTGTGTTTGTTACGAATGCAAATATTTACACAAAATTCGTGCAGGAATAACCATTACGTTAGCGTGATTATTGGAACAATCACGTTGAAACACTGGTTCTAACTAGATCACCAAAGTTAAGCAATGATGAGCCTGGCCAGTACCAGATGGGTGACAATTTGGGAAGGTTAGGCGCTGTATGTACCATGCCAAATCATAGAAATTTCCAAGTTGGTATCTGGAAGGAGATACACCCCCGAATCAAGATAGAAAGCAACGGGAAACTACCATCTTTACTTGCCTTCCCGAGATTACCATGGCTTTACAATTTGGAGAGCTGTATTGGCATTACATATTATTATTCAATACAAAGTATTGTTAGATTTTTATGCGATATACACATTATTCACTTTAGTCCAGTTACAGGGAATACTATTTTTTTTAAATAATATGTGTTGACACTAAATAAATTACATTAACAACACATCCCAATCCCATAATATATTTATAGGTGCCTTCAATAAGTTTCTATTTTTTTTCGTATGGCCACTTTTATTGATAGTACACACTCTCGCCTCCTTCGAAGTAATCTCCTCCGGCTGCAATACACTTGTTGTCCCATTGCAACATCTGTTGACATCTATGGCAACAAATCAAAGACCGTAAATTACAATGTTCTCGCTGATTCTCTCTCCTCTGATCTTGAGTGCGTGGTACAATGGGGTAAGAGGTAGCTGGTTACCTTTAATGCATCTAAAACCAAGCTTCTAGTTTTACATTATCAATGCTCTGATCCCCATCTGGTATCAATTGAAATGGATGGCTCTCGTCTAGGGGAGGCCCCATGTTTTGATAAGCTTCTGGGTTTGACCTTTACTCCTGATTTGAAATGGAACACATACATCAAGTCTGTGGCCAAGGTCGCTGGAAAAATGTTGGGATCTTTCTACCGCTCCAGAAGATATCTCACTACTGTTTAACTACGAATAATTGTTTGTACAGTTCCCACACTAACATCAAACTGTGCACTTATTGTCTCTATAGACACACGACGATCCTTATTCATGAAATTCTTTATTTGGTCAATTAATTCTACTGTTCTGAATTCCTTATTCCTCCCACACCTCTCATCATCCCTCACAGACTCCCTGCTTTCTTTGAATCTCTTATGTCACTAAAAAACTGATGCTCGATTCATGCAAGATTGTCCAAAAGCAGTCTGAAGCATTCCATACATTTCTGTAGCATTTTTTTCAAGTTTAAATCAGAATTTTATTGCATATCGTTCTTCTAAAAAATCTTCATGCTCAGATTGCATTTTTAAAATTCACCAGCTGTGACAATCAGGATTTAGTATAATCTAATTCCTGCTGTAGTTGTTCATTTGAATCTGAAATCATAAAAATGAGCTAGTCATCTTATAAGACGTATAGCAATAACATACTGAATTTTCAAGAGTCTAAGACAAATTTAAATGCCTGTACAAAAAAAGTCAGGAGACTTACTGAAGGCACCTCATTACTCAAATATTGGCCACATTAAAATATCAAAGACAGAGAGCACCAACCAAATCTCCATTGGAACGATGCAGGGAGTACTAGAACCTTTAGAGGCTTATTAATTTCCAGAGAATATCAATGGTTGTTGCTAGAGAAGATCCCTGTGTTTTACAAGTATTTTAATGCTAAGTACTTTGACGAACTCAAGACATTAGTACTCCCTCAGCATAAATACTCCTGACTAACCCGACAAGCAGCAAAATTACACCTCACACTGTGGAGATTCATAGATGCTGTAAAGTCTTCTACTCAAATAGCTTCTTCCTTCGAACTGCTAGACTTTGGAATTCCTTCCCAGGCCCCTGCTTCTTTGACTGTACTGACATTCAGAAGTTCAAGTATAATGTGAACACTAGATTGTATCATATTCATGATACCAATCAATACCTCTAAAAGGGAAATGTCGCATTTAAATTGACAGTGAAAAAAAAAAAATTAATTCATGTATATGGACGATGTGGAAATAGATGCAAAATTTAGGAAATGGAACTAGAAATCTAATAAATGCAATCAGTGTCTTCAATCAGAACATCTGAATAAAATTGTGCACTACTTGAGATAAAAAGGGGAAAACTTGAAACAGTTCTGAAGGGCAATTAAACAGAAAAATCTACTTTAAATTTTGATGCTGTGCATAAAAAACTATCCGTCTTCACCTGAGAGCATAAAGTCTTTAAAATTAAATTAGTTATATCTATCATCATATTTATTTTTTTACCTTCATCTGATAGAGTTTGCTAATATTAAGATCCCAGGCAATGCCCGGTAACCTTGCTGGTTAAATACGAAAATATTTGTATGAATGTCTAAAACTATTCTAAACAAAAAATCCAAAAGTGTCTGGAGAATACAAAATATTTTCTTGTTTTCTTTTCTAATCATAAACGGAAAAAGCAGGTGTGAAACTGAAAACCCGTTTTACAGATGAAAAAGTAGATGAAGCGATAAAAGAAACTTCTCTGTGTTACCTTTGTATGCAGTTCTACTCTATTAACTATATACTTGGAATATCAGATATACATGGATTCGTGGTTTTTATCTTGACTTTTATAAATGCTTCAAAAAGATGAAAATGAAAACCTCACACCAAGTTAACATCACATTATTTGCAAAAAGATTATTTAAAGCTATTTAGTTATATTCTCCGATTTTCAAAGTCAGATCAATATAGTAATTAATCTGACAAATCAACATTTTTTTTATTATAACATTCTAGGGGCTCTATGTTAATTGTGAGCAAGTCATCTAGTACACAGTTTGACATAAGCGCACTGAGTGCAGATCATGATGACACGTAACTTCCAAAAGAGAATTTGTTCCCAAAGATGAAATCAGCAATGGGTAATATACAAGGTTAATAAAAGAAGACGAATGGGACAAGTTTTCAAATCAGTTGTCTATGGGAGCTGTGCAAAAGAGACTGCCAACAATGGGAGTTTGTTGATGGGAGCTGAACAAAATATATTTAACAATGCATCTAAAACCAAACTCCTATCCTTACATCATCAACGCTCTGATCCCCATCTGGCATCAATTGAAATGGATGGCTCTCGTCTAGGAGAAACCCTGTGTTTTGACAAGCTTCTAGGTTTGACCTTTACTCCTGATCTGAAATGGAACACATACATCAAGTCTGTTGCCAAGGTCGCTGGAAAGATGGTGGGATCCTTCTACCGCTCCAGAAGATATCTCACTACTGATGCAATTCTCTATCTATATAAAAGCCAAGTACGCCCAAGGATGGAATACTGCTGCCATATCTGGGCTGGAGCTGCTAAAAACAGCCTATCCTGCCTTGACAGAGTACAAAATAGACTTCATGGCTTAGTGGGGGATGCCCTTTTCTCTACTCTGCAACCTCTCTCCCACAGAAGAGACGTTGCAAGCCTATCCTTGTTTTATCGTTATTTCCATGGCAGGTGCTCGTCTGAACTCCAATCTCTGGTCCCTCCTCGCCAATCTTTCATGAAAAACACCCGTCTAGCTGAATCCAGAGTGAAAAATTTCCCCCACTCTTTATCTGTGCCTAAATCAAAACGTGGATTTCATGAACAAAGCTTCTTTCTTAGAACTGCACGCCTGTGGAACTCTGTTCCGTCTGCCTGCTTCTCACCTGACTACAACTTGGATGTGTTCAAGTCCAACGTTAACAAATTCCTAATGAACCGCCCTCTTAAGTAAACACTTCATTAAATCTCTACACTAACGTACTGTACTTGCAATAACCCTTATCCCTGAGTGGTTTCCGGGCCTTGATAAGTGGTGACCACCGTGTAAAAAAAAGAATCTACAGAGGGACGTTGTGTGAAGCAGTTATCCAATGATGCTATAAGGAAACCTTGGATATCTGCATGTTATCTAAGTTATCGAAAGGGAGATAATCCCCTTAAAAATTCAGCTATGTGTATCTGAATTTTATGACATTTAAATCAGACGCATAAGACATTAATTTCCGACCTTTATTTTTGTGGCTGTCTATATTCCTATGTTGTGTATTTTCCACATTCCTTGGGAAGCCTCTGCATCGCTGAATCGATTCTGATCTCTTTCATTTTTTTTTTCGTTTTCTCATTTTTAATTAAGATGGGGCAACTTATCTGTGAATCGAAGTCAACAAGTTTGAGACCTGTCAGTCCTAACCTTTCGACTTTTCTGCACTTAACTTGAACACAAACAACTTCCTCTCAGCTAGTACGGCGTTAACCGCGTTATTGACACACAACACTTCTTCTTTAGATGTCAAAACGAAAGTGGTTGGCTGTACAAGTAAGGAAAGTAAATATAGTGCTATGATAACGAAAACGTAAATAGTTATCCTAATTCAATCCCGAGCAACGTCGGGAATTCCTGCTAGTTTTATACAATGTTGGTTCTACGTATAAATTTACACTGTTATATTTTATAGTGAGATCTACTATAACTATACTACTATACTATATAATTACTACTAGAGATATACTACTATACTATATTATTACTACTATAACTACTGCTACTATATTATATTAATACTACCATAATTATACTATTATACTGTTATAATGCAATGAGCTAGCACCCCTCTGTAAAATAATATGCAGACAATGTAGAAATCTCTTTCTCAGTACAGACCAATAAGTCTCTTGTACGTCATGAGTAAGTTACTGGAATCCATTTTAAAGAACGTAGTCGTCAATCACCTCAGCAGAAATAACCTCCTTAGTGACATGCAATATGGTTTCCGTTCTACTAGATCTACAGCTGATGTGCTAACAGTTATATCCCATAGGATTAGTGAATCTCTTTCTAGGGCAGTTGCTCTTGACATATCAAAGGCCTGCGATAAGGTATGGCATAAGGGCCTACTTCACAAGATTTCCAGCTTCGGTATAACTGGAAATGTTTTCTCAATCATTAAATCATTTCTCTCTTATAGGCTCATAAGAGTAGTGGTTGATGGGCAGCAATCAGAGGCCCACAGTATTAATGCTTGAGTCCCTCAAAGCTCTCTCTGATTCTCTCTCCTCTGATCTTGAGCGCATGGTACAATGTGGGAAGAATTGGCTGTTTACTTTTAATGTATCTAAAACCAAACTCCTATCTTTACATCATCAATGCTCTGATCCTCATCTGGCATCAATTGAAATGGATGGCTCTCGTCTTGGGCAGGCTTCATGTTTTGACAAGCTCCTGGGTTTGATCTTTACTTCTGATCTGAAATGCAACACGTACATCAAGTCTGTTGCCCGGGCTGCTTGGAAAGTGGTGGGATCTTTCTATCGCTCCAGAAGATATCTCACTACTGATGTAATTCTCTATCTGTATAAAAGCCAAGTACATCCAAAGATGGAGTACTGCTGCCACATTTGGGCTGGAGCTTTTAAAAACAGCCTATCCTGCCTTGACAGAGTACAAAATAGACTTTGTGGCTTAGTGGGGGATGCCCTTTTCTCTTCCCTGCAACCCCTCTCCCAAAGAAGAGACGTTGCGAGCCTGTCTTTGTTTTATCGTTATTTTCATGGCAGGTGCTCGTCTGAGCTCCAATCTCTGGTCCCTCCTCGCCAATCTTTCATGATAAACACCCGTCTAGCTAAAACCGCTGTCAGTAATTCCCCCCACTCTTTATCTGTGCCTAAATCAAAACGTAGATTCCATGAACAAAGCTTCTTTCTGAGAAGTGCACACCTGTGAAACTCTCTTCCGTTTGCTTGTTTCCCACCTGACTACAACCTGAATGTCTTCAAGTCCAACATAAACAAATTCCTGATTAATCGCCTCCTTAAGTAAGACACTTTATCAAATCTCCAATACCAACTATTACTACGATATTATCCCATTGATTATTGTACAAACAATAACCCTTATCCCCGATTGGCTTCTGGGTTGTTGTGATATCCCATGTAAAAATATATATATATATTTTTTTTTTTTTTTTTTTACACAGTGATCACAACTTATCAAGGCCCGGAAGCCACTCAGGGAGAAGGGTTATTGCAAGTACATTATGTTAGTGAGGAGATTTGCTGAAATGTTTACTTAAGGGGGCGGTTCATTAGGAATTTGTTAACATTGGACTTGAAGACAACCAAGTTGTAGTCCGGAGGGAAGCAGGCAGACGGAACAGAGTTCCACAGGCGTGCAGTTCTAAGAAAGAAGCTTTGTTCATGGAATCCGCGTTTTGATTTAGGCACAGATATAGAGTGGGGGAAATTTTTCACAGTGGATTCAGCTAGACGGGTGTTTTTCGTGAAAGATTGGCGAGGGGGGACCAGAGATTGGAGTTCAGACGAGCATCTGCCATGGAAATAACGATAAAACAAAGACAGGCTCGCAACGTCTCTTCTGTGGGAGAGAGGTTGCAGTGTAGAGAAATATATATATATACTCATCCGGGAATCAGAGAGTTCCAAGACATCTAGAGAGACAGACTCTTGCCTTGTATCCCCTTTGAAAATATATATTAATCCTAGGTGAATGTCCTGTATTATGATTATCGAAAGAAAGATATATCATATACTATATTATTACTACTATAACTATGATTACTAGTTTCATGTTAAGTTGTTCATCTATATAATTTTATAGTGTTATATTTTGGTGGAGAAGACTACTTTATTATTATATTATTAGAAATTTCTTTTATTTTGTCCTTTAGTGCTCACATTCCATGGACGATGTTTCTGACATAAGAGGAAGAATTGTAGGAATTTTATAATTGGCTAGATTTGGACTTAAAAGTAGTAGTATTTTTAGATCCTTATATCAAATAGCTTCATGACTTGTCTGAAGCCATTTCCATAAAATAAGGAGAATACTACTATGACTGACAATATGTTTGTACTATCCATTTAGTGTTTGAGAAAGGTTGGGGTATTATTATTGCTATCGATTAAACATTAGATGTATTTTTGTGGTGTTGATTGTTTTATTATTATATTATAAATCTTTCACAATCAATTGAACAAATTGATTTTGGAAAATAATTCAACAAGATCATCAGGCTAACGAGCAGGACATAAAGCATCAACCAAAAGGACGAACTTCACCCCAAAATACATACACACACACATACACAAATATATATATATAACTACTTCAATTAGTCACATAAAGTAATATACGAAAGTATAAATTTATGCATATACATTAGGTATTTACTTCAACACTGCTCAATATGTATGTAGAGCTAGGTAGTAAGTTATAAAATATGTATGGCAATTAAACTATGCAGAATATTCCGCGTTTCATCCACGCTAGGATTCCTCAGACGTAAGCAGGAATTTTGTGGTTGTCTCTCATTTTTATATACGCACCTTTTATTGAGTTTTAGTTAGCCAATCAGCTTTCTAGTTTCCAAGTCACCCTTCCGAATCAGCCAATGAGCAAGCACCTACAGGACAAAAGCCCGTTGACCGCCGGTTGACCCGTAGTTGACCAGTTCCTTTGTGTGTGCTGTTTTAGGGAGGAGCTTAGATATCTAGTGAACTGACCTATTTTAAATCTAGGTTAATTTTTTTTATATGCTTGTTTATATATATATATGTATAAATATGCTTGTGTATATATATATGTATAGATATATATGTGTGTGTGTATCACACACACATATATATATACACATATATATACACACATATATATACACATATATATACACACACATATATATATACACATATATATATACTTATATATATATATATATATAAACAAGTATATAAAAAAATTAACCTAGATTTAAAATAGGTCAGTTCACTAGATATCTAAGCTCCTCTCTAAAAGAGTACACACAAAGGAATGGGTCAAACGGGGGTCAACGGGGCCTTTGTCCTGTAAGTGCCTGAGTAGGGAGGGTGACGTGGGAACTAGAAAGCTAATTGGCTAACTAAAAACTCAATAAAAGGTGCATATAAAAACGCAAGACAACCACGAAATTCTTACATAAGCCTGAGGAATCCTAGCGTGGATGAAACGCAGAATATTCTGTGTAGCTTAATCACCATATACATTTTATAACTTACTATATATATATATATATATATATATATATATATATATATATATACATACATACATAGATATTTTTTTTTTTTTTTTTTTTACACAGTGATCACCACTTATCAAGGCCCGGAAGCCACTCAGGGATAAGGGTTATTGTAAGTACATCACGTTAGTGAGGAGATTTTATGAAGTGTTTAATTAGGGGGGCGGTTCATTAGGAATTTGTTAACATTAGACTTGAAGACATCCAAGTTGTAGTCCGGAGGGAAGCAGGCAGACGGAACAGAGTTCCACAGGCGTGCAGTTCTAAGAAAGAAGCTTTGCTCATGAAATCCGCGTTTTGATTTAGGCACAAATATAGAGTGGGGGAAATTTTTCACAGTGGATTCAGCTGGACGGGTATTTTTCGTGAAAGATTGGCGAGGGGGGACCAGGGATTGGAGTTCAGACGAGCACCTGCCATGAAAATAACGATAAAACAAGGATAGGCTCGCAACGTCTCTTCTGTGGGAGAGGGGTTGCAGGGTAGAGAAAAGGGCATCCCCCACTAAACCACGAAGTCTATTTTGTACTCTGTCAAGGCATGATAGGCTGTTTTTGGCAGCTCCTGCCCAGATATGGCAACAGTATTCCATCCTTGGCCGTACTTGGCTTTTATATAGATAGAGAATTGCATCAGTAGTGAGATATCTTCTGGAGCGGTAGAAGGATCCCACCATCTTTCCTGCGACCTTGGCCACAGACTTGATGTACGTGTTCCATTTCAGATCAGGAGTAAAGGTCAAACCCAGAAGCTTTTCAAAACACGGGGCCTCACCCAGACGAGAGCCATCCATCACAATTGATGCCAGCTGGGGATCAGAGCGTTGATGATGTAAGGATAGGAGTTTGGTTTTGGATGCATTAAAGGTAACTAGCCACATCTTCCCCCACTGAACCACGCGCTCGAGATCAGAGGAGAGAGAATCCGAGAGAACTTCGTCATTTACAGCCTTTGATGTGTTGCCGTAGATGGTCGTGTCATCAGCATAGATGTCAACGAATGATTTAAGTATGTGTTTAGGGAGGTCATTGATGTAGATCAGGAAGAGAGTTGGGCCCAGGATGGACCCCTGAGGGACTCCAGCATTTATATTGCAGGCCTCCGATTTTTGTCCATCTACCACTACTCTTATGAGCCTATCAGAGAGAAATGATTTAATGATTGAGAAAACATTTCCAGTTATACCGTAGCTGGAAATCTTGTGAAGTAGACCCTTATGCCATACTTTGTCAAAGGCCTTTGATATGTCGAGAGCAATTGCCCTAGAAAGGAAGCCTTTGTCAAGAGATTCACTAATCCTGTGGGATATAACCGTCAGCACATCTGCGGTAGATCTTGCAGAGCGGAAACCATATTGTGTGTCACTAAGAAGGTTATTCCTGCTGAGGTGGTTTACTATTTCTCTATTTAATATTGATTCCAGTAACTTACTCATAACACAGAGAAGACTTATTGGTCTGTATTGAGAGGGAGATGACTTATCACCTGAATTTTTAAATACAGGGCAAACTGAGGAGGTCTTCCAGGGGGTCGGAAAGCACTTCTCCTTAAGGCAGCGCTTAAATAGTTTCGTAAGTATGGGAGCAAGTTCTGGTTGAAGCTTTTTTAACACTATAATTGGGATGCCATCAGGGCCAGTTGCTTTACTGGAATCTAGGTTTTTTATTAGCTTGGCGACCTCATGCACGGATATTTGTATGTTACCTAGCTTGTTCTGTGTTATAGGAGGAAATATGGGGAGTTGATGGCCTTCGTCGCATAGGGTAGAATTAGCTGCAAAGTTCTTTGCAAATAGTTTGGCCTTGTCTGATGCTGACGAGATAACCTCTGGTCCATTGATAATGGTTGGGATAGAACGCACACTTCTGTTCAAGATCCTATTTGTTATTTGCCAAAACTGGTGGGAACCAAGCCGCTGATCAGCTACCTTGGATTTAACAGACTGGGCATATAGCTCTCTTGCATTTTTTATTACTCTTTTACAGTGGTTGCTGGCAGTCCTGAAAGCAGCTTTAGTCTCAGTGCATCTATTACGTTGGTAGTTATGGAAAAAGTGATTTCTGTGCGCGATAGCAGCAGCACATTCTGGGGAGAACCATGGCTGGCTGTTAGGTTTTTGTTGGAATTTTTTAGATGGTATGAATTGGTCTATGCCTACAATTAACCATTCGGTCAGATCTGATACTATAGAGGACACTTCCTTTTTAAACATGGAGTGCAGAGGTAAATCAGATATGAATGTACGGAAGCTATCCCAGTCAGCCATAGAGTATCGGTGTACAGTACGGTGGAGGGGTACGTCTGATGGCTTCTTACATTTTGTTTTTATCTTAACTGATACGACGGAGTGGTCGGAGGATCCTAAAGGAGAATGAACGGTACATGAACATAGCTCAGGGGAAGTTGAAAGAAAAAGGTCTTGCATATTGATTGGGTGTATCGGGCACACGGGTGGGTTCGCGAACAATCTGAGTGAGGTCATAAGCAATGGCAAAATCATGACAAAACCTCCCCTCATCATCTGTCTTATTTGAATGGGTTAGCCATTCCACGTTATGGACGTTGAAGTCACCACAGATGTGGATGTTAGCCGAGGGATGTGAAGACAGTATGTGGTCTATTTTCTCAGATATATTCAGCCACTCTAATGAGTCGTTGACGACGAAACACATGTCAGTTGATAGTTATATTTTAAAAACAATATATATGCCGCTCCCCATGTGGAGGTACCAAATTGGTCAAAGGGAAAATTATTCCCAACTCGTATTTAGGTACAAATGCACTTTCGTATAAATAATTGAATTAATTCAAAACGTATCGAAAAAACAAAAACAAATAAAATAACATCTAGGTAAATCGCGATATATTCAAACAGTCGTGTGAGGGGTCTAGTGGTAAGAGATTAAGCTTACCATGAGGTTCTGATTTCAAATCTCGTTAGATTCAGCCACTCAGATGAGTTGTAGATGACGAAACACGCGTCAGTGGATAATTATATTTAAAAAAAAAAGCAATATATATATATATATATATATATATATATATATATATGACAATTCCGAGCATGATATAAGATTAACTGTGTTTTTTCCTTATTTTTAATCTTCCATAGATCATGATGTTAAAATCATAAAGTCACTTTCGGCTTTCTTGAATGACATTTACGATTCATCTAAATGTTAATTTCAACTATTCTCGTCGTGCTTAATGTTGGCCGAGCAATTTGTTCCTTACGTATGGAGTCAGAGATGGCTTCATAGCTGGGTTCGAATCTCCGGACAATAATTGTGACTCCCTGCACTGATGATACCCGAAAGGATGAAATACTAGTGTCTGTTTAGGGAATTTCCCTAATAAAATAAAATAACACAATTCTATGAACAATGACAAATAACTTCTTCAACTTAACAAGGGAAAGGTTTATTCGCAGAGCGTACTGAAGGAAGAAAGTAGAGTCGGGTCTCCACTGCCTTACGAGGTAGTTACAGCCGGCGGCTGTCGTCAATACCTTTAGTAGGAGCAGCGAAGAGAACAGGCGTCTAGCACCGACGAAGGCTGGTAGCGTAAGAGAGAGTTTTCTTTTGGGACCGGAAGCTGTCTGGTCCCTAGGGGTTAATTTGTATTCGTGTGCAAGTCCTCAGATTGGACAGTTTAATGCCGCGTCACTCACTCAGAGGAAGCGAATGCGCGAGAAGAAAAGGGGTCTATTTGTGTCTGCTACATAACCCCCTGCTTAGGCTGAAAGCCGACAGAGAGAAAGGTAGCATAACAAATAGCAGAAAGAAAAATACAATAAGAAATGTCCGTTTCTTTAGGTTATTTTCTTGCAGAAAAAAAAATGTTCTTACTTTTCTGTGAAAAGTTGGAATATTTGCAGAAAACGTTATGTTCTAAAAAGGAAAGAAGAAAAAAATGTTCTTTTTCAACAGAAATACACTGTTTTGCAAAGTCTCTTCGGCCAATGTACCCGTCGACCACTACGTGTAGTGGTCACATAATTGTTCTCACGTGGAACATTTACCTCAGATGTATGATTATGCTGTGTGTATGTTGGAGGAATGTGTGGCTCAGGTGTTAATGTGTCCAGAAAGGCTCTTTTTACCCTATCTACCGATACTGTCTCTTTTTTACCACTAATGTCTAGGATAAAAGTTTTATCAGTGCGTGAAAGCACGCGATAAGGGCCAGTGTAAGGTGGAGTTAGGGGGGCTTTTACTGCGTCCTTTCTAAGGAACACGTGAGTCCATGTCGCTATGTCCTTCGGAACCAAAGATTTAATGGTCTGTTCCCTAGGGTGCATCGGCGGTAGCTTACTGAGATAAGCTCGTAGTCTGTTGACATATAGAGCTGTGTCAGTTGATATATCCTCTATCGGGGTCAGCATCTGACCTGGCAACGATAGAGGTGCTCCATAGACCAGTTCGGCTGCGGAATATCCCAGGTCCTCCTTGATTGATGCCCGACAGCCAAGAAGGATGACCGGTATGTACTCGCTCCATCGCTGTTGATCAGGGTAAGCGCGTAATGCAGCTTTCAATTGGCGATGGAAGCGTTCAATCATCCCATTCGAAGCAGGGTGATAGCTTGTTGTCCGAATGCGAGTGATCCCGAGGATCTTGGACAGTTCCCGGAATAGGTGGGATTCGAATTGTGCACCACGATCAGTGGTGATTGTAGTGGGAACTCCGTAGCGCGATATCCAACCTGATATAAGGGCTCGCGCTACAGATTCAGCCGAAATGTCACTGAGTGGGATGGCTTCTGGCCACCGTGTGAAACGGTCTATGCAGGTCAGGAGATAAGTGAATCCCTGACTGACCGGCCATGGTCCAACCAAGTCAATGTGAACATGGCTAAACCGAGCGTCTGGGGTGCTGAATGTTCCAAGGGGTGCGCGGATATGCTCGTGCACCTTTGACTTTTGGCAGGATACACAGGAACGTGACAAAGCAATGATGTCACGCCTCATGTTAGGCCAGAAAAATCTAGCTGTAATCAGCTTTACTGTGGCTTTGCGTCTGGGGTGTGCCAGGTTGTGTAGAGTGTCGAAAACAACTCTAGGGTGGGTCGTTGGAACGAATGGTCGAGGTGAATCCGTTGAGGTGTCACAGATGATCTGCATGTCAGAAGTAGGCACGGGCAGATATGCGAATTTGCAAGTCGCGAATTCAGGTGACGATGGATCCAACGTGTCCAGACTTGGCTGGTCTAAGGCCATCTGTTGCAAATCGATATCCGATGGTGAGGACAGAGAATTGATGGGCAGGCGAGACAATGCGTCTGCTGCTGCGTTCTGCTCACCCGCGATATGTCGGATATCGCTAGGAAACTGCGAAACAAAGTCCAAATGGCGTGTTTCGCGGGGAGAATATTTGTCCGGCTTAGCACGCAGTGCGTATGTAAGCGGACGGTGATCGGTGTAGATCACAAATTGTCGGCCCTCGAGTGAATGTTGGAAGTGTTTCACTGGGAGGTACATTGCCAGTAGTTCACGGCCAAACGTGCTGTAACGTTGTTCGGCCGGTTTCAGCTGTCACAAAAAGTATGCAAGAGGTTGTAACTGTTGTTGGTGCTGCTGTTGCAGCACTGCACCTACATCTGTGCCCGATGCATCAACGACCAGTGAAAACTGGGCATCGGGTACAGGATGTGCCAGCAAAGATGTCGTCGCTAGTTTATTTTTCACTTCAGCAAATGCTCTAAGTTGAATCTCATTAAGTGAGATCTGCTCGTTTTTCTTCTTCCTGTTACGTAACAGGTCGGAAAGAGGAGCTAAGAGATCTGCACAGTGCGGGATAAAGCGTCTGTAGTAATTCAACAGACCAAGGAAGTGCCTAAGTTGGCGAAGTGAAGTGGGCGGTTGAAGGTCTTGTAGAGCCTTCACCTTTTCCGGCAACAGAGATATACCGTCTGGGCTGATAATGTGGCCCAGGAAAACTAGTGACGTAACACCGAAAACGCATTTACCAGGGTTAATCCTCACTTGGTATTGCTGAAACCGTTCAAAAAGTAGGCGGAGGTGAGTGACGTGTTCCTCAGGTGAGGCACTAGCCACGATAATGTCATCTATATAGTTATAGACGAAATCTAAATCACGCACTACATCATCCATAAAGCACTGAAAAGTACTGGCAGCGTTACGTAGGCCGAAAGGCATAGTAAGAAATTCAAACGCTCTAAATGGAGTTGTAACCGCAGTTTTGGGTATGTCGGCCGGATTCACCGGGATCTGATGGTAAGCCTTAACCAGATCTAGCTTAGAGAAGGTCTTACAACCATGCAGAGAGGAAGCAAAGTCCTGAATATGCGGGATTGGGTAACGATCAGGTACCGTCATGGCATTGAGTCGTCTATAGTCCCCAGTCGGACGCCAATCTCCGTCTCGTTTTGGGACCATATGCAGAGGGGAAGCCCAAGGACTGGACGAGGGGCGTATAATTCCCAACTGTAGCATATGATTAAATTCTGCCTTCGCTGCTTTAAGTTTATCCACAGGGAGGCGACGAGGGCGTGAGAACACAGGAGCACCTGTGGTCTCAATGTGATGTTTTGTGGTGTGCGTGGGTTTGCTCACCACAAAATTTAAATTGGTTAACTCCGGGTAGGAGTGTAGCACCTCGTGGTATGGGTCATTCGCAGCGGCAATGAAAAATACCGGGCTGATAGATGGGGCATTCGATAACGAGCCAGGGACGGAAAGTTCTGTGCTAGCGTCTATCAGCCCGCGTCTGCGCATGTCGAACATTAAATTAAAATAATGTAAGAAATCCGCGCCTAGTATGGGGTACGGTAGATCTGCTACGGTGAAAACCCACGTAAAGTCTCTCCGTAAATTCAAGTCCAGAGAACGTGAAATTTGACCGTACGTGGGGATAGGCGAATGGTTCACTGCTTGCAGTATTATCAATGACACTGGTGGCCTTTCTTTAAGTAGCCTAAGTGGCCATATGCTACAAGCAGCGCCAGTGTCTACCAAGCAACGTGCTTGAGATTTTACGTCAGTGACGAAATAGGCACGGTTATTTGCATTTTGTGGAAAGTTTGCCGTGCTCGTCTTTCCACAATTTAGTTTCCCTGGTTGTTAAAAGTGCAGGGCATTTTACAGTTCCGTGCTTCAGCGCCATAGCGACTATGATAAAAACATAGTCCCGGCATGTTTGCACGGCGACGGTGGTGCGGGGAAGATGAGCGGCTTTTGTAGCGGCGTCTGGGTGAGTGCGACCTGCCCATATTGAGCTTGCTCACCTCTCTAGTGAGGCGTTCGATGGCCGTTAGTATAGCCACCGATGTAGCATCCTGTCTTACATTTGCGGTGCCTGCGGGTACCTCAGCAGGCTGTTGTGGAATCGCCGCGGTGGTAGGCCCCCTCACAAAGTCCATGACCTTGTCCGCCAATGCTGCTACTACATCGACGGTGTGTTTTTCAAACATTGGTGCAAGTATGGCCTTTACCTGCGCCGGCAGCCTTGAGAAAAAGAGCTGCTTAATTAAGGCACTGTCAGGAGGGACGTCCTCTGCCAGTTCCCTCATTCTACGGAGTAGTTCCGTCGGCCTGCGGTCACCTAAGTGCTCGTCATGGACCAGCGTTTGAAAACGCTTTTCCGCCGACACGGACGTCCGTAGTAGCACCTCCCGTTTTATGCTATCATAAGTGGAGTTTAACGGGGTGTCCGTTATTAAGTCCTTGACCGCAGGAGTCAATGACGCGGGGAAGGCACTGAATAAAATGTGCAGCTTCGTTTGCTCTGACACATTGTTCGCCGCAAAATAAGACTCGAGTTGAGCAAACCAAACCCGAACATCACCGGCGAAGGCAGGCAACGTTGTCATCATCACTACCGAAAGTAGATACAAAATATTTAAAAAAAATATATATAATCTATCCGAAATCTGAAAGGACGCCGAATATGGACCACGTGGAGAAGAAAGGAGAAATATGGGGAAAATCTTTAAACAGAGACAATACAAAAAAAAATTTTAACAGGCTAATGGGGGAGGAGAAGAAAGAAACAAAATTACCATGAAATAAAGCTAAAAAAAAAATTATATCAGGAAGAGCCGTGAAGCAAAAAAAATGTGGACAATATGGGTTTTTTTTTCATTTTTTTGTAAATGTGTGTGAACCTGAAGATAAATGAACTCTTTAAGTACTTACATTTTGGCCGAAGAGTGCTAATGCGGAAAAACTTTGTGAAAGTTCTTTTTTTTTTTTTTTTTTTTTTTTGTTGAGTTTTTTCTTATGCGCGGTGCGCGTTAACACGGCAGAAATGTTCAAGGTAGAAAAAAGATAGCATTAGAAGTTCAAGTTTGGTATAAGAATTTTCGAACACCAAGAAAGTGTCACCTCTTTTTGTAGGTTGGCGTTTTTTTTATGTGTAGCCCGAGCCGTTGTGAAAGAAAAAGGTGTTTATTCTTTGTTTTGTTTCAAGGAAACGTATCCGGTTGAAACGTTTTATTATTATCCGTGAAAATGTGGGATGTATTTGAAATTAAATGCGTTTCCGTTAAAATCTTTTCAGCTTTTTTTGTGTGTGACACGTGTCTTTGAAAATGTTTCGTTTACCGTGTTTGACGAGGATGATATGGTTTTTTTTTTTTTTTTTTTTTAAGTTTTAAACGTGCTCTCACGAATCCGTTGTCTGTTTATGTGGGTGGTCGGAAACCATGTGCTGGTTTTTAAAATGCGCGCCTTCCTTGCCCTGTTAAAACGCGAAAGAAGTGTCTGTTCGGAAATGTGTTATCACGACGGAGTCACCATTTTTGGGATATTTCCCTAATAAAATAAAATAACACAATTCTATGAACAATGACAAACAACTTCTTCAACTTTACAAGGGAAAGGTTTATTCGCAGAGCGTACTGAAGGAAGAAAGTAGAGTCGGGTCTCCACTGCCTTACGAGGTAGTTACAGCCGGCGGCTGTCGTCAATACCTTTAGTAGGAGCAGCGAAGAGAACAGGCGTCTAGCACCGACGAAGGCTGGTAGCGTAAGAGAGAGTTTTCTTTTGGGACCGGAAGCTGTCTGGTCCCTAGGGGTTAATTTGTATTCGTGTGCAAGTCCTCAGATTGGACAGTTTAATGCCGCATCACTCACTCAGAGGAAGCGAATGCGCGAGAAGAAAAGGGGTCTATTTGTGTCTGCTACATCTGTAGGCATTAAAAGTAATTATAGTAATAATTATGTCTGCCCGTTTAATAACTCGGTTATTATTGTTGAGCATTTTTCTCGGCCTTCTTAAATGACATTTACGATTCATAGCAATGTTAATTTAAACTATATGTTCAATTTATTTTTGTACGTGTTTTCTTAATTAAACTAAATGCATTATAAAAGATGACATTGTTTTTGAGTGGCTTTTGAAACTATTTGAATTATATATATATATATATATATATATATATATATATATATATACATTTAATGGAGATGGTAATTAATAAAAACTGAAGAAAGTGCTCAATACTGTTGTAGAGCAAATATGCGTTTTATTTTTTATTACCGTATCTTTATGTTAAGTTACATTATTGTTTCGGCTACATGGCCGTTTTTTGGCCGTCTGTAGCGTCCTCAGACTTTTACAGAAATGTTCACTATTTTGGGATGAAAGAGTGGAAGAGTGAATGAGGTCATGGGTGGAGGTTGCGAGGAGGGCGGAAGAGGAAGAGAGGAAGGGAACAAGGAGTGAAGTTGGGGAGGGGCGTTTGGTATGCCCATAATGTTTTAGTTTTGGGGTTTAAGGAACTTGTGGGGGAGGGTCTGGGAAGTTCATTTCTGGTGTGGCTGAGGGCATAGGGATACATGAGGGGAAGGGGAATATGTGGGGGTGGGAGGAGGGGGGTACTTTAAAATTCTTGGCGATTCTGTTGTTGATTTCGTGATTGATTGTGGCTGTCCGAGAGTGCTGCCCAGATAGGTGAAGGTCTCAACCGCTTGAAGGTTCTGTCCCTTGACTGAGATACTTGGCTCATGATACAGATTTCTGGGAGCTGGTTGGAACATAACTTCGGTCTTCTTGGTGCTAATTGTGAGGCCGAAGTTGTCACAGGCTGCAGAGAATTTGTTCATCTGGTCTTGCATTTCTTGCTCGTCGCTGGCATTGAGGACACAGTCATCAGCAAAAAGAATGTCACTCACCTTTGTCACAGCCTGCGTTCTGAATTTAATGTTGATGCCTGGTGACTGATCGCTGAAAGCGTCAAATAGTATTGCAGAGAACATCAAGCTGAAACGTGTAGGGGCAAGGACACAGCCCTGTTTAACTCCATTTGTTACCGGAAAAGCCTCCGAGGGTTCACCGTTGTCAAGGACATGCCCCATCATGCCTTCATGGAATTGACGAACTACTGTGATGAACATACTTAGGCAACCGAATTTCTTCATTATTTTCCACAGACCATCCCAACTGACTGTGTCAAATGCCTTGGTCAAGTCGATAAAGGTTGTGTAAAAGTCTCGGTACTGTTCGATGCATTTCTTTTGAAGCTGATGAGCGGCAAAGATCATGTTAGTGGTCCCCCGACCGGCGTGGAAACCACATGGTCACCTGGAACAGGAACTCCTGCCAGAGAGTCAATGTGGTTTCCACGCTGGTCGGGGGACCACTAACATGATCTTTGCCGCTCATCAGCTTCAAAAGAAATGCATCGAACAGTATCACTGGTAGAATACTTAACATAATTAAATCCTTCTTAGATAAGTTAAGTATTCTACCAGTGATACCGTATGATCTGATTTTCCTGAGGAGACCCTCATGCCATACCCTGTCAAAAGCCTTAGATATATCTAGAGCTACCGCTCTGCCCTCCCCCGCTTTGTTCAGTGAATGGTATATACGTTCAGAGATCACAGTTAGGATGTCTGCTGTGGAACGGGCTTGTCTAAATCCATATTATTTGTCAGTCAGTAGTTTAGCATCTGTAAGATGATGGACTAGAGCATGGTTAATTATGGTCTCAAATATTTTGGCAAAAAGTGGGAGGAGGCTAATGGGGCGATAATTTGATGGGTCTGTCCTTTCGCCAGAATTCTTGAATACTGGTACAACAGAAGCAGTTTTCCAACAGCCCGGAAAGCAAGCTTCATTAAGGCATTTGTTGTAGAGTTTGGAGAGAACTGGAGCTACTTCGGCTGAGCACTTTTTTAATAGCACAGCCGGGATGAGATCTGGTCCACATGCTTTTGAAGCGTCAAGGTTTTTTATGATAGCATGCACCTGAGCAAGGGTGGTTTTCAGATCGTCTAGCGTGGCGTCTGTCTGCATAGGAAAGTCAGGTAGGGGGTGGTTGGAAGGGTCCAGTATGGAGTTGGAGGCAAACCGACTGGCAAGCATGTTAGCCTTGTCGGTTGCTGAGGAGACAACCTCGTGATTGTTGGTTAGTGGGGAAATTGTTGATTGCCCATTATTTACTACACTGTTGTAGATTTTCCAGAAGTCTCGAGTTCCTAGTTTTTGTGCTTCGATGCGCTTTTTAGTGGTTTCCGTAAATTCTCTCTTAGCTGTCGCTATTTCTTTCTGAACGTTATTTCTAGCTTCTATATACTTCAGTCTGTTTGAACTGGACTTATGTCGGTTAAACATACGGTATGCATGCTGCTTTTGAGCAATGGCAGTTGCACAAGTCGACGTAAACCATTGGGGAGAGTGGGGCTTACTATAAAATTTCCGCATGGGAACATGCGCTTTGATTGCAGTTTTGAACCAGTCAGTGGTCTCGTTTGCACATTGTTCAGCAGGGAGAGAGAAAATATTTCTCCATGGGGCATCTCTAATTAGTTCCCTGATGGCTTCCCAGTCAGCCTTTTTATAATATCTCGTTGTTTTGAGCACTGGCTCTTCAGTTTTGGCTCTAGAGTTTAGGGCGATTTCAACTATTATCACTGCATGATCAGCGTTCCCGAGTGGGCTGTGGGCCTCTGTTATGCAGTCATCGGGAACTGTGGTCAAAAACAGATCTAGAAGTGATGCGTGTTGTTCTTCCTGGTCAGGGAAACGGGTTGGAAACGTAACAATTTGTGATAGGGAGTGAGATATAGTGAAGCTATGAGTTGTGCTGCCGGCTGCATCTGTGTAAGTAGAGAATCCAAGCCAGTTTTTGTAGTGGACATTAAAGTCACCAAATACATGTATTTGTGCGCTAGTGTCGAGGGAGAGTGCCGTGTCTATGCTGTCAGATACTTTGTTTATTATAGTGCAGTCCTGAGTCGAGGGAGAGCGGTAGAGAAAACAATAGTAGCTAATATTGTGTTGCATGTTTAGTCTAAAGCACATAAAGGCTTGATCATCTGTTTCTAGGTTTGTGTCTCTAGTCAGGGGAAGGGTATTACGAATGTAAACTCCAAGTCCGTGCATATGTCTGTCAGAGTCCTTAGGGCAGAGTGGGAGATATCCAGGCATGTTAAAGTGGTTAGAGGGAATCGAGGAGTGTAGGTTAGTCTCACTTAGTGCTAAGATATCCGGGGTATTTGTTAAGAGAAATGCTTCAACATCAGCTAAATTAGTTCTAAGCCCACGGATATTTGTGAATGAGAGCCTCAAGGGAGGAGGCAAGTTGAATTTGTTTGTCCCTAATCCTGGTTTAAGCTTATTTTTAGATTGTACTGTCGTCATATTTTTCTTTTTTAAGAGTTTCGGTTTAGGTAAGGGGGAGCTAAACAAGAGGTTATGTAGAGCTTCAGACATGCATCACAAGTAGACCATCAGATGACCTTTCTCCAATTAGGATTGTGGCCTCAGGAAAGCCCACCGGGGATGAGTGCAGGGTCCCTTTCCATGCACGTCATGGCACTACAAACAACCCGATATTATTCAACTGTTGATGGAGCAGCCGCTCTGAGCGCTACCAAAGAGTTAGGGCTCCTGTACTACCAGTCGGGAACAGCAGCCAGGAACTGTCAATCCGGTACCCTCAACCCATTAGAAGAAGGTCAACCCAATCTAATTGCTCAGGCATATCTCATACTCAAGCACTCCCAAATGTTCAGTTTTAGGGGTGGGGCGTGCTGGGAATGGGGAAAAACGGCGTTCGTTGCCCTAGCCAGGAAACAAGATCTACCGCTGGGTGTTTCTGTCGAATCACTGAGATAGTGTCTCTGCGCTTGACTAATAGGCAAAGAAGGAGTATGGAAGCCGGGCGATAGACAGAGCCTATCTACTCCTTAAGCAATTTAGGTTTGCAAACCGGTGAATTTGTTTGAGTCACCAGCTCTAGGAAGGTTGTCATCCAAGACTGAAGAGGCCTCTCTCCCCTTTGGTTTAGTTTCAGAGTTTTCCTTCTCCTAGACGGATGATCTGGGAAGACCTACTGGGTCCGTCAGCACTGAGAGGGTTTTCTCCGCGCCTAGGTTCTAATCCAGGTATTTCTGCGACCCCACGTGGTTAGTTAGTGTTACTGGGTTAGTTTGTGGGGGTTATATCTCTGCTGATTAGTTACACTCCTCAAAGTGATTTAGGGACATGCTATTTAATTGTTAATGGATAAAGGGGTGAGTGAAGTTCATGCAGTGTAAGCGTCTATGATTGTAAGAAGGCTTGTTATGGAGGAGATAATGTGATTTTAGTCTTACCCTTTTTTTTATTTTATTTATGTTAGCTTAGGTCTAGGATAATGTTACAGTATGAGTAGGTATTAAGAATTGAGCTACGAGTTGTGCCAGAGCTGTTTTAGATGATAGGAGGGTTAAGATGTAAGTGCAATATAGTATGGATAAGACAGCAAGTTTTGAGTCATGCGTAAATTAGGTGAATAGATATATGGGCAGGTTTTCAGTAGGTGCGAGTAGAGTTGAAGTTGTAGGTATTTTCAAGTAAGAGTCATGGGACATTTTGCATAACAAGGAGTGTCGTTTCAATAACGTATTAATCGTTGCAAAACTCGAGGAGACAGTTATGTAGTGCAGATCGCTTTGTTTCTGAGTACTTTGGCTGTTAAGTACCTGCCTCTGTGTGCTTAGGCTGTTAAATCCCTTACTGGATAGGAATGAGCTGAA
Source organism: Euprymna scolopes (assembly GCF_053919585.1). Classification (NCBI taxonomy): domain Eukaryota; kingdom Metazoa; phylum Mollusca; class Cephalopoda; order Sepiida; family Sepiolidae; genus Euprymna; species Euprymna scolopes. The sequence continues at coordinate 147,663,528 of NC_136492.1, forward strand.
ATGCATGCCTTAGAGGTAGAAATGTATAGATGTTTAGTGATGGCTATTAAAACATTGCTATATCATTGATGGCTCCAAGGCGGTTGAACAGTTTGTTGAAATGTGAAGGATCTCCTTCTTTCCCGTGAGTAGAGTTAAGCCGTCGGCACTGAGCAGAGGGGAGGATCCCAAAAACTGTGGTCCATAAACTGCCCTTAGTGCATCGTAAAAATTCTTTGTATCGTGTTTGTCTGTGTAACCTTGGATTTTATCTGTCTTGGCACTGAGCCAGGAATCCTGCATTGAACGCAGCTTGGATTGGACTTTGTTGCGCATGTTAGAGAAGGCAGTTTTCTTTGCCACACAAGCTGGGTTATTTTGATGCGCTCTTAGCAGGCGGTGTTTTTCCTGCAACAAGTTGTGGATCTCGGGATCATTCTCGTCAAACCAGTCCTGGTGGTGTTTGGTGGCAGGACCTAGAACGCCAAGAACAGCAGAGTGAACAACATCTCTGAAGGATGTCCAGCTCTCTTCAACGCTGTTGTGATTGAGATTGAAGTTAGCAAGTTTACTATGTATGCTGCTCTGGAATTTCTCTGCTGTTTTAGGACATTTCAATTTTGCTGTATTGAGCCTCTTGGCTGTTTTATTACCCTGAGGCCTTCTCTTTGGTTGGATGAAAAAGTTGAGATGATGAGGCGATATTTATATATATATATATATATAAATATGCATATATATATGCATATATATATATGCATATATATATATATGCATATATATATGTGTGTGTGTGTGTTTTTGTGTATACACACATTACTATTAAATGTATCTACGTATCTACATAAAATTTTATAAGGATATAATTTTATGCATCGATTTTTGGTATTTACTCGAACAATGCTCAATACGTGAGTAAGTTATGGAAATATATATGGCAGTTTATGAAACATAAAAAATTCTGTATAAGTTAATTTCCAGATGCCTTAAGGAGAAGTGTTTTCCGACTCCCTGGAAGACCTCTTCAGTTGGCCCTGTATTTAAGAATTCAGGTGATAAGTCATCTCCCTCTCAGTACAGACCAATAAGTCTCCTGTGTGTTATGAGTAAGTTGCTGGAATCCATATTAAATAGAGAAATAGTCAACCACCTCAGCAGGAATAACCTTCTTAGTGACACACAATATGGTTTCCGATCTGCAAGATCTACCGCAGATGTGCTGACGGTTATATCCCACTGGATAAGTGAATCTCTTGACAATGGCTTCCTTTCTAGGGCAATTGCTCTTGACATATCAAAGGCCTTCGACAAGGTATGGCATAAGGGTCTACTTCACAAGATTTCCAGCTACGGTATAACTGGAAATGTTTTCTCAATCATTAAATCATTTCTCTCCGATAGGCTCATAAGAGTAGTGGTAGATGGACAAAAATCGGAGGCCTGCAATATAAATGCTGGAGTACCTCAGGGGTCAATCCTGGGCAACTCTTTTCCTGATCTACATCAATGACCTCCCTAAAAACATACTTAAATCATTCGTTGACATCTATTCTGATGACACGACCATCTACGGCAACACATCAAAGGCTGTAAATGACAAAGTTCTCTCTGATTCTCTCTCCTCCAATCTCGAGCGTGTGGTTCAGTGGGGGGAAGACATGGATGCTTACCTTTAATGCATCCAAAACCAAACTCCTATCCTTACATCATCAACGCTCTGATCCCCATCTGACATTAATTGTGATGGATGACTCTCGTCTGGGTGAGGCCCCGTGTTTTGACAAGCTTCTGAGTTTAACCTTTACTCCTGATCTGAAATGGAACACGTACATCAAGTCTGTTGCCAAGGTCGCTGGAAAGATGGTGGGATCCTTCTACCGCTCCAGAAGATATCTCACTACTGATGCAATTCTCTATCTGTATAAAAGCCAAGTACGTCCAAGGATGGAATACTGTTGCCATATCTGGGCAGGAGCTGCTAAAAACAGCCTATCCTGCCTTGACAGAGTACAAAATAGACTTCGTGGCTTAGTGGGGGATGCCCTTTTCGCTACCCTGCAACCTCTCTCCCACAGAAGAGACGTTACGAGCCTATCCTTGTTTTATCGTTATTTCCATGGCAGGTGCTCGTCTGAACTCCAATCTCTGGTCCCCCCTTGCCAATCTTTCACGAAAAACACCCGTCTCCCCCACTCTATATCTGTGCCTAAATCAAAATGCGGATTCCATGAACAAAGCTTCTTTCTTAGAACTGCACGCCTGTGGAACTCTGTTCCGTCTGCCTGCTTTCCTCTGGACTACAACTTGGATGCCTTCAAGTCCAATGTTAACAAATTCCTAATTAAACACGTCATCAAATCTCCACAGTAACGTAATGTACTTGCAATAACCTTTATCCCTGAGTGGCTTCCGGGCCTTGATAAGTGGTGATGACTGTGTAAAAAAAAAAGAAAAGATATATTTTCACTAGCAGGACAAACCCGACGTTGTTAGTCCAGAATACATTGTAGCCTACATTACACTGTAGAGAATCTACTGTTGATTTTATAAAATTATCTGTAAATAATGCTTCACTTTACGTTTAAAATGCAAAAGTCAAGTATCATGGTTCAACTGTGCTCTAAAAAGAAACATTCATTTCGAACGCACCCTTGTCTTATGAACGTTGATTTTATAGGCTGGGTCTTACTGCTTGTGGGCTGAAAAAACTTCTCAAATTAACTTGTGATGTTAGGTTGTATAAAAGTTAACAAACTTTGGTCAAGATCGAACTTCCTTCTTTAACCGAATTTCGATATTTATCAAACGCATATTCAAAACCTACGCAAACACATCAAGCACTTTCGTGAGAAATGTTTATAAAATCAGCGTACTCCATAGGAAATGAACTCATACACATAAAGTGACTTTTATATAATAGTAGGGATAGAGATAACTTACTATCTATATCTATCTCTTTCTTTGTCTCTCTCTCTCCCTCTCTCTCTCTCTCTCTCTCCATATATATATATATATATATATATATATATATATATATATATATATATATATATATATATATATATATATATATATATACTTGAGCGTCAAAAAAGAATGAAATATGAGAAAACATCACGGGGAAAAAGTTCGAAGTTTTCGGCATGTGTAAATAAAGCCTATGATGCTAACCATTCGACAAATAGAAATCTAAGAAATAATCCCGAAGATATTTTATGTTAATTCGCGTTAGATGAAATCCTTCAAGACCGAGACATTTTCCACAAATAATGTAGTAAATAAAAGGGAAATCATACCGCTGTTTGGATATTTAAACATTTATTTTTTTTGACAAAGAATACAATTAAATATTTATGTTTCGTCAACAGATTTAATAGTCTTAATCAATTAGGGTAAACCAGTTGTTTTTTGTTTTCTGTACTTGGTCCGTGGATGAGAAATCCTTCTAGTAAGAGGACATTGTTTTAATCCAGTGAATCTATGCGGGGAAGCAAGAGTTTCGTCATAATAAGAATTGGGAACCAGAAGTAACAGTAAAATAATTAATAACGCCCCCCCCAACCTTTTGAGGCAGATGCTTCTCCAAAACTCCCCAGTATACGTATGTAAGTAAAATGTATGAATAGAATGCTCCAAATCATGGAATCTAGTGGTGTAGTGACCGTCAGTTTTCTGTATAAACAAATGACCGAGTGTCGAAGGGTGGCGTGTTAGTAGATATTTTTAAGAGAGGAAATATTGTTGCTACCCTCTACCTCAGAGACCTTTTTGGAGAGAAGCAGAAATATCAGAATAAATGTAATCATTTTTGTAATAATTAAAAATGAATAAATTATATTGGATGGAAAATATCTGAATAGGAAATGTTTAGTTATTTTCCTATAATTGCTGAATTTACAAAGGAAATCAATATTTCTTCACACACATATATATGTGTGTAGATAGATAGATAGATAGATAGATAAAATGATGATCCAAATTAAAATTATTCAACGGAAAATAGACAGAATAAAATGTGACAGCCGAAGGTTAACCTTAAATATGTCGTTTATTATACTTACGATTATGCAGCCCAACACAATTGTCGATCTCATTTAATGTTCACGCACTGCGTAAGAATTCTTATACCCTCCTCTTTCTTCTCTCCCCAATCTTAATATTCCAGATAAAGGTATCTCTTCTGCACACTATTCACCATACATTAAATATTTACGTACATACTGTATAAAGGATTGTTTGTAATAGTATACACACATTTCTTCACATTCATGTGATTAAGTTAAAAACAAAATGAATTGAATACTATTTTTATACTTAGGACTATACGAAAAATTAGTTTTGTTTTAATTAAAAAAAAAGGTTATAAAATCATTATTTTATCAAATTAAAATCAATAGAATACATAAATTCAAATTGTATCTAAATAAAACCCACCGTGATAGCCGAATAATAAAAATCAACACAAAAACAGAATTAATAAAATAATATTACAATAAGATTACAATCAAGTTTTAAGAAAATTCTATCTGCGATTGAATTAAAAAAAATCAACTCCGGTTTAATAAGTAACTCAATACTTAAATCTGTCAATTTAAAGGTGTAATCTGTACTTACTAAACCCATCAATCTTTTACTATAAAGAGTAAATGAATAATAAAATATAATCTTCTTAAACAAAAATTCTATAAAAAAATATAAACGCCTAATGTAATATGAGGTTCAGAGACGGGAGCATGAGTTATTTGTTCTTGCACATATCTGATGTGCACGTAATAAAGTTTTCAATTTGTTTTTAAGAAACATGTTTTTGTTAAAAGATAAGGAACTGTACGAAATATTAACATCATCACATAGCATGAATCCAAAGATTTTCCTTGATATTTTAATATGATAAGAAGCAGAAGAAAATACACGAGGTAAAGTGTAGAGTTTGACTGGAGTTTGAATGTGAGATGCAAGATAAGACACTTAGCGAACGAGTGGTTGGTAAACAGATCTGAAAGGGACGTTTCAAAAGAATTCCTCCTGTTTTTTTTATATTCCCCTCGAATGAATCAGAGGGGATTACAAGTTGCATTCTTAATGAAGACTGAACATGAACTTATGATCTTAAAGTTTCATCTATCTGTCGCATATATTGACGATGTTAAGCTCTAAGAAAGCAACCCCTGTCATGGTCGTGCATCAAAAGTAGAGATGCCCCATTGAATCCCTGCAAAAATGCATTGGGCATGGTGGTGATTGTGCATAAAAATAAATTCTGAAGCAGACAAAAAGGCAACTAAGGTATAGGATGATATGATGATAAAGTTAGGAATTGGAGAAGTGCTGGCACAATTGAACGAAAAGTTTAATGAATAAGGATGTGTATCTGATGGCAAAGAGAGGATCAAGAAGAAAAACATACACAGCCAAACAATAAGAAGCATTCAGGATAAATAAATGGCAAAGATGGATATTGTTAATGTTGTGAAGGAACATAACTGGCTATACACCGGTTACAAACTGTATATATATATTGGACTGTTTGGCAGACAGCGGCAGACAAGCAGTCGCAGTAAGACGGATAGTCTTACGTGTTGATTATCAGACTTTCTTCCCCATACTTGTTACTATGTACTTCTATTTACCTTAGGCGAGCAGCCTTACGTTTCTGTATTATAAATAAACCCCATTACACATACCACTCGGTGTAACTCACGTTTGTCCTTATTTCCTAAGTATTTAGGAATATAACAATGGCGACGAAAGGATGTTCTTTCTCTTAACAGAGATAAATTACCGTACCAAGGACTGTGTACAATGCAAGGATTTTTTGTTTTACGAAAAAAACAAACTACACAAGGATTTTTGACCACGTGCGTCAATGAATTTAAAAATTTTTCCTACCTAAAGTAGCGAAAAGTACGGATTTTTCTTCGTAAAGAACTCACAAGAAATTATAGAAACATGTTCAAGGTAAAGTGGAATTTATATTTATTTTGACAAGTAAAAAAAAAAAAAAAAAAAAAAAAAATGGTCGCAAGTTGAATTCGAAACTACACTAAAGGATTACGAGTTTCGAAAGAAAAAATATAAATACAACGACTATTGTACCATTTTATGCCACGTGGGAACGGCAGCCATATATTTTTTTTTTTTTTGGAAAATTAATTGTTTGTTATTGCCTTTATATAAATAATTGGAACTATTTGTCGTGGGAAGTAAGAAATATTTTGTGTATGAACTTACGTTGTTGAAAAAAAAAAAAAAAAAAAAAAAAAAAGAATTATTTTACAAAGCCTGTTGAATTACTATGGATGAACTTTGTTGAAACGTGTTGTGTCTGCATATTGCTACTAATTTACGATATACGTAAATTTACGATTTTTCTTTGGAATTATTGTGTAGAATTCGAAAAGACATTTTTGTACTAGAAGCTAACATGGAACAATTAGCAGAGTTAACTAAGGCTCTAGCCCTTAGCATCCAGGAACAGACAAAAATGACTCAACAATTTTTAGCGCAACAACAACAACAACAACAAATTCAACAACAACAGCTACAGCAACAGCTGCAACAACAACAAGAAAGAACACAAAAAACTTTAGAGGCACAACAAGAACAAACAAACATACTACAACGACAAATGTCGACACAGCAAAAGAATTTAGAAAAGCTAATTCTAACGTCGACCGGGAAGAAGACTAATTTTTCTGCCGAGGGTATTTCAAATTCACTAACGGAATTTCGTTACTCCCCGGATACTGGTGTTACTTTCCCTGCATACTACAGAAGATACGAAACAATTTTTACGAAAAGATGTTTAGACTGGACCGATGAGGAAAAAGTTACCCTGCTACTACAAAAACTGGGTACTGATGAAAACACCAAGTATGCAAATCTAATTCTACCAAAAAAACCGGAGGAGGTTTCGTTCGAGGAAACAATTAGTACCTTGTCGAAAATATTTGATAAAAGGGATAGCCTATTTCACTCTAGATACAAATGTTTGAACATTCAGAAGGCAGAAGCTGAAGACTATCTAGAATATGCTTGCACTGTGAACTGTTTATGCGAATCATTTAAATTGAATGAAATTTCCGCAGACCAATTTAAATGTTTAATCTTTGTACAAGGTCTCACAGCACCAAGGGACAAAGATATACGTTCACGGATCCTAACAATTATGGAGGCGGATCCTAACATAACATTGCAAAAAGTCACTGAAGAGTGTCAACGTCTGATTAACATAAAGAAAGACAACACTCGCATTGAAGAGAAAAATATTTTTAAGGTGCAGCAAGTAAAAAGGCAAGGGACCACAAGAAAGTCCAGGTTCCAAGAACACAGGATCCTTAAAGGATACAAAGACCCAAAGCTAAAGTGTAAATGTTGTGGTAGTTTAAGACACAACAATAAGACCTGCTGGTTTAGGAACAAAATATGTTATGAATGTGGTCTCAGAGGTCACAAGGGAACATACTGTGCCCAGAAGAAAAGACAAGGGACCGATAATGTAAATACGCTTCGCATGAATAAAGAAAAAAGCTGCGAAAGACGGAAATATGTTGATGTTCGGATAAATGGACATCTGGTTACATTGCTTCTGGATAGCGGTGCAGATATTAGTATTATAAATGAAGATATATGGAAAAGGATAGGTCGACCTGAATTAACGAAAACCAGAAAGACGGCGAGAAGTGTGTGCGGCAAAAGATTAGAGTTCAAGGGAGAATTAAAATGCAAAGTGACATTCGCTAACCAGACTCATAAATCCAAAGTGTACGTCGTACCAGGAAAGAATACATGCCTGTTTGGGGTAGATTGGATTGTCCTGTTTAATTTATGGGAGAAACCCATAAATTCGTTTTGTAACGTTTTAACTGCAGAAAAAGCAAACCAAAGGGAAGACTTCCTGAAGGATTTGAAAACTGAATTTCCCAATGTTTTTGCCGAAGGACTAGGACTCTGTATTAAGACAGAGGCAAAATTTGAATTAAAGAAAAATGCCACTCCAGTATTCAAACCTAAAAGGAATGTGCCTTTTTCAGCGATGGACGCAATCGAAAAAGAGTTGGATAGACTTCAACAACTGGAAGTCATTGAAAAAGTTAACCACACAGATTGGGCAAGTCCAACCGTGTATGTAAAGAAAAAAAATAACAGAATAAGGGTCTGTGGAGATTTTTCAACGGGTTTAAATGACTGTCTATTGGACCATAATTATCCCCTTCCGTCCGCAGAGGATCTGTTCTCTAAGCTTAACGGAGGAAAAATTTTTTCTAAGATAGACCTCTCAGATGCTTACTTGCAAATTAAGATCAGCGATGAATGCTCCAAATACTTAGGCATAAATACTCATAAGGGCATTTTTAAGCTAAAGAGGCTTCCTTTTGGATTAAAGGTTGCTCCTGCTATTTTCCAGCAAATTATGGACACGATGCTGGCAGGGTTGGAATTTTCAATGGCCTACCTTGACGATATCCTAATTAAAAGTGAAAATTTGCAAGATCATAAGAAGCATGTAAAAGAAGTATTCAAAAGAATACAGGAATTTGGTTTTAAATTGAGCCCAGAAAAATGCGATTTTTTTATGAAAAAAATTAAATATCTAGGTCAAATAATCGACAAAGAGGGTCGAAGACCGGATCCACAAAGGACTGAAGCAATTGAAAAGATGCCTGCTCCAGATTCAGTGACAAAATTAAAATCGTTTTTGGGATTAGTTCAATACTATGCAATTTACATTCCTAACATACATAATTTAAGAGCTCCTCTTAACGAGTTACTGAAAAAGGGTGTTAAATGGAACTGGAATAAGGAATGTGAATCTGCTTTCCAAAATATCAAAAGATGTCTACTGTCAGACTTAGCATTGGCACATTTCAATCCAGAAAAGGAACTAATACTAGCAACGGACGCCAGTGATTACGGTGTTGGCGCTGTATTACTTCACAAGTATGAGGATGGTAGGACAAAAGCTATCGCCCATGCTTCAAGAACGTTGGTTGCAGCGGAGAAAAATTACAGCCAAATTGAAAAAGAGGCGCTGTCGATAATATTTGGAATTACAAAGTACAATCGATTTCTCCATGGACGATCTTTTATTTTGCAAACCGACCATAAACCCCTACTTACCATATTTGGATCAAAGAAAGGCATTCCCACACATACTGCGAATCGATTACAGCGATGGGCTGTAACCCTCTTAAACTATCAGTTTAAGATGGAACATGTATCCTCAAAAAAAGTTAGGACACGCAGATGCATTATCACGGTTGATCCCTAAAAGAAGCGAAAGTTTCGAAGAAACGGTAATTGCTGCGCTTAAAGACGAAAGTGAATGTACAAGTTCAATGTGTAATATGATACGTGAACTTCCGGTAACTTTCGAAAAAATAAAAAAAGAGGCAGTAAATGACATTTTCATTAAGAAAATGAAAAATCAATTGGGATGGATAAAAAAAAATAAAAAGGTAGATCAAACAACGCCTTTTTCCATCTGTGAAGATGTGCTCATGTATGGTGAGAGGATCGTAATTCCACTAACGTTACAGAGGAAAATTCTGAAGGAATTTCATACAGGTCATCCGGGCATTTCGAGAATGAAATCCCTTATGAGAGGATATGTGTACTGGCCTGGTATGGACAAGGAAGTTGAAAAATGTGTCAAGACATGCAGAGGATGTCAATTAGCAGCTCGAGATCCTCCAGTAAAAACGACGCCATGGCCAAAGACGGACCTACCCTGGTCACGTCTGCATATTGATTATGCGGGACCTATAAATGGTTATTTTTACTTGATTATTGTAGATTCTTTTTCAAAATGGCCAGAAATATTTAAGTTTAGACATCCAACAGCAAAAAACACTGTGAGTGCGCTTAATGAAATTTTTAGCCGTTTTGGAGTGCCAAAAACCTTAGTGAGCGATAATGGAACAGCATTTACTGCTCATGAATTCAAAGAATTCTGTGACTCACTAAATATTCTACATATGACAACACCTGTGTACCATCCACGATCGAATGGGTTGGCCGAAAAATTTGTAGATACGTTTAAAAGGGCACTTAAGAAAAATCTTACTACGGACACAGACGAACAATGTATTCAAACATTTTTAGCAATTTACAGGGTGACACCAAATCCTAATAATAATGTCAAGTCTTCCCCGGCTGAGCTAATGTTTGCAAGAAAGATAAGATCTGTCTTCGATAGGCTGCTACCAGAGAAAAAGAAAGTTTTCAAAAAAGAAAACCTTAATACCAAGTGCTTCTCCCCAGGTGAAAATGTATATTTCAAAAATTTTCAAAATGGACGAAATCAGTGGGTTGAAGGTATTATCAAAAAAAGGATTGGGAGCATGGTCTATACCATCCAAGGATTAAGTTTTGTCTGCAAAAGACACAAAAATCAAATACGTCCCAGACTGTCTCCAAATGTGGAAGAGACACCAATGGAAACATTGTGCGATATTTTTGATATACCAAAACCAGCGTATGTACCGCAAACAATGAATATTTCGCCTGAACCGACCATACGGGCTGGACAGAAACCTTTACCCCGGGTAACGCTGACCAGAAGGAAAAGCGCAAGAAAGAGAAAAGTTACCAGGAGATTAAGCCCTGACCCTAAAAGGAAGAGGTATTTAAGCTAAAATCAGGAAGATTTCAGCTTCAGGGGGAGGTGTTGTGAAGGAACATAACTGGCTATACACCGGTTACAAACTGTATATATATATTGGACTGTTTGGCAGACAGCGGCAGACAGCGGCAGACAGCGGCAGACAGCGGCAGACAAGCAGTCGCAGTAAGACGGATAGTCTTACGTGTTGATTATCAGACTTTCTTCCCCATACTTGTTACTATGTACTTCTATTTACCTTAGGCGAGCAGCCTTACGTTTCTGTATTATAAATAAACCCCATTACACATACCACTCGGTGTAACTCACGTTTGTCTTTATTTCCTAAGTATTTAGGAATATAACAGTTAATGAAAAGTGCATTTCAACTGACAATGTTGTTCTAACATATATGAACAGGAAAATAGGAATTCTTAAAAATGTCACTCGGAGAAATGATTAAATACCGAGTTCCTATGGAATAGTGAAATTTTAAGTAAGCTAAATTTCCAAATATACGACAAAGGAGTGTCCAGAAGAATCAAGTATTCAGACAGGAAAGACAAATAAGGATATTGTGGAAAAGATGCATTATAAGTGACAATGAGGCACGGACAAACAGGAAAAACTATATATGTTCCTAGGAAAATCTAAAAATTTCAGAATTAGTATTTGAAACAGTCATGAAAATTGAAACAGAAATGGTAGGAAAAGCTATGAATAAGCGTAAGCTGCAGAACATTCATTGTTGTAGAAATGTTAAAAGGCAGCAAAGGAAAAACGCAGTGAGATTATCACAAACAGGACAGATAATAAAAAAGGAATTATTCCGAAAGACAGTTACTTGAATGCAATTTTGAAGTGTTACGTGCATAAATGAGAAACTTTAGCTTGAATTTGTTACAGAGACTTCCAGTTGATGTAACAGGTCTTGAAAGTTATTAAGAGAATAAATGAAGCCAGATAAACATGAACTTAGGATTAACATTATGTCTGTACTAAGTATTACTAATGCTATAATTATACCCATCTACCTGTTTCAGGAATAAATAGATTTACCTGGACATTATAAACACAGTTATGACTAAACTATTGGCGGCAGTTATGACTTCAGAATCCTGATGTGTACTTCTGTAACTGTTATGGGGGAATCACCCTCCAAATGAACTGTTCTATTCAAAATTAGAAAATGAACCGAACTTAACACTTCAAAAATTGACTGAGGATTGTCAAAAAGTAGAAATTATAAAAAAGATGCAAGAAATATCGAAGCAGGATAGCAGTGAGGCGATTGAAACTGTGTATGAGTGTTTTGACATAGACCCTCCAAAAGGGATATCAGAACCGAGACACTCCAGCAGAAAGAGGAAGCGCAAAGACCCCTTGGTGGTCTGCCCCAAAAGGAAGAAATACTGATTTTTACAACCGCGGAAATCAGCTTGGGGGGGGGGGAAATCACCCTCCAAATGGACTGTTCTATTCATTATATAAACCATAGACCTTTTGATCCCAGGTGTGGATTAAACACTAGAGCGATCCTCGCCTGCTCGGCGACGTTTACTACTCTTTTCAGTTGTAACTGTTTTACGTTGTTGTTCCAGTAATACATTTAAACTCTATTCCGTTGTTCTGTTTTCTTTGTGGCTTATTGCAAGCCATAATCGTAACATACTTCCCTTAATACACTTTTTGTTAATTTTTGTTGTTATACCAGTGTGTTTGTCTTAAATATTACCAGCATGCAAGGCTACAACACTTGACGATATAAAGTAGCAATTGTTGCAACATAGACTCTTTGATTATCTCTTATTTTTCTCAGCTTTATATAGATTTGCTTAGAGAGAATATTTTTTCTTCTGAGTCACAACTTTCAGCAAAAACTGTCATAACATTTAATCATATTTATTGCATCTGGGTTAGACTAATTATTCCTCAAAGCAGATTAGTTCATACTTGACTATTGTTTGTGTATGTGTTTACACTGAGCATGCGCACAATCTGATAAGTCCCAACAACCTGGATACATTTTTTAAATGACGATCTCATCACAATTTATCTAATGTGTCTATACTTTCTATTTGTTTTTACATATTTTTTACATCATAATAATTTTCACACATTTTTTACATCATAATAATTTTCACATATTTTTTACATCATAATAATTTTCACATATTTTTTACATCATAATAATTTTCACATATTTTTTACATCATAATAATTTTCACATATTTTTTACATCATAATAATTTTCACATATTTTTTACATCATAATAATTTTCACATATTTTTTACATCATAATAATTTTCACATATTTTTTACATCATAATAATTTTCACATATTTTTTACATCATAATAATTTTCACATATTTTTTACATCATAATAATTTTCACATATTTTTTACATCATAATAATTTTCACATATTTTTTACATCATAATAATTTTCACATATTTTTTACATCATAATAATTTTCACATATTTTTTACATCATAATAATTTTCACATATTTTTTACATCATAATAATTTTCACATATATTTTACATAATAATAGTTTCTAAAATTCAAAATGGATGAGTATACTTTTATGTAATATCGAAAACATAATCGATAAAATTTTGACAATTTTAAATTTCTAACCCAAAATCAATATTAAAAAAATTCCCAAACTTTCCTATTTTATTAATGCTTTTGTTTCTAGCAAACTGCTCCGGGCTGTTGAGCATTAATTTTAAAAAAGTAATTTAAAGAGTTAACATTACACTTAACGACTGCGTTAAAATCTTCATTTGGGATCTAAGCATGTTAGCCTCTAACTACATGCTAAATTCATTTTCCATACATTCCTCATCAATTATTCTTGTCTTTCATATAAAATCATTTTATAATCAATGGCTTTAAAACAATCTGATCGATTTTTTTCAAAGAGAATGATTAAAATAAATGTTTTATCTTCCATATTTTGTGTTTTAATTTTAGAGAAAGGAACCATTAAATGGGAAGAGAACATTTAATGCTAAATCTGTGAAAAATGGCATTTTTAGCTCAATTGGTAGAGCATTGGGTATCAATCATGCAATGAGTTTCAAATATTAATGTACATAGCGACATAGTCACATAGCTTGTAATTAAAAAGCATTAAAAATCAGTACACACCTGTTTCTTGTGCGCAGACAAAAAGAAAAGAAAAGAAAAAACGGCTACCTTTCTAGTTTTATGCTAATCTAACTGATCGCTTTATGCAAATGAGATGCTGCTGATTGTAGTATAAAAACCTGACTTTTATAGAGACTCAGGATTTTAGGATTTAGTGACAGAAGGAGTCTTGGGAGCAGAGAGTTGTGTTTTTGCAGTTGGAAGAAATTAGACAGCAGAGTTGTGGAAACGTTTTTTTTTTTAATTTTTTTATTTTGGATATCAAAGCAAGGAGGAATTTACAAGCTATTTCAGCGAAAATGGCGACCGAATAAGGCTAAGCAGCGACATCATCAGGCCATTTATTGGAGAAGAAGATGTGGTTGCCTGGTTTAACAAGCTGAAGCTAGTTGCGAAGCTTCAAAAGATCAAAGACGTAGTAATGTTCATTCCAATGTATTTGGAAGGGAATGCGCTCGTGATCTGAAAATGGGAGAAACAGACCAGACAATTGTTAAGAATATCGAGAGAAAATTAAAGACTGCGTTTTCAGGTGTACAATAATCTCAAAAAGTTGCCTGGACCGAGGAATCAGTGGATGTGTATGCAGTAAAAATAAGTCATTTAGCAGGATTGGCTGGATATGTGGGGCGCAGCCTTAAGAAAACCGTTAAGCTGGCTGTCGTAAGTGTTTTTCCTGGTTTCTCCATGGAGCTGAAGTGTATGTGAGATTGAAACCATGGAGGTGGAGGAGATTTTATGACATGCCAGGGTGCTGGCGAAACATTCTGGTGAACTGGGGGTAGTTGCGATCTCTATCGCAAACAATCACAGCCGAGAACAGTTGGTGAGAGGAAAAAGATGTAAATTTACCGGTAAATGTTTCAGATGTCAAGGACCCCAACTTCTAAGAGACTGTAAAAGCTGTGATCAGGCACTATCTTTTTTCGGTGTGGCCAGGTTGGGCACATTAGCAGCAAGTGTTCTGTGCTTCAGAGAAGTGAATAAAGGGGTGCTATTACGCCAGTAGTCACCCCTTTGATACTGTGATGGCGTGTGAGGGCTTGTTGCCCCAGATAGTAATCGCTATCAATGGGAAGCGGGCTAAATGTCATCTATATACGAATCTGCCTGTTCTGTCTGATGAGTTCCTCTTTATTGAGAAGAGTTTTCAAAATTTTTGCCATGATTTTTGGGGCAACATTTAACCCAAACCATAATCTAGTCAGACAATAGGTCTTTCCTTCATACTAGACTAATTGGAACTTCCATAAATGTCTTGCAACATGAATTTGTAAATATGCGGATTTTAAATTTGTTGCCTTTGTCATCTGCCTCTACTTCCTCATAGTTTCTCCACAGACATCTATTGCATCTCCACCAGAATGACACATAATATACTTATTTAGTTCTCGATAATCGAGAACTGGTCTGACTTTGTTCTTTGCGAGTTGTATCACTGCCATTATAGGAAGGACCACCGTCTTTACATCTTGATCCCAAGTTACTAGGATTCCTTCCGCAAGCCAAGTTTAACTTCATTATTGAAGTCACTCTTCTGTTCTTCAGTAAGTTTCGTATAATAATGATCAACATTGTCCTTTAATGTTGGAAGTTCTGAATTTCACTTCCATTCAACAGTCCACCTCATTCCATCAAATTTTGCACTGAAGTTCTTGTCAACCACCTAACATTGGAATGTTTTCTTTTTTCTCTCGGTTTAGGTGCATTCTCACCAAGTTTGCATCAGTAGAAAAAATTCTTTCGGTGAACGTAACCTTCAGTTTAGCCCCTATTTTCTCTGCATCTCGTTGATCTTCCTCTGTTTACTAGAGATACAGTGTTAAGGCATCACCTTCCAAAAACAGCAACATAAAGCTTGCAATATCGTAGACGTTTTGCAGTTTTGCCACCAGCTTCACTTTTGCCAACCAGGCCATAAGATCTCCTTCTCCACTGAAAGTTTTTAGGATGTCACTGCTTACTTACAACATCTTCATTATTGTGATCTACAAACCAGTAGTTGGCCAAAATAGCTTGTAATTTAAAGCACTCAAGTTCTTGGTTCGGATGTCAATAAGTTCAAGTCCACCACTCGTTACTCTGCTTTCAACAATTCAACATCAACGTTCGACACTCTGCTGTTCAAACTCTCAACTTCAAAATACAACTCACTGCTCATAAGACTAGCTTCTTCAACGTCCAAATCTAAACTTCCCAGTATCTCAAAGCTCAGGGTTTTTTTTATTCCTAACCAAAGCATCTCATTTGCATATCACTTGATAAACTTGACAAAATCGTAGCCATATAAAGAGAACAGTGGCCATTATTTTTCTTTCTCCATTCTTTCCGGCTGCCACAGAACAGGTTTGTACTAATTTTTAACATCTTGTATCCTCTCAGCATGGTCAACCCACTGACTCATACGATGAATGGTGCATCTATTCCAAACTAAATCATTTAATCACACGCCCCCTCCCGGATCCTTTGAATCACTCACAGTACGTAGCCATTTAACCATATCGGCAGACGTTGCTCTCTTTGAGGTCTTCAATATGTTTCTTGTTTGGATTCCTGTTGTTCATTATCTCTCTCATTCTCTGAATTTCCCTAAATCAACCTAATATCCAGAAAGTGTCTTGGTATACCGCCCACCTTGATATTGTCTTGGGACTGTTTACTAGTAACTGTAACTTTTGTTCATTTTGTTGTGGACTGGGCCCCATGCAGTTTAACGCACGCCTCCTCTCCAATTCGTATAGACTTTGGCTCGTCAGATTGTTCAGTGAATGCTTTAACTCTAGGGTGTCGCCATTAGTACTAAAATATCGCTCTATGCGGTACTTTTTCCTCAAGTTGCTCAGATTTAGGGATCATATTGAACCAAACCACTGCTTCTTCAGGTGATATTTCCCCTTCTAGGCAATGGTTCTTATAGTTCTATGGGTTTGTTCTATGATACTATCTCTACTCGGCCGATAGGCTGCTCTATAATAGTGCCTGACATTCCATTTATCAAAATTTTTTTGAAATATCTCTGAACAGAACGCTGCTCCATTGTCCATTAGCACCTCTTTAACTGCTCAAGAAAAATACTTTCCAATTTCTTGCAATGACCTCTGCTGCTTCTGCTCGAATCTCTCTTCAAATAGTTAACATTTTGTGGTTGGTAACATTTCAGATCACATATTGCAAGACCAAATAAGATCCTCTCAGTATAAAAGGAAAAAAGCCAGAATTATACAAAAAGGCAAATATAGCTAAAGACTCGCTTTATAACATTTAGATATGAAAGATTAGGATGATATGGTATTAAATAATTAAGAAATATTAAAAGTCGGTACAATATATGAGAGTAAATCATATATGTAGATAAAAGTAAAAGGAACAATATGGGTCATTATGAAATAATGGGGATGATTAAAGAAGGAACAATAATAAAAAAGTAAGGAAAAAATTGGCAAGATAGATGAGGACTTGAAGAAAAAAGAGAAGAAGATAAAAAAGCAAATAAGAGATACAGAAATACATTTATGAATAAAGCAATCTGAACGTAAAGAAAGTAGGCTCAAAAAATTTTAAGCATCTGGATTTAAAAACTTTAAATTGTTCAAAAAGAGGTATAAAATAAAGATAAACATAAAAATAAAAAATTTTTTTTATCTCCATTGCATTTTGAATAATTTACCTGTTTACTTCTCCTTATTGTTTTGATGATATAATAAAAGTTATATATAATAAAATTATATATAACTTTTATTTCTCACTTTTCATTACCCAAGACTTCTGGAAAATCTACAACAGTGTAGTAAATAATGGGCAATCAACACTGCCCCCACTATCCAACGATCATGAGGTTGTTTGCTCTGCAACTGAGAAGGTTAACATGCTTGCCAGATCGTTTGCCTCCAACTCCAGATTAGACTGCTAACCACCCCCTCCCTGACTTTCCTTTGCGGACAGACGCTACACTAGACGATCTGAAAATCACTCCTGCTAAGGTACATGCTATCATAAGAAAGCTTGACACTGCAAAAGCATGTGGACCTGATCTCATCCCGGCTGTTCTATTAAAAAAGTGCGCCGCCAAAGTCGCTCCAGTTCTCTCCAAACTTTACAACAAATGCTTAATGAATCTTGCTTTCCTGCCTGCTGGAAAACTACTTCTGTAGTGCCAGTTTTCAAGAATTCTGGCGAAAGAACTGACCTAGTAAATTATCGCCCCATTAGCCTCCTCCCGCTTTTCACCAAAATATTTGAGGCCATAATTAACCATGCTCTAGACCATCACCTTACAGATGCTGAACTTCTGACTGACCAACAATATGAATTTAGGCAAGCCCGTTCCACAGCAGACATCCTAACTGTAATCTCAGAACGTATATACCAGTCATTGGACAAAGCGGGGGAGGGTAGAGCAGTAGCTCTAGATATATCTAAGGCTTTAGACAGAGTATGGCATGAGGGTCTTCTCAAGAAAATCAGATCAGACGGCATCACTGGAAGAATACATAACATAATTAGATCCTACTTAGATAAGAGAAAAATCCTGGTTGTCTTTGACGGTCGTACATCTAAATAATATGATATAAATGCGGAAGTGCCTCAGGGGTCTATCCTTGGACCTCTGTTATTCCTAATATTCATAAATGACCTCCCTGACAAAATTGTCTGTGAGATGGGTATATATGCTGATGACACCACGCACTATAACAGATAGGACAGGAAAACAAATGAATACATATCTAAAGAAATGGCAGAAACACTAGAGGAAGACCTCCGATCTCTAGTGGAATGGAGACAAAAATGGATGGTCACCTTCAATGCTGCCAAGACTAAACTTGTTTCCTCCAATAATTGCACGAAACCTTCCCTACCACCAATAGCAATGACCAAAGACTCTTTATCTGAAAGTACATCTTTTAAACTCTCGGCCTAACGTTCACAGGAAACATGAGTTGGAACAATTACATTGAGAACATTGCCAGGACCGCTGTGAAGAAGGTGGGTTCTCTCTACCGTGCTAGAAAGCTATTAACGCCTGAAAGTTCGCCCATGTATGGAGTATTGGTGCCATATTTGGGTTGGTGCATCTGCCACTAGTCTCTCGCTCCTATAGGTCGTGAACTGTCAGCTAAACTTCAGCCTCTGTCACATCGACGAAATGTTGCATCCCTCTGCCTGTTCTACCAAGTACTTAAACAGTGAATGCTCTGATGAACTGCAAGCACTTGTGCCCCCTTGACGTAAATACCCCTGACAAACCTGATAAGTAGCTAGATCCCACCCCTTCACAGTAGAGATCCCTAGATACAAGAGAGCCTTCTACTCCAGTAGTTTCTTCCCTAGAACAACTAGACTTTGGAATTCCCTTCCGGGTTCCTGTTTCCCCGACTGTACTGACATGCAGAAGTTCAACCGATATCTTGCTGCCCAACTCCCTATAGTACCCCTGATGCTTATGTCTCTAATTGTAGCCCCCTACAACAAAGTGGCAATGTGCCTTGTTTGGGGTGAAAATGCAATATATATATATATATATATATATATATATATATATATATATATATATATATATAAAAACCAATACAAGATGAAAAGACATTTTAGACCATCATGTGCATTTTTTATGAATGTTACAAATGTTTTGACACAATTCGGGCAATTTCAAGCCTTATGTTGTTCAAAAATGTTCCAGAATAGCATCTCATCAGACGGCAAGGAAAACACTGGATCACTCTCGGGTCCTATTTTAAAAGATGCAACGAACTTTCTGAAATTAAGCAATTGCCCCCAGAAGACACTCGTCTGATATTCTACAATTACATTTTCTCCCAAATTTTTTTCAATTCTATTATTGTTCAACATTTTATTTATTTTACCATTATTGGAGCCTATTATATTGCTTGCAAGATTGACAGCGGTCGCGAAAGAAAGTTTAACTGTGTCTTTATTAATTATTTTACATAATCTAGTTTTTATCAATTATATTGTAAACTTCTTTAGAGATATTATTTTGAATGAGTTCACTGAAAGGTGAGTTCAACCGGAGTTGATTTTTGCGTTTGTTTGTTTTATTTTACATATTGTTTATCACGATTATGCGCTTCCTCATTATTATCTAATAATTTTTTTTTATTCGTCTTATTTTTATTTTTTATATGTTTTCGTTGTTCACATTTCCTCGGCCTTTTATTGCCATTTTGTATGAGATTGAGCGGTTTGTTCTGCTATTTTTATCACCTCCTCTATGTATTTGATTTTCCCATGATATCCTGATCTAATAATCCTTATTTTTGTCAAACACATTCTCATTTTGAGATAGCCCAGGTATTCTTTTGGGGATAACGTTTTTCATACACTTGGTTGATGATTATATTTGTGGATGAAAAAAGCTATTAAATCCCTGTTTCTTTACAATATATTTTGTCAACATTAAAAGATAACATTATTTTCATCTTTTATTACGATGAGATTGTGTCTTTGTTTATTGTTCTTTTTATTTCTTTAAATTATAGCAATTTTTTTACATGTAACATTAAATCCGCTTATAAATCCGCTTAAACTCTGTTTCATTAATCAAAATATAAACCATTCGAATCTATATATTTTTGATCGGGTCTTGACAAGTTCTCAAAAGTCGCCCTAAAGAAAACACCATTACAGCTTTATTTTAAAAGTTTTATTGAAAAACATTAATTAAAGTAACTTGATTATGTAGTAGAGCTGATATCTATTCAATGTAACCGCCTTCAACATCAATCATCACCCTAGTCGGTGTGTGAGATACAGTGAACATAGAGGATGAATCAGAATTTGTTAAGACAATGTAAAGGTGTGTATGAAGCATGTTATGAAAGATTTCCGTATATAGTAATTGTCTGTATTTTTGAGATGAGGTGTTTTCATTGTCGGACTGACTTCCTCATCTTCGTTGTAATCATCACAACGTTTCGGCCGTTTTGCCCTCCGGCCTTCATCAAGTGTTTTGTATCGAACTGGTGAACCGTTTTTTTAGGAGTCTCGAACCCAACCCTTTATTATTATTATCGGACTCCAGCTAGGCTCTGGGACATAGTTGCTGATTCTCTGTTTTGAATGTTAGTTTTTACTGCCTTCGTTCAGGATTGAACTCAGTTACCTTTGGGTAACTGTAAACTTTGATACAACGTCTAGGACCACTCGGCCATATGTCACTAGGACAATTCTTAGTTGATTTTTGTTAATATTAAACCTATGTTGTTATTCAGGGGTTTCTCTCTCTATCAGAGGTGTCCAAATTGCATTCAGCTCTATGCTTGGTTTGCTCAGTAGGTTGTTATGTCCGAGCATGTGAGCTGTTTCTTTAAGTTTTCTCACTTTCCAGTAGGTCTCTCTGTTTATTATTTTTACTTCATCCCATAGGGGGCGATGGTCCCCCCTCTCCATCCAGACATGGTTGGATATACCCGATTTTTCCGTCTCCCCTTTAGTTACCGCTTTTCGGTGTTCTTCCACCCTTACTTTAAGGGGGCGGCATGTTTCACCCTTGTAAACCTTTCTGCAACTGCATGGGATGGAGTATATGCAGTTTTTGGTCATGTTCTCCATGCGGGGCTTCACTCGTACCAGGTGTCGTCTGAGTGTTGACTCGCTCTTGAATACCGTCCTGATGTTGTAGGGGGCACATATTCTCTGAATCTTTTCGGAGATGCCTCGTATATATGGTAGGCAGACCGTTGGTGGTTTTGGGGTTTCATTCTCCTCTCTTATACACGTCTGGTGGATAGTATGCTATCGGGGTAGTTGTTATGACGGAGGGTATTCTTCAACCTGACCATTTCTTGGTGGTATGTAATGTTATCGCTACTTATTGTCTCTGCTCGATGTTGTAAGCAGCGTGCGATTCCATGTTTGATACTGTATGGGTGATGGGAGTTGAAGTTAAGGTATTGTCCGGTGAAGGTAGGCTTGCGATATACGGATGTTTTAAGCCCATGCTCTGTGCGTGATATGAGTATATCAAGGAAGGCCAGTTGGTTATCTTTTTCTTTCTCCATTGTGAATTATATCGATGGTCTTATTGAGTTCACATGGTCTAGGAAAGCCTGGATGTCTTCCTGATGGGGCCAGAGTATGAAGGTGTCATCAACGTATCTTAGCCACATGGTTGGCTTTAAGGGAGCTGAACCTTAGGCCATGTCTTCGAAGTATTCCATGTATATGTTCGCCATCACTAGTGATAATGGCGAGCCCATAGCTAGCCCCTCCTCTTGCCGGTATAGGTCAGTACCCATTCTGAAGTAGGTTGTTTCTATGCAGAATGTCAGCATTTCCATTAAGTTTGGCAATGGTACACATGTGCGCTCTTCTATGGAGAGGTCTGCTGCAAGTTTGTCTTGAATTACTGCTAGTGCCTCACTAGTTGGGACTTTAGTGAACAGGCTAACCACATCTAGGCTTACCATTTGGTTTGTACTGATGGGTGCTCCCTTGATCAGTTCCGTGAAGTGGGCAGAATTATTTACATGTGTTGCTGACTTGCCTGCTAATGGGTTTATTATATCCACAAGGTACCTGCTCAGTGGGTGGCATGCTGAGCCTCGGCAGCTCACTATGGGTCTGAGTGGAATACTGTCTTTGTGTATCTTGCCGTATATACACTGCTGATCAAAAATTCAAGATCACTTAAAAATCTTTTTAAGGATAGATTTTAAACTCTTTCGATTTAAGGTTACTAATACTACAATCTAAAAGGTTATAGAAACAAAAAGGCACATTCAAAAAATGTTATTTAAAATTTTTTATTTTTATTAAATTAGGTTTTTTACACATGATCAAAATTATAAGACCAAGGTTAAAAATTGTTGAATTTATGGTAGTTATGTTCTTAGTTCAGTTCGAGATTAGCAAATCACTGTGTAAAAGTGTTACCATTGCTAAAGCAAGAAAACTAACCGAAGTTCAGCGCTCTCGAATTCTAGGATTCTATAAGCAATGATTTGTCACAGGGAGCGATAGCAGCTAAGGTAAATCGCAGTAAAACTGTTATTTGCAACTTTCTACAGAACACTGAGAATTATGAAGAAGCAAAATCCTTTGGTAGGCTTCCCAAAATTTCTCCTGCATTGAGTAGGAGAATCAGACGGGTTGTTATGAATGACAGAGAGCTTTCTTCTAGTCAAATTAAGGCAGTTACAGATGCTGATTGTAGTCCAATAACCATCAGACGACACTTACAACAAAAAGGCATCGTAAATAAAAAGCATAAACAAATTACTCGATTGCTTTCACGTCACAAAGTGGACCGCTTAAGATTTGATCTTGAATACCAAACCTGAGACGTTGAAAAGTGGAATAAAGTCCTATTTTCCGATGAGAAAAAATTCAATTTAGATGGTCCTGATGGCTTCCAGCGGTATTGGCATGACAAAAACATGCCCCTTGAAATTTTTTCCACACCTCATAGTGGTGGAGGGTCCGTAATGGTATGGGATGCCTTTTCTTACAGAGGGACGATGGAGCTCCAGGTGGTGCAGGGTCGTCAGACAGCAGCTGGTTATGTTAGCATGCTACAAAAAGCATCTTTGATGATGGAGGGTCATCGTTTGTGTGAAGATGGATGGTTATTCCAACCGGATAATGCTGCAATCCACACTGCAAGACGGATCTTGAGCTTTCTACAGGAAATAGAGTCCATTTTTTGGGAAATCTTGCATGCTCATCGGACTTGAACCCAATTGAAAATGTTTGGAGATGGATAACAAGAGAGGTTTATCGAAATGGCAAACAATATTCAACAAAAAATGAACTTTGTGAAGCCATCTTCAGAAACTAGAGCAGGATCCCCCGCACTTTAACGGAAACCCTTATTTCTAGCATGTCCCAAAGAATTTTTGAAGTCATCAAATGCAGTGGCGGTAGAACTCATTATTAAGTTTGATTGTTGAATGTTTTCATACACTTTTCATACACTTTTTGTTCAATTTAATAGAATTTTTGCTTCTGGTCTTATAAATTTAATTTAACAAGAAAGAGTTTAAAATCTATCCTTAAAAAAAGTTTATTTTTAAAGATTTTTAAGTTGTCTTAAATTTTTGATCAGCAGTGTATATATTGCTTTTATTCACCCCAATCAAGACAATAGCCACTGAGACGTAAATGATACTGTGAATAAAGGACCATATGCACAGGGACATAAAGTAGGGAGTTGGGCAGCTAGATGTCTCTCCACATTACACTTAAATTTATGCATGTTGATGCAGTCATGGAAGTAGGATACGGGGGAGTAGGAAGTTTAACAGTTCAATGAAGAAAACTTTCGGAGCATCGAAGGACCTCTAAAGTGACAGCCTGGGATTTTGCTGTTTGTCAGGTTAGTCAGGGATATTTACGTCGACGCGTCACCAGTGTAACGTGTCTATAAGAGTATATTCCATTAAAGTACTTGTAAAAGAAGTAAAAGGATGCAGCATTGTGCGATGGGACAGGGGGTGAAGCTTGGTTGACAGTTTGGGAGCTATTAGATTGGAGACTCTTTTTGGGACCCTGTTCAGTTGAGCCAGATACTGGTTGATGTAGCGGCCCATATGTACATGACTTCATAGAGTAAATGCCATATTCAACCACTGAGCTGATAATTGTTGATCGTCAGAAAGGATCCACCTTTCATCAAAATCAATATGATCCAGAAATGAATCAGCTTTGTTCTGCAAACGAAGAAAATACAGAGTGGAACTATAAAATTCTCGTAAAAGATCACATTCCATTTCCGTTTGATGAAAACCGGTTTTCTTTCTTCTTTTTTTTTGTTGCAGAATATCTACTTGTTTGTCAATTGTATACAAATCCCAAGACTGATAGAAGCCTTCTATCATATCTGAAAATGACACAATGTTCCACGAGTGAGATAGGAAATGTGCCGCTGTACAACTCCTAACTCATGCTCTCTACCAATCCAAGTTATGACAAGAGGACCATTGCCAGCACCCTCAAAACGCAAATTTGGACTGTTTAACGCTTGAGGGCAAAGCTCAACGAAGTTTCTGGTCACGGTTTTGGTCTTTGGTGTGGTTTCAAATGAGGGCCATATCATGCCACATTACATCTTCAAAGTCGGTTTGAAAGTCAACACCAAAGTGTACCTGGATGTGTTAAAGAGTGTGGTGATTCCTTGGTGCATTCAGATTTCCCCCTGGTAGATCTTGAGTGTGGCATCAAGACTCGATGCTGGTCCATAAGTCCAAAGGAACCTAGGTTTGGCCTCAGAAAGAGTGCTACGACTTTGTATCCTTCTCTCACTGCCCACTCCTCTCCCAACCTGAACACGTGTGACTATTTCGTTCGGTCATACGTCGAGAACATCACCAACATGACCTCTTACAACACCAAAGCCAGCCTGATCGCCACCATCTTCCGAGTATTCATTGAGCTCCCACAGGCGCGTGTGGAAAAAGCATGCTCCCAGTTATGGACCCGTATCGAGGTGATGATTGATGTTGAAGGCGGTTACATTGAATAGATATCAGCTCTACTACATAATCAAGTTACTTTAATTAATGTTTTTCAATAAAACTTTTAAAATAAAGCTGTAATGGTGTTTTCTTTAGGGCGACAAATTTATCGTTCCACCCCTATCTCAAACTGACGATTTCTTTCCCTTTCGTTTTGTGTTTTTTCATTTTCGTAAAGTTTGTGTTCTTCAATTTCTAAAGATGATTTTTTTTCAAAAATGTCTAAACTTTTTTGTAAATTCTTATGTCGATATGTTTTGACTAACGCCTTCAGTAAATTGTTTACAAAAAACAGAAACTATATTCTTTATTTTCCAAGTTGTCACTTTTATTGAACAATATTTAAAACCAGTGTAGATTTTCAATGTACATTTGTTGATAGTCCAATTTTCTGTAAGTGCTAACTCATGTGCGAAAACTTATTTATAATTTCATTTATTTTTTATGAATATATATCTTTACTCTAGATAATTACATGTTCTGAGTAACCACATTCACTTCAAACGAAACATTACAAAAATGTGTTCGTACACAAATTGAAAAACTAACTATATTAACACTGTCTTTCGATTGTTTAAGGAGTTTTTTTTTTGTTACCTAAAACACATTTTCATACGAAAGCTTCGACTTTTTTCTTCGATTTTTTTTACCTTTAAAGTATTAATACTAACATTACGTAACATCGACAAAAATGAGAGAAATTGTGTTTGCGATTTATAGTTTAATGTTAAGCGTGGAATTTTGTAATTAAAAAGGATTCTTGTCAGCGTTATTACAAAACTAAATTCTGACCTTTTCAATTCGGTTCCAAGAATTCAATTGCCCTGCTTACTCGACTTTAGTCTTTTTGTATCGTATTTGTGTGAGCAAAGCCTCATTGATATGCAAATCAATGCATATCACACTACCCCCCACCATGATCTATAGCTTCAGATATTCTACTTTGCTGGCAAGGCCGAGACACAGGCAACTTGTTTGATTTTATGTCTTATGTGACGAATCTTATTTACCTTATTTGATAGTTTCAGACTGTTGTCCACATCTTCCTAGCTATATTTACACTTATGTTTGTTTCGCCCTTGTACTTTCCAACCTTCAAGTGCCTTCTGTTGTTTTTAATAAACTTCTAAGAATTTCGAAGTAAACTCTTTTGCGAAAGTTAATCTAGAGTGGTAAATTGCTCTCCTTTCAAATTCCAGTTCATTTATTCTTAAGGGACTTCATCACAGATTGAACACATAACCCCTGGATAGAATTCACTCTAAAACATCTCTTAAAGTCCAGGGTGCCTTCTATAAGTTTCCGGCCTTTTTTTGTACAGGTATTTAAAGTTGTCATAGACTCTTAAAAATCAGTATGTTATTGCTAAACATCTTATGAGATGATTGCTCACTTTTTATGATTTCAGGTCCAAAAGGACAGCTACAGCAGGAATTGGAATATACCCTACTAAAGTCTAATTGTAACAACTGGTGAATTTCAAAAATGCAATTTGGACGTAAAAAAAATTCCACAGAAACGTATGGAATGCTCCAGATTTCTCTTGAATTATCTTGCATGAATCAAGCATCAGTTTTGGAGTGGCATAAGAAATTCAAGAAAGTCAGGAAGTCTTTAAAGGATGATAAGAGGTGTGGGTGAAGTAAGGAAGTCAAAACAGTAGAATCGATTGGCCAAACAAAGAATTACGTGGATAAAAACGATGGTTATGATGAGGGAGAAACATTTGTAACAGTTCTTATTCACACTGAGGAAGGGACACATAATACTTGGAAGGGTTATACAAGAGTTCTTACAAGATGATAAAACCACATTTACATTTTCTTTGTAAGAAATGACGACACGAGACAACAGTTACAAACATAGTTGGTTTCTTTATTATTCTTTAATCGACCGATCGGTGATGTCAGGAATTCAAACTTTGATTTATATGGTCTATTTTCCTCACTTTGCTTCTAAGGGGCTTTCCTCTCCAACTGACTCTCTCTCATCAACTCTTACTTCGAACCCTCAGATTCCTATATTGAGAAATATCCTTTATTTATGACGTCAGAAGTGTGTTTTTCAAACGTGACTAATTTTCACGTGGCTTTACATATGTTTGTCCAAACACACTTTTGAAAAACAAATGAATCCTCAATTCTTATTCTAACCTATTTTTAAACAATATAGTTTAACTCGCAGTGTGCATTCATTTAACATATTCATTATCTAGATTTCCAAAAGAATAGACCATCGACTCTTTTTCCGACCTAAACAATATTTAACTATTTCAATAGACAATGGACTTAATTTCTACAGGGTTCGATTCTAGCCTTATCCTAATATCATTTTCACTTATCTAGTATGTATTATTACTTACATGAGAAGGAGGCAGCCCTTTTTTGTAACACTCCTTTCCTTCCTATTTTTCAAAAAATGTACGCATTTTTAAATTCTAGTACATTTTTCTTTATATTCGTACAACCACTTGGCTAAGAAAGATCAGACACGATTCCAAAAAATAAATAAACTTCTTCAGTCCGCCCTTTTCCAACTGACTCCATAATTATATTTATACCAGGATCTCTATCTGATCTCCCTGGCATATTCCTTTTGGGTGTAGGGTAGTACCTCTTATGATTCATATCAGCTGATCCATCCAGCCACCCTTATGCCATAAAACGAGGTCCCATTTTACCTCTTCACGAAATCGACTACTCTTCATTCAAATGTGTCCTGATCTTTTCTTTCACCTGGTTGTTCTACTAATTAGAGCTTTGTCTCATTTTCTAACTATTTGATTTCTTTTGAGACATACTTCAAAGCTCATTCACTCCAAACTTTATGTTTGGCTTCTAATTATCAAGATATATCTTTTCATCACATTGATTCACTCGGATTTCCTTGGTTGGACTCTTGGAACTTGATAAAGACTTACCCTAACTAAATAATCCGATCCCCTGTGCCAAAAACACTACTTGCGCACTGAATTTTAACTTTGATTTTTCCTTTATCTGATCAGAGCCCCCAAGATCTCAAACAGAGATATCCCGCATTCATACATCTCTAAAAACAGGTATAAGTTTATATCTTTTCTTCCTACGTATTTACGGCATATTTTACTTTCTTCTTTCTTATTACTATATGTGATTTGGCCGTAGTACTGACTCTTATAGTCCTTTGGTACCCTAAGGGATTCTTGTATCCTTTCCCCACGCCTACCTTTTTAATTTATTGTGCTGAGACTTATCATTCTGCTCGAAGCCGTTCTGTGTAGCATGCTTTAAAAGCATACAATATCGCAGGTTTCCATCGGTATTTTTCTAACAGGGGCACATCCAATGCTCTCCCCTGACAAGTTACTCTTCTTGTGAAAAATGTTATGGACATAAAAAAAAGAACAATTCTCTCTTTTGGCTCATCACATCCGAAAATCTCTAAAAATACCCGTTTACGTAATTTTCTCTTAACCCCTCTCTAAAATTCTAACTTATTTCTAGGCCAACCATTCGTCCTAATCATCGTTTCATTTTTATTTTCTTATGACTTGTTCTTTAATTTTAATTTATCTACTTAATTATGGCTTGAATTCCTGACGACAATTACAATACATTATACATACATTTAAAAACAATTTTTAACAATATTTGTTTAAACATCATATAACATCTTCTTCAAAACAAAATACATCAGTATATTACATTAACTATGATCTAGACAAAAAACGTTACAGCTATAACTTTTAAAAAAATTTTCTGTAAACAACAACAATAACGACAAAGTCTGTTAAAAAAAAACACTGGAACACACAGAAAAAAAATTCGTGATTACAGAATATATATATATAACTATCATTCAAAAATTGTCCCTTTTTGTAATTGTCCCCCTTAAAAAAAACAAAAAAGAAACACATGGAAAGCTGAAAAGTTCAACTATAAACACAAAATTCTTTTTCAATAAAAGTACATTCGTACAGACAATAGGATCTTTTAAAATCATATTTATACAAACAAAATTCCTTATATGAATATACAGTAGCTTTTTTTGGATTCGCGTTTGTCTGCGTTCTCATTTGACAAGTTATATAAACAATATACGTGATTTCAAACAATGCCAACTGAATGACTCCAACTTCTCGTGTGTATATACAAATGCATTCTTTTTCTTTTTTTCACATTATCTGTGTGTGTGCGTGTGTGTATGTGTGTGTGTGTGTGCGTGTGTGTATATTTCAAAACAATGCAATTCCATTTATCAATGATTTCACTGAATGCACTCATTTGTTTTTGCATTTTCATGTGCGCGTGTTTTTCTTTTTTTTTTCATTCATATCTACGACTGTTCTATTTCCTTTTGCGGCATATCGTCTCTTTTTTCCTCTGTGAGAGTGTATGCTTTACTTTGTTTCTTCATTGTGTGTATGTGTACGATTAATCGTTTAACATTTTTAATGTAATTAAATCCTTCTTAAGTAATAGAAAAATCAAAGTTGTCCTCGACGGTCGTACATCCAAACAATATGACAGAAATGCGGGGGTACCTCAGGGGTCTATCCTTGGACCTCTATTATTCCTGATATTCATAAACGACCTCCCTGATAAAATTGTTTCGGAGATGGGTATATTTGCCGATGACACCACTCTCTATAACAGATATGAGGGGAAAGAAATGAACACATATCCAAGGAAATGGCAGAAACACTAGAGGATGACCTCCAATCCGTAGTGGAATGGGGACAAAAATGGTTGGTCACATTCAATGCTGCTAAGACTAAGTTTGTTTCCTTCAATAACGATAAGAAACCTTCTCTACCACCAATAGGAATGGCAAAGAACACATTACCTGAAAGTACTTCTTTTAAACTCCTCGGCCTAACGTTTACAGGGAATATGAACTGGAATAGATACATTGAGAGCATTGCCAAGGCTGCTGCAAGGAAGGTTGGCTCCCTCTACCGTGCTAGAAAACTACGTACGCCTGACAGTATCATATACCTCTATAAGGCAACCATTCGCCCATGTATGGAGTACTGTTGTCACGTCTGGGCTGGTGCATCTGCTGCTTGTCTCTCGCTCCTGGACAGGGTTCAAAAGAGAGTTGCCAACCTGATAGGTCCTGAACTGTCATCTAGGCTTCAGCCTCAGTCTCATCGACGAGATGTTGACTCCCTCTGCCTGTTCTACAAATACTTTAATGGTGAATGCTCTGACGAACTGCAAACACTTGTACCTCCCCGCCGTAACTCCCCCCGACAAACCCGACAAGCTACTAAGTCTCATCCCTTTACAGTAGAGATCCCTAGGTGCAAGAAAGCCTTTTACTCCAATAGTTTCTTCCCCAGAACTGCGGGTCTTTGGAACTCCTTTCAGGGATTCTGCTTTCCCAACTGCAATGATATGCAGAAGTTCAAGTGTAATGTTAACAAACATCTTTCTACTCATCTCCCTTCATAATGACCCCGCTAATTAAGTCACTGATAGTAGCCCCCTGCTTCAAAGTGGCACTGCGCCTTGTTTGGGGTGAAAATTGAATTTTAAAAAAAAAGAATAGATGTTCGTGTGTGTGCTATTTGTTTTATTTATTCTATAATTGCTGTTTTTTGCGGCATATCGTCTCTTTTTTTTATTCATTTTTTCCTGTGTAAGGGTTTGTTTCCCTTTCTTCTCTTTTTTTTTTCTTGATTATTATGTTTATGTGTGCATTTCGTCTAGCAGTTTTGTTTTCTTCACGTTGTTTTTTTTTTCTTTTCAAAGAACCCTTAGTTGTGTTCCGTAACATTACCGAGGTTCGATTTTTATTCTTGCAGAATAAAATGGTCACGGCACTCAAATCGCAATGTGTTGCATAGGGCACATATTGGGTACACATTAACGGGGATTCAGAACAGATGGCGATGATAATGAGAGAGGCATTTATATCAGTTCTTATAACACATATTAGAGGAGGGATTATATATTATTGATGATGGGGAGGGCATATAATCTTGGAAGGAGTTACAATGTGCGTTATAAGATGATGATAAAAACATATTTACCATTTCTTTGTAAGGAATGACGATACGAGACAAACAGTTACAAACATAGTTGGTTTCAAAGATTTCAATCGACCGATCTGTGCGGTCAGGAATTCAAACTTTGATTTACATGGTCTATTTCCCTCCCTTTGCTTCTAAGGGGCTCTCCTCTCCAACTGGCTCTCTCTCATCAACTCTTACTTCCAACCCTCACATTCCTATATTGAAAAATCCACTTTTTTGCGACATAAACAATATTTAACTATTTCTAATAGAATAAATAGTGGACTTAATTTCTAACATTCCATTTTCCATTATATTTAAAACTTGCCTACAGCGTTCGATTCTAGCCTTATCCTAATATCATTTTAACTTATGTCTTCTTACTGACATCAGAAGGGACATCCCTTTCATGTAACAACTGTACACACAATTATGTCCGAAGAAAATATGAAGATTTTGAAGATTTGCACGAATGCACCAGTCCACACTCTATCCTTGTCACCGACTATTTAACCAAGACAGTTCCTCACCCTCTCTATAGACCTTGCTTTCAGTGATTTTTGGTCATTCTCTAAGCTCTAGGAAAACCCCAGAGGCTGTCGTTATGAGGCTGCCCTTACATCGTTATATCGTTAGATGAAAGAGGCTGTGACGAGGGTCATTGACATCCACAAGAGGAATTCCATGGGGCCTTCCTTAAGTTGTTGGAATTGGACAACAAGTGCATTGCAACCGGAGGAGATTATTTCGAAGGGAGGATAGAGTTTCATGTGTGTACTATCAATAAATGTGTGTACTATCAATAAATGTGTGTACTATCAATAAAAGTCTGGAAACTTATTGAAGGCACCTTGTATTTATCTGCTCAGTAGAACAAATTAGGAAGCAGAGGAATAGTTTAGAGAATTATTATTTATTTGTATTCATACTGCATGTTCTATGGCCAAAGTATGCGTAAAAACGAACATGAGACAAAGGTCGGAAACTATTAAAACTATAGAAAATAAGAATGCGATCAACAATTGGTTGATTTAGGTGAGTTGTCAAAAGTATAAAAGATATGACTCAGAATCTACTTCCTCTTAGTTATGTTTCATCGACACCCGGCGTTTGAGGCAACATGCAACTTATCTTCGCTTGATTCAGACCTGTTGACATGTTTTTTTCCAAACCAGATGTCTCTACATATGTTTTGTAAGTCCGTGTTTTTTTTGGGTTTTTTGTTGTTTTTGCACCGGGGAGTTTCAAATCTGTGCATATTTTTGTGTAACACGTTTAAAAATTGTTATATGTTTAGTGATTTACACTATTCTGTCAAATTTCAGACTCTCATCGACATTACAAATAGCAGTAACACAAATACTTGCTTTGACCAATCCAGGAGCAATCTCTGGAAATCATCTTTTAATTAATACCAGCGCCAGAAGAAGACCTAATGAATGTCGTTTAAGGTTCTGATTTCTGATACTACAAGGGATTTTAGAACAAAAAAGATCGGAAAGGAAACAAAATATCATGGAATAAAGTCCCAAAAGAGAAAAAGTTGACTCCATACAGAGTAAAATTATGTTATTGTTATCTACATCTACATCTTCATGCACGCTTTCTGATATTATGATCTATTTAGAAACAACCGTAGATAACATCTTTCTTTGTGGTTTCTGTTATTACACACTTGTTGTTCTCTTATTTCTTTTTGCCCTTCAAGTTCACAAGAAAAATAAGAAATTCCTTTTTAATTCTCTTTCTTTTATCATTTTAGTTAATGTGTTAGGACGAAAAGAAACGAAAAGAATGGTTTTTATTCGTGATTCTCAACACGAGGAAATGATACTTGTACATTATTTCTTTACGCGAAGATAATACATTTCTGACGCCAGTTTATACATTTAACTCTGTTGATGGATGTTCCGATTCATTTATTTCTTTCAAACAACTTTTGCGCTAATCTTAGATCAGCTTAACATTAATGGTCTGAAAAAAAGAACACATGGTGCCGTCAATATCAAAAATACATTAGCTTACAATACGAGCAATATTTTTAGGTATTCTCTTTTTATCCTTTACTCTATAATAAAGACCAATGTGTAAGATACTTTGATGTGATTTTATCTGAATGTGACCGGCCTTGAGGTTTTGAACAATTGTGTAGATATACTTGTTACGTCTAGCAACACTGATGAATCGTAGATGAGGAAACATCTGTTCGCTGTTGGTTAATTATATGTGAAATATATATTATATATAATATCAATTTTTTCATTAACTCCGCCCTTACTCATTAGAAGAATAGGAACTCGCTAATCAAGTCAGAGATGTCTCGTGTTCCGGGGTTCGAATCGTTCGACTGGTGTTAATCGTGACACCCTGCACTGAAGATTCCCGAAAGGATGAAACACTAGTGTCTGTAGGTATTTAATTATTGTAGTTAAAAAATAATTATGACAGCCCCTTTAAGAAATTCGTTTCTTATCGTTGAGCACTTTCAGTTGAATTAAAGTTGGTCAATTTAGCTCTTATGCATAGATCATCGTATAACGATTAGATCACTGCCTGACTCACGTAAATGAACATTTAAAATTAAGATGTTTAAATTCAACGTTATCCTACGCGGTTAATGGTAGCCGAATTGATACGGTCTCCGCTAATCGTGTCAGAGATGTCTCGTGTTCCGGGGTTCGAATCGTTCGACTGGTGTTAATCGTGACACCCTGCACTGAAGATTCCCGAAAGGATGAAACACTAGTGTCTGTAGGTATTTAATTATTATAGTAAAAAAATAATTATATATATATATATATATATATATATATATATATATATAAACTAAAAGATGTATCCGGCATTGCCTGATATTAAATATAAAGTTAAATTTCTTAAAAAAATGAAACGGAAAGAAACTGAGACATGTGCCTGCGGGTATTATGGTTTTTCTCAACAATTCAATTCTTAAAAGTAAAAAAAAAAGAAAAATACTCGAGCTGAGATTGAAACCAAAACCGAAAGACAGTGAGTCAAGTAAAATAACCGTTAAACCAGCTTGACACGATCTTTAAAAGGTGTTTTCAACTTATTCTTAATATATTGTTAACGATTCATGCATGCGTATTCGTGAAACAGTTGACAAACACATAAAAATAATTCCCAAATACCAATTTTTCAATTTTGACCCCTTTGGACCTTTTTACGGATGAAAACTGATTAAAAAGTTTTCCACGTGTCTGAATACCCTGTATACCAAATTTCAAGTCTGTAGATCACATATTCGTTGAGTATATAGGTTGAGAAATGTCCTCACACACATTCTCACTTGTATAGATATATAGATTAACTGCATTCCTATATGTGTAATGATATTCAGTTTAAAAACCTTTTTTTTCTATTCATTTATCAAGAAAATACAACTTTGTTATATATGAGTCATCGAACTGCATTCATCTGCAAAAGATCTAGCTAATTTGCATATTCTCTTAAACGTTTATTTTAATTAATTCCCTATTAGTTTTTTAGTTAACTGTTACATGTAATTATATTCATTCAGATATTCTACATGATTTATACTTGCATAATTTTTGAGTAAATAGGTTATAGTAAACCAAACCTCTTTCTATAGATCACATATTCGTTGAGTATATAGTCTGACAAGTGTCCTCACGCATGCTCATTTGTATAGATGTATACATTATCTGTACTCCTATATATATTTTTTATGCAATGATATTCAGTTCCAAAATATTTAAAAAAATGGAATTTGCCAGGTGATGGTCGAACGACGGCATTACGAATATGCATGCGTAACGGAATAACTATTGATTCATGTTTTAAGTTTTAGCCTTACAGCAAACATATCTTCATAGCTCAGGCATTAACATCAAAGGAAAAAGTAAAATGTAAGCTAAACGTTTTGGTTTCAATTCTCGGTGGCGACACACAAGTCATTTTGTTTTTAACTTTTTAAATCATTACTATATATTGCGTCCAATATAATATAATAATAAATTCGAAATCTGCATTAATGAAAATAGCATATTAATGCATATTTTACAACCGGGCAATGCCGGGCGGCCTGCTAGTATATAAAAGTATAGTACAGTTAATAGTGATGCATGTAGTATATTTTCTATTTGTACACCTTTATCGTAAATATCTCTGTTGCACGTGAATAGCAGCTAAACTATGTTAGCAGTTTCTTGATTCCAAAAGATTTGCTATTCTGGTAGCTTCTTATCCTGGACTGTTTGCCTTTGAAATTCACTGCCTGCTTCCGGATCACGCCATCATCATGCAACAATTTTAATGCAAAGTAAATAGTAAGAGTACGAAGTGAACATTTAGCTTACTTCCGGTAAATTCGTAATTTTTGCTTTCCTTATTTTGTTCTTTAGTCCTCACACTCCATAAGTCATGGTTCTGAAAAATGGAAAGAAGTATTGTTGTTTTCTAGGTTGGAATAAATGAATCTAACACTAATTGTTAACTAGTTTTTTTTTTAATCTTAAATAGTATTTTTAGCTCATTACATCACGTGGCCTTCTGACTTGTCTGGAGCGATTTCCATAAAATAAACTTTTTTAATTGAAACTATGCTGCCTTGTTTGATTTTTCATCAGGAGAGATTCAGCAGATTTGCATATTATTGCCTGTAAACCATTCTCACTTCCAATCACTGAGTAAATATTCTCGGCCGTGTGTGCCGGGTCTTGGTTTGGGGGGCTTGGCTATAATATCACACATGCCAGGCACTATATTATTTCTATGTTAGTATTAATAACATCATATTAATATATGAATAGCATCTTGTATGCATGTGTGAAATTAAATTAAATACAATGCATTTTGTTTCTTTATAAAGAAGTAACTCAAATTTAAGTTTTTGATAATAGTTGAAAAAAGAATTAATTACGTCACGAGTCTTCAAAACTTGAAAAGATTTTTAAAACATTTAAATTGTCGAATAGAAAGTTATATAAACTGGATGTAAACATTTTAACAAATCTTTATTTATTAAACTAAAATTATATTCTGAATTGTGTGTTTTACAAATATGTTATACAAGAAATAAGTTAATTAAATCATATTACAATACGTTAATAATAAAATCATGTTATAAGTTAATAATTACATCATATTATAATAAGTTAATAATTAAATCATATTATAATAAGTTAATAGTTGAATCATATTGTAATAAGTTAATAGTTGAATCATATTGTAATAAGTTAATAATTAAAACATTATAATAAGTTAATGATTAAATCATATAATAAGTAAATAATTAAATCATATTAAAATAAATAAATCAAATCATATTATAATAAGTTAATATTAAACCATATTATAATGAGTAAAAAAATATATTATAATCAGTTAATAATTCAATCATATTATAAGAAGTAAAAATTAAACCATATTATAATATGTTTATAATTACATCATATTAAAATAAGTTAATAATTTACCATATTATAATAAGTAAATAATTAAATCATATTATAATAAGTTAAAAATTAAATCTTATTATAAGTTAATAGTTAAACCGTATTATAAGTAAAAATTAAACTATATTATAATAAGTAAATAATTAAAGCATATTATAAACAGTAAATAATTAAATCATATTATAAGTAAATGATTAAATCATATTATAATAAGTTGATAATTAAATCATCTTATAAGTTTATAATTAAAGCATATTATAATCAGTAAATAATTAAATCATATTACAAGTTAATAATTAAATCATATTATAATAAGTAAATAGTTAAACCATATTATAATAAGTAAATAATTAAATCGTATTATAATAAGTTAATAATTATATCATATTATAATAAGTTAATAATTATATCATATTATAATAAGTTAATAATTTAATCATTTTATACTAAATTAATAATTTAATCATATTATAATAAGTAAATAATTTACCACATTATTATAAGTAAATAATTAAATCATATTATAATAAGTTAATATTAAACCATATTATAATGAGTAAAAAATGATATTATAATCAGTTAATAATTCAATCATATTATAAGAAGTAAAAATTAAACCATATTATAATATGTTTATAATTACATCATATTAAAATAAGTTAATAATTTACCATATTATAATAAGTAAATAATTAAATCATATTATAATAAGTTAATAATTAAATCTTATTATAAGTTAATAGTTAAACCGTATTATAAGTAAAAATTAAACTATATTATAATAAGTAAATTATTAAAGCATATTATAAACAGTAAATAATTAAATCATATTATAAGTAAATGATTAAATCATATTATAATAAGTTGATAATTAAATCATATTATAAGTTTATAATTAAAGCATATTATAATCAGTAAATAATTAAATCATATTACAAGTTAATAATTAAATCATATTATAATAAGTAAATAGTTAAACCATATTATAATAAGTAAATAATTAAATCGTATTATAATAAGTTAATAATTATATCATATTATAATAAGTTAATAATTATATCATATTATAATAAGTTAATAATTTAATCATTTTATACTAAATTAATAATTTAATCATATTATAATAAGTAAATAATTTACCATATTATAATAAGTAAATAATTAAATCATATTATAATAAGTTAATATTAAATCTTATTATAAGTTAATAATTAAACCGTATTATAAGTAAAAATTAAACTATATTATAATAAGTAAATAATTAAAGCATATTATTATAAGTAAATGATTAAATCATATTATAATAAGTTGATAATTAAGTCATATTATAATAAGTAAATAATTGAATCATATTACAAGTTAATAATTAAATCATATTATAATAATTAAATAGTTAAACCATATTATAATAAGTAAATAATTAAATCCTATTATTATAAGTACATAATTAAATCGTATTATAATAAGTTAATAATTATATCATATTATAATAAGTTAATAATTATATCATATTATAATAAGTTAATAATTAAATCATATTATAATAAGTTAATAATTAAATCATATTATAATAAGTTAATAATTCAATCATATTATAATAAGTTAATAATTTAATCATGTTATAATAAATTAATAATTTAATCATATTATAATAAGTTAATAATTAAATCATATTATAAGTTAATAATTAAATCATAGTATAATAAGTTAATAATTTAATCATGTTATAATAAATTAATAATTTAATCATATTATAATAAGTTAATAATTCAATCATATTATAATAAGTTAATAATTTAATCATATTATAATAAGGCAATAATAAAATGATATTATAATAAATTAATAATTTAATCATATTATAATAAGTTAATAATTTAATCATATTATAATAAGTTAATAATTTAATCATGTTATAATAAATTGATAATTTAATCATATTATAATAAGTTAATAATTTTACCATATTATAATAAGTTAATAATTTAATCATATTATAATAAGGTAATAATAAAATGATATTATAATAAATTACTAATTAAATTTTATCATAAGATGACCTTAAAAATCCTATTGAGAAAAATATTTTGGTAAAAAAAAACAATCAGTATAGTTTTTAAAGAATATGTAACCAAAATTGACCTGAAATTTCCTCGGTACAGCTTATCCAAATAAATTGTTTACTAGTTTATTATTTTGAGATGAATAAAATGTAAATATTCAGCCGTGTCCTTATTTATTTGCTTCTTCACAGGAGCAGAGTTTGACACAAGATCGGATTTACAAAAAAAGGGCATCTTTGAATTAGTTATTAAATGTATCCAGTCATGGACACACGTCTATTTTCTCAAAACTGCCATCTATGTTTTCTCAGCCAAATAACCATTACGATCACCATCGCCACTACCAACAAGAAACAAGGGAGATTACTCTAAAATGTATAATAAAGGAATATAACCCTTATATTTTAATAGAATATGATTTAATAACAATAATTTAACATTCTGGATTTGGACAAAAAAAATTGCCTCAGTTTAAAATTATCTCTCCCGCTGATCAAGGATAGAACAGATAAAATGTAAAGTGGTCGTTATATTTTAAGCATGTCGTTATATTTTGACCATATCGTTATATTTTAACCATGTCGTTATATTTTAACCATGTCGTTATATTTAACCATGTCGTTATATTTTGACCATGTCGTTATATTTTTACCATGTTGTTATATTTAAAAAATATCGTTATATTTTAACCATGTTGTTATATTTTAACCATGTCGTTATATTTTGACCATCTCGTTATATTTTTACTATGTCGTTATATTTTTACTATGTCGTTATATTTTTAACCATGTCGTTATATTTTGACCATGTCGTTATATTTTGACCATGTTGTTATATTTTGACCATGTCGTTATATTTTGACCATGTCGTTATATTTTAATCATGTCGTTATATTTTAACCATGTCGTTATATTTTAACCATGTCGTTATATTTTGACCATGTCGTTATATTTTGACCATGTCGTTATATTTTGACCATGTCGTTATATTTTGACCATGTCGTTATATTTTGACCATGTCGTTATATTTTAATCATATCGTTATATTTTAACCATGTCGTTATATTTTAACCATGTCGTTATATTTTAACCATGTCGTTATATTTTAACCATGTCGTTATATTTTGACCATGTCATTATATTTTAACCATGTCGTTATATTTTGACCATGTCGTTATATTTTGACCATATCGTTATATTTTAACCATGTCGTTATATTTTGACCATGTCGTTATATTTTGACCATATCGTTATATTTTAACCATGTCGTTATATTTTAACCATGTCGTTATATTTTGACCATGTCGTTATATTTTAACCATGTCGTTATATTTTAACCATATCGTTATATTTTAACCATGTCGTTATATTTTAACCATGTCGTTATATTTTGACCATGTCGTTATATTTTTACCATGTCGTTATATTTTGACCATGTCGTTATATTTTGACCATGTCGTTATATTTTAACCATGTCGTTATATTTTGACCATGTCGTTATATTTTGACCATGTCGTTATATTTTAACCATGTCGTTATATTTTAACCATGTCGTTATATTTTAACCATGTCGTTATATTTTCACCATGTCGTTATATTTTGACCATGTCGTTATATTTTAACCATGTCGTTATATTTAACCATGTCGTTATATTTTAACCATGTCGTTATATTTTTACCATGTCGTTATATTTTAACTATGTCGTTATATTTTAACCATGTCGTTATATTTAACCATGTCGTTATATTTTGACCATGTCGTTATATTTTGACCATGTCGTTATATTTTAACCATGTCGTTATATTTTAACCATATCGTTATATTTTAACCATGTCGTTATATTTTCACCATGTCGTTATATTTTGACCATGTCGTTATATTTTAACCATGTCGTTATATTTAACCATGTCGTTATATTTTAACCATGTCGTTATATTTTTACCATGTCGTTATATTTTAACCATGTCGTTATATTTTAACCATGTCGTTATATTTTTACCATGTCGTTATATTTAACCATGTCGTTATATTTTAACCATGTCGTTATATTTTGACCATGTCGTTATATTTTGACCATGTCGTTATATTTTAACCATGTCGTTATATTTAACCATGTCGTTATATTTTAAGCATATCGTTATATTTAAGCATGTCGTTATATTTTAACCATTTCGTTATATTTAATCATGTCGTTATATTTTAAGCATATCGTTATATTTAAGCATGTCGTTATATTGAACCATGTCGTTATATTTAAGCATGTCGTTAGATTTTAACCATGTCGTTATATTTAACCATGTCGTTATATTTTAACCATGTCGTTATATTTTTACCATGTCGTTATATTTTGACCATGT
Organism: Euprymna scolopes; assembly: GCF_053919585.1. Classification (NCBI taxonomy): domain Eukaryota; kingdom Metazoa; phylum Mollusca; class Cephalopoda; order Sepiida; family Sepiolidae; genus Euprymna; species Euprymna scolopes. The sequence continues at coordinate 147,704,596 of NC_136492.1, forward strand.
CGTTATATTTAACCATGTCGTTATATTTTAACCATGTCGTTATATTTTGACCATGTCGTTATATTTAACCATGTCGTTATATTTTAACCATGTCGTTATATTTTAACCATGTCGTTATATTTTAACCATGTCGTTATATTTAACCATATCGTTATATTTTGACCATGTCGTTATATTTTGACCATGTCGTTATATTTTAACCATGTCGTTATATTTAACCATGTCGTTATATTTAACCATGTCGTTATATTTTAAGCATATCGTTATATTTAAGCATGTCGTTATATTTTAACCATTTCGTTATATTTAATCATGTCGTTATATTTTAAGCATATCGTTATATTTAAGCATGTCGTTATATTGAACCATGTCGTTATATTTAAGCATGTCGTTAGATTTTAACCATGTCGTTATATTTAACCATGTCGTTATATTTTAACCATGTCGTTATATTTTTACCATGTCGTTATATTTTGACCATGTCGTTATATTTAACCATGTCGTTATATTTTAACCATGTCGTTATATTTTGACCATGTCGTTATATTTAACCATGTCGTTATATTTTAACCATGTCGTTATATTTTAACCATGTCGTTATATTTAACCATATCGTTATATTTTGACCATGTCGTTATATTTTGACCATGTCGTTATATTTTAACCATGTCGTTATATTTAACCATGTCGTTATATTTAACCATGTCGTTATATTTTAACCATGTCGTTATATTTTAACCATGTCGTTATATTTTAACCATGTCGTTATATTTTGACCATATCGTTATATTTTAACCATGTCGTTATATTTAACCATGTCGTTATATTTTAAGCATATCGTTATATTTAAGCATGTCGTTATATTTTAACCATGTCATTATATTTAACCATGTCGTTATATTTTAAGCATATCGTTATATTTAAGCATATCGTTATATTGAACCATGTCGTTGTATTTAAGCATGTCGTTATATTTTAACCATGTCGTTATATTTTGACCATGTCGTTACACTTCAAACCTCTCTGTTACATACGCCGTCTCAGAATTTTTTTTTGAATTTTTGAGACCCCTAACACGAAACTGCAAATAAGATATAAAAAAATTCTTTTAAAAGTGGGTTGTTTATTTTTTTTATGGATTATACCTCCAAAATAAATAAGTTGTATAAAAAGTAATAGAAACATTATTTTTTATTTTTAAAAGCGGTAATGAAATCAATTGATTTTTACAAGTTAAGTATTTTTCAATTTTTAAACTTTAAAAATCTATCAAAATTTTTCTATCGATTCAATTTTTACGATATTTTCATGGTCAACGGTCTCTGCCCTCCCCCGCTTTGTCCAGTGAATGGTATATACATTCAGAGATTACAATGAGGATGTCAGCTGTGGAACGGGCTTGTCTAAATCCATATTGTTTGTCAGTCAGAAGTTTAGCATCTATGGGCTGAAATATGCAATTACTGTAAATAAAAGATGATAACCGTATATATCTCAAACTGTAAGTGTTGTGCACTGTGTCCGTATGTTCGCTATGTGCGAAACTACAGACTAGTTTTAAAAACTAATGTGTCTCCACAAAAAATAACTGAATTATGTCAAGATTTTGTTATGGAGAAAGTTGCCACGTATCATGAATTTAATGGGCTATAAGCAGCTGATGATCCTCTTTTTCACGTTTTAGGATTAAACTCCCATTGGTTCTAGATATACATTTTAATACCATTATTATCATTGATTTTTATATTCATAAGCTGATATAGAAGTGGTGCTGTTTGGGGAATTGTTTTTCTAGTGCATATGAAGCAAAGTAAACAACAGAATATATTTGAATAAGGAATTCCGTTTGTTCCACAAACGTTTATTGTCTGCTGACAACGATTAATTTTTGCAGATTTCGTACTTATTATTATAGTACCAATACTCTGTTGATTATTATATTGTACCCAATATGCAGTAGTGTCCCGCTTCTAAAATATGATATTTAATTTTTTTTAATTATTGACTTTTACATGTGTTTATTAAAACCATTTGAACTTATTATGTAGACATAGAACGCAAGAAAGTTGAATCATTACATGAGAATTACAGAAATAGGTTGCGGTTTGGACAGATTATGCCTTGTCTCATGACCTTGTAACTGGGGCGGTGACTACTCGATTGTGTTATAAATTGGCGCTTGTAACCGAGATTAAGTGCATGTTGTAAGGGGTCGGTCCTGAGAACTGCTAAGTTATAATTTTGTGCCGCAACCAAGATTTGACCTTGATTGGTGCACCTGACTTGCTATATTATGCAAATTTGATATTTATCATTATAGAGCCAATACTCTACTTATGATTATATTGGAGCCAATATATTAGTGATTTCAAAAGTTATTAAAAATATGAATTCGATGTCATAAGTTAGAATCGAAATCAAATCATGTAATTCAAGCAGTATTCATTATCATATAAGCTAAGTCCATATGCATATCAAAACTTAAAAAAAATAACATAGTTAAACATATAAAGGCATATTTGTGCATCCGTAGAAGATACGCCTGCCAAGTTCCAATTATTCTATTTTGACCATTACTAGCTATTTTTAGCAGGCCAAAAACCAAATCGAATTTGTTCCACAGGTCAGAAACCCTATATATCATGTTTCAAGCATGCAGACCAATAATTGACAGAGTAGTTCCGTAAAGACCGTTCCATACACAGAGACAATATCACGTTTCTATATATATATATATATATATGTATATATGTATTATTAATTATTATATATATATTATTAATTATTATATATATATATTATTAATAATAATATATATATATATATATATATATATATTATTATTAATTATTATAGTAAAAAATAATTATGACAGCCCCTTTAAGAAATTCATTTCTTATCGTTGAGCACTTTCAGTTGAATTAAAGTTGGTCAATTTAGCTCTTATGCATAGATGATCGTATAACGATTAGATCACTTTCTGACTGACGTAAATGAACATTTAAAATTAAAATGTTTAAATTCAATGCTATTTCACGCGGTTAATGGTAGCCGAATGGATACGGTCTCCGCTAATCGAGCCAGAGATGTCTCGTGTTGCGGGGTTCGAATCGTTCGGCTGGTGTTAATCGTGACACCCTGCACTGAAGAATCCCGAAAGGATGAAACACTAGTGTCTGTAGGTATTTAATTATTATAGTAAAAAATAATTATATATATATATATATATATATATATATAGTAAGTTATAAAATATATATGGCGATTAAGCTACACTGAATATTCCACATTTCATCCACCCTAGGACTCTTCAGGCTTATACAATATATATATATATATGTGTATATATACAATATATATATATACTTTCAACTTTGTGCGTGTATAAGGATGTGTATATGCGTGCGTATGTGCGTGCGTACATGTGGGTGTGTATATGTGAGGAAAACATCTTCGAACAGTCTCCACTAATTCCTCATTCTTTCACGTTCATCTATATTATTTCCTCCCTATGAACTGACCCTGTTATCTCAACTGCTCCTCATCTACTAAGCTAAGAATTCTCATCCATATTGCCAACATGGCCACACCATGAAGGTGTCCTAGTTTTTTATCCTCCTTGATAAAGCGCACACAGTAGGTGGGCAAGATGGATTTATTTTATGCTTTTACTATCACACGAATGTGACGATATTTAACTGACATGATTTTATTCCCGTAGTCTGTTATTAGTGTATCTCATATTGATGTGTTGATCATATTTAACCATCTCCTTTATGTTGATTATTACATCCCATAATTAAGCCAATTCAACACAGATTTTAAAAAATAAACAAATCAAAAAATCTGCACTGAATTGGCTTACTAATCTTAAATTTAAACAACGCTTCCATCACAGAGAATATATCTCTTCATATAACTTTTTGCACGTGATCACCTATGCCTCCCAGCCTGGACATTTAAAAATTACTGTTGATAACACCAAATGAATCTTGTTCTTCTTATTGGCATCATGCCATATGATATAAAAAAGATGAAAAAAAAACCTGTCTATCCTGACAAATACGTTTGACTTAGAAACAAATAAATGTACTGATATCTTACATAGATAATGGCCAGAGGGATGTCATAGATATTGTCATCATTAGGGTTATTGTATAGATCACTAATATTGTTAGTTGGAGAATCTGATTGATTTCTTGTAATTAAATTATATATGACTAATTTTAGTACTAAAATATCTACGTTGGGGGCAAAAACAAGTCAGTGTGTACACGTATGTGAGAAGCGCTGACTGTCTCCTAGACGGTCGAGTTTCAATCCGGGCTTGAGGTAGTTGCTAGTCTAGCCGCAATGGTGAACTGTGATACAGCGACACAGTTATGTATGTGAATGACTATATATAAGTATATGTTCACATACTGACTTGTTTTAGTATTAAAATTAGTCTTCAAAATTTAAACAGAACTTTTCATATTTATTTAGATTTACCTGTGTAAGTGTAGTTTATGCCTCTTTTCCAAGAAGGGAAAGAACACAAAAAATGAAAATAATAAAATACATATAAATGAAGTAGTACTCGGAATGGAGAAAGAGCATGTGAACAAAAAATAACCAAAGACAATATTTGTGTTATCTTCACATTATCTATTTTCAACAGCAAGGATGGCGGAACATCTTTTTAAAAATTTCAAGAGAAACCTTTTCTTCTCAAAAATGGAATACAAAAGTGAATCTGTCAAATCAAGATAGCAGTCAATCTAATCTGTCAATAAAAGTTGCTTTTTTTTTAACTTAATTTATACTAACTGCATTCAATGAGAAAGATACATTGATATCTCTGAAACCTCTCCATTTTATTCACATTAACTCATACTAAAATCAATATATCTATAATCATATTTACAAATTTGGTTTATATATATATATATATATATATATATATATTGATTAAATGGAAACGATTACTCCTACCTAAAAAAAGACAATATACGAAAAAAAAAAACATTGGGGCCCACACATTGATCCAAAATGTCCACACACACTTACCTCTACCTGAACCGTGTTTTCCGACTATTATCTATCGATTTCATTTGATATTCCAAATTCATATAATAAGGAGATACTCTCACAAACAAGTCTTAGTTTACACAGTTACCAAATATTTCACAGGGCTTCTGATTATTTAATCTTATCACTCCGTTTAACAGTCATCTAATATATAAGCAAATAATGAACGCTTCCGGACTTCTGCATCAGGCACATTGGTTGGATGCTCAGATTTGTGTAATGGATTCTAAGATTACGTTTTCGAAGACGTTCAGGAGGAATTTGTTAAAATTTAAGATGCCTTCTATGCTAGCTCGCTTCTATAAAAGATTGTCGCACACAGAAAAAACGACGCAAACTTTCAGAATGGTTACGGCGAACAATACACACAAATCAATTAATTTCTTTTAAAGATAAATTCAATAACTGTTCATTTTCTATGCATGCATTACCAAGATTTACTCCTTTTTTAACGCCTGTAAGTAAATACAGATTTTGTTTTTAACTGGCCAGCAGCCAGTTGTTTCTTCTTCCTTTTTGGTCGGCCTTTCCTTCTTCTTCAACATATACTTCGTCTTCGGCTTCACTGTCTTCTTCGCTGTCTTCTTATTCTTTTCTTGTTTTTCTTAGCATCCTTATCCGTCTTCTTAACAATCGCTGGTAAGTTTTTACCTTGCCGTCAGGCAGATGCTTCTTTTTCTTTTGTGTCGACCTTTCCTTCTTCTTTAGCATCTTTTTCGTCTTCGACTTGGTTTTTTTTTAACTATCGCCGTCTTCTTCTTCTTCTTCTTATTATTATTATTATTATTATTATTATTATTATTATTATTATTATTATTCACCACTGTCTTCAGGTCCTGGATATGACCTTAAACTATATCCGATGGTGAGGACCCCAGCTTGCAGGCCTTAGGGAGTGTGGAGCCACCCTTTAATTGCCATTGCTCCCAGGTCCACTCTGACCCCGAGTGGTAGCACCTGTTAGGGTCCCAACTATGGGTTAAATAGAATACGACTAAAAAAACAAATATACTATATTCAAAAATCGTTCTTCAAAATCACCAGATTCGGCATTAAATAACCTGAAAAGGGTTGATATGCCGTAAAACAAAACAACCAACCAACCACTGTCTTCACGTGATGATAAAGGACAAGAAATACATTAAATACAAGGATTATCAAAAATATACCTTTCTATTCAACAGTTTAAATGATTAAAGATTTCTTTAAGTTTTTCCTGAAAAATCGTCACAGCAGATTACGTAAATTGTTTTATATAAGCACCGAACACGTACTATGGTTAAGAGTTTCAGATTGATTCATAACACCAATACGTTGAGCAGGTTCCCAAAATTCACTAAAGGAACGTATTTGTTGTATATGTTTGAAAGGTGTTCATCAGGATTTCATCAATTTGGCCATGACGGGTTTGATTTTTGAACTGGTGATTTGTGTATTTCCTCCTCTTCTCGAACTGTTGTCTACTAAACGATTCTGAAGAGTCGGTCTACTCGTATGATCCAATTTCTATCCCGTATTCGATAATATCAGATAAATAAAACCTCTGTACATCCAACGAATACTGTAGGTTTTTTAAATAAAATACTTTATAACTGAATGAATAAATGTATAAAGTTTTTCTTTTCATTTATTAAACCTATATTTCTATCGAAACGGTTTACTGTTATTTCTAGAATTTTTATTGGGTGGGGGATATATTTCTTCTTCTCCTCCTTTTTCTTCTTCTTCTTCTTCTTCTTCTTCTTCATCATCTTCTCTTCTATTTTTCCTTTCTCTTGAGTTTCATACTGCTGCTGATGTTGGTGTGACTTATTTCGGTCTGTTGATTGATCTGCGCATTCCCTTATTTGGAAATAAATTTCAAGCTGAAGTTGACAGTTCGGACTGGACTGGAATCGAATCGAATGGACATTTGAAATATGTTGACGTACTATCTTTTCTCCGTCTAAACAGGGCGTTAAACTTTTGAAGTGAACTCGTCTAAGTTATCTGACGAAGTTTATAAGATTGACGTAACTGCGTCTAAGTTACTTGATGAATTCGTATCTCACTGAGAGAAATCTACTCCAAGTAAAACCTAAAATTCTGTCGAGGGCTTGCAGTTAAT
>NC_136492.1:147714272-148021772 GCF_053919585.1 Euprymna scolopes
CTCATATATATATATATACATATGTATATATACATATATATACTCATATATATATACATATGTATATATACATATATATACTCATATATATATATACATATGTATATATACATATATATACATATATATATACTGTATATATAATACATATATATATATACATATATATACTCATATATATACATTTATATATACATAAGTTTCGTGGTTCAATTTTAAATTCTGAAAAAACAACATATAGAGACATATATTCGATTTGAGAATTTATTGCTTGACAAAAGGAATATATAGAAGAGGCTATTTTAATTTCCTTAATCCATGGATTTTCAACAATGGCTCATATCATCAGAGGAAATGAAATGGAGTTAGCAAAATGTTCAGCTGCGAATGGACGCTATTTTGCTTGTCAGCACAATTATCGAAAATAGCTTTTTGATTGGTTGTGGATAATTATATGGAGAAAATTATGCGAAAATAGAAGTTGACACAACCTGGGTAGCCCATTAACGGAAGGAGTCCAATTCCGTTCGGGGTTATAAATCTGGGTGGGCAGAAAATAGGCCCATGGGAGAAAGTGATATTCCTATATAGTGAAGACGTTCTTCTCCTTATTGATATTTCGAAAAGTATACTGGGCAGCCTTATTCGTTGTTGCGTTGATTGTGTGTTAGTTGCTGTGGCCCAAATGATTTCTCGGTGTTGACAAAGTATATTCGAAATTGGATGAATATACCATTCCATTGTAATTATCCCCATCAGTAATAGAAATTGAGCATTGAATTAAGTGTGCAATGGACCTCGGAATTAATAGTGTGGTTATCACAATACCAAAGATGGCAAAATAATCCTGGTAATGATATTCAGAAGAGTATGCTGGAACAGCTTGCATGAGGTATGAGTCTATTAGAAAGATAGTTCGTTATCTTGTTTATATTGGACGAAGGAAGCTTTTTAGATGAGGGAAAGAGGAAGTGGGGTGAAGTAAGGTAGAAGATGCTCAGTCTGCATATTAATGTATGTGGTCGAATTAATTCGACCTTGCAAGTGACCTATAGGCCCTGGACGATTGGTACTAATAATGCCCCACACCAAAACTGAACTTCCACCACCTTGCAGCATTGAAACTGAGCACCTAGGATTAAATTCTTCATCTTTCCTCCGACAGACGTAATGCCTACCAACACTGCCTAGCCTATTGAACTTGCTTTCGTTGCTAAAAAGCACTTTTGACCAATATGGAAGAGTCATGGCCTTCATTGCATCTGACGAAGTCCAGACAGTGCTTTCTGTTCTTTACAGAAATCATTGGCTTGCGTCTTGCAACATATCCTCGCAAATTAAATTCCTTTAATCTGTTCTTGACAGTAGAAAGAGAGCACTTTTTAACAAGATTGCACTGTTGTTGGATTTGGGGAGCTGTTTCAAATCTGTTTCTTAGGCTGCGGATCTTGATAGCATTGTCTTCCCTGTTAGAAGTACGTCTTGTATGCCCAGATTTCGGGGCATCGCGAACACTGTCGGTGTTTTGGTGCTTTTGCACAGTCTTTCGTGCCGTTTTCTCATCACATTTCAATCTGCGCCCGATTTTTCGATTGGATAAACCAGAAAGGTGGAGATTAATGAGCTCCTGACGATCACTAAGAGAAAGTCGTGGCATATGGACTAAATGTTACGTTGTATAACCTGGAACAATAACAATTACGATTAGAGATGCTTTGTTGCCTGTTGGTGGACATTTTAAACTAATTTAGGGGCGATAATTTAATCTGGTTTTAAGCGAATTTGTTGCTGCGGACTTTCTTTTTGCCTCCTCAATTTGAAGTTATTTTTTTAAATTCACATGAACACTAGAATATTTTAGATAAAAGTCAAATATGAACAGAAAAAATTATAGAAGAATAAATAGCGAATCAAATTAGGTATATGTTGTTTAAAGAGTTATATTAAATTTAGCTTAAATTTGCAGTGTTGAAAAAAATTACAAGTGCGGACTTTCTTTTTGTCCACATTATATATATATATAATTTATTTATTTATTTATATATATATATATATATATATATATATATATATATATATATATATATATATATATATATATATATGGTGATTGCTGCATTTTTCCAGATGATCGCCGTCACATTGAGTTCTCCCAATCTTGTCCTCCATGCCATCTCAGATGACTGCACTCCTGCCGCAGATTTGCACATTTTGAAGCAGATGTGACATATAAACTGAGCAATTTCTATCGAGTTAATTTCTTCTGGAGGTTGAAGGGTATTCCTATGAACAATCACATGTCTCCTCAAACCAGCAGTAGACTTGCAAACTTTACTGCATGTTAAACAGATCGTTTAGTTCAGACTAATAGGTGCAAAGTTGACCTGAACAGGAGTTTTGTGCGACTTAAGGTTGTTGACGTAGCTAGCTTTTGACAAAAGCACTCGTTCACAAGTGTCGCATTTCCAGCTCTGCGTGTCATGGTTAAGACCATCAATTAAACCTTTTGTGAAGGTCTCCCTTCAGATTGCTGTGGGCCTGCTTTCTTTTCTCTAGAGCGTCACAACTCTCAAGTACAAGCTTTCGCCACTTCAGCCTTTGCAGAGTAAGTTCTTCCCATGTGTCGATGTCGATTTGTAAGACTTTCAAATTATTCTTTGTAGAGTCCCTAAACCTTTTCCTAGGCTTGTGTTGAGAGCGTTTGTCATTTTCCAGCTCCCCGTAAAAAAATTGTTTTGGCAGCCTACACTCTTTCATTCGAACCAAGTGGCCCACCCAACGCATGTGAGATCTGATTACAAGGGTCTCAACACTAGAGCAATATGCTCTCACAAGGACTTCAGTATCGGGTACTTGTGCTTGCCACTTGATGTTTAAGATACGTCTCAAGCATTTTTGGTGAAATCATTCAAGCCATTTAATGTGCCTTTGATGCAATGTCCATGTCTCCGATGAATACAACAGTGTGGTTAGCACACAGGTCTTGTAAACGCAGATCGTAGTCCTGTCTGTGATGCCACGATTAGACCACACTCTCTTCTCCAACCTTCCAAAAGCTACAGATGGCTTCTGAATTCGCCTGTGGATTTCAGTATCGAGACAGCCACCCCTCAAAAGAGAACTACAAAGATACACAAATGAATCAACTACTTCCAGTCTAGCACCACAGACCATGATGTTCGGCTCCATGTATGACTGGCCCGGTGCAGGAGTGAACATCACCTTTGTTTTAGACAGACTGATCCTCAGATTAAAGGCAGTGTAAAAGTCAGCAAAGCTATCCATTATATGCTGCATATCAGTCTCAGTGTGCGACAAAAACAGCAACAGTAACTCCTTGACAAAGATATGAAGTCTCAGTATGCGACAAAAAAAAAACAGCATCGTCTGCATACAGTAACTCCTTGACGAAGACATGATGCAGCTTGGTTCTGGCATTAAATCTTCTCAGATTAAAAATACTACCTGTGGTTCGAAACTTTAACATGACACCTCTATCACAATCTCGAAACGCATGAGCAAGTAGAGCAGCAAAATATATAGTGAAAAGAGTAGGGACAGGAATATCACCTTGTTTGACACCATTGTCAACAGGGATTTCATCAGACAATTTTCCGTTAAATGAGACTCGAGCTTTCGTATCCCTGTGCAGTTCCTTGAATATTCTAACAAAGGTTGGAGGACACCCTATTTTTTCTAAGATAAACCAGAGAGCATCCCTGTTAACGGTGTCAAATGCTTTGGTTAGATCCACAAACACTTGATACACTGGTATCGGTTGTTCAATTTCTCCTGGAATTGCCGGGCTGAAAAAAGCATATCCATAGTTCCTCTGCCAGACCTAAAGCCACTTTGTGACTCTGGAATAGCATTAGGAAAAACATCCTCAAATAGCCTGTTTAAAAGAAGCCGTGTGAGAACTTTCTCAGCAGCTTCCAAAAGCGTAATCCCACGGTAGTGGTCGCAAACATTTTTCTTTCCCTTTCCTTTAAATAAGATCACCAAGACACCATTAATCCAATCCTGTGGAACAGGAGCATCTTCCCAGATTTCCTCAACAAAACCAAGGATAGCATTAGCAATATTCACACCTCCAATCTTAAGAAGTTCCACCGGAACACCATCCAAACCAGGTGCCTTGCCACTACTGATTTGTGTGATAGCCAACTGCACCTCAACCAGATTAGGCAAACGATCCATTCTGAATATGATATCACATTATAGTAGGCTATCAATTGCATCAGCATCTACTGCTGAAGGATTGTGAAACACATCAGTAAAGTGCTCTTGCCATCTTTTCAAGATATTTTATGGATCCTAAATAACAACAGAACCATCTTTCGACATCAGGGGAGATATTGAAGAGGTAGGAGGACCAAATACTTGGCACATGAGTCCATAAAATTCCTTTGAATTTTTTGTGTCAAACGCCTTTTGGATCAATTATATTCATCCATCATTGGTTTTTCATTTTTCTTAGCTCACGTTGCAATGTGGCTTTGACCTCTTTGCATTGTCGCAAATTAGTTGTATGATCAGAATGATCTTCACAAAGTAAAGCCTCAAAAATTGTCTGTTTATTCATCAGCAACTGATTAATTTCAAGATTGTTGTTGCCAAACCAGTCCTTGTTCTTATCCTTCTTGAAGCCAAGAACTTCAACACCAGCAGAATAAATCTGAGTCTTAAAATTCATCAATGTATCCTCAAATGCAAGATTATCGAGCTTTTCTGCCATACTCTTTTGAACTTTAGGCAACTTTAACTTGGCGACATTAATACGGTTAGGCACCTTAACACCACTATGACAAACTTTTTTACGGATTCGTAAATTAAACTTTCCTCTCACCAACTTGTGATCAGTGTCACATTCAGCACTTCACATGACACCAACAATATATGCATCTTGAAGGTCGCGTCTTCGAGTTATGATGATGTCAATTAGGTAACCATGCTTTGAACGTGGGTGTATCAAAGTAGCTTTGTGCTTCAGTTTACGGCAAAAAGTGTTACATATAGCAAGATTAAATTCTGAACACAGCTCTAGTAGCTTAAGGTCATTAGCATTCATGGCACCGATACATAGCGGCCAAGAAGACTTCAGGTCTCATAGTCTTTACCAACAAGGACATTGAAATCACCAAGTTTTTCATTAATTAGTATAGATGCAACAACGGAGCACAGAGACTCATAGAAACATAAGATGTCATCTTTATTCGCTTGAAGTGTTGGTGCATAGACCGAAAGAATAGTGATGAATCTGTTATGTGAGAGAGTAACACGAAGTTTCATGATACTGGATAGTATCAACCAAGGATGCTTTAATCGCAAAACCGACTCTACCATCAGTTTTTGGAAAAATTACAAGTGCGAACTTTCTTTTTGCCGGCACTATATATATATATACACACATAGTAATTGCCTGTATTTTTGAGATGAGGTGTTTTCATTGATTGAGATTGTCGGACTGATCTCCTCATCTTGGTTGTTATAGTCACAACGTTTCGGCCGTTTTGCCCTCCGGCCTTCATCAGGTGTTTTGTATCGAACTGGAGAACCATTTGTTAGGAGTCTCGAACCCAACCCTTTATTATTATTATGGGGGTACCGTGCTCGGCTAGTCTCTGGGACATAGTTGCTGATTCTCTGTTTTGAATGTTACTTTTCACTGCCTTCGTTCAGGATTGAACTCAGCACTTTTGGGTAACTGAAAACTTCGATACAACGTCTAGGACCACTCGACTACATGTCACTGGGACAATTCTTAGTTGGTTTTTGTTAATGTTAAACCTATGTTGTTATTCAAGGTTTTCTCTCTCTATCCGAGGTGTCTAAATTGCATTCAGCTCTATGCTTGGTTTGCTCAGTAGGTTGTTATGTCCAAGCATGTGAGCTGTTTCTTTAAGTTTTCTCACTTTCCAGTGGGTCTCTCTGTTTATTATTTTTACTTCATCCCATAGGGAGCGATGGTCCACCCCTCTCCATCCAGACATGGTTGGCTATACCCGATTTTTCCGTCTCCCCTTTAGTTACCACTTTTCGGTGTTCTTCCACCCTTACTTTGAGGGGGCGGCATGTTTCACCCTTGTAAACCTTCACAATGGAGAAAGAAAAAGATAACCAACTGGCCTTCCTTGATATACTCATATCACGCACAGAGCATGGGTTTAAGACATCCGTATATCGCAAGCCTATCTTCACCAGACAATACCTAAACTTCAACTCCCATCACCCATACAGTATCAAACATGGAATCGCACGCTGCTTACAACATAATAATAAAGGGTTAGGTTCGAGACTCCTAACAAAACACCTGATGAAGGCCGCAGGGCAAAACGGCCAAAACGTTGTGACTATAACAACCAAGATGAGGAAGTCCGACAATCTCAATCATATTTATTTATTTATATATACATATCTATATATGTATTAGCATGGGTGCCCGGCATTGCCCGGATGTTTGGAGGTGTATGTTGAGCAAAAAAAAACGGTAAATTTTTTAAAAACTTTGACCCCTATTATGACCCCTTAAAGTTTATTGTTTTGGGCTCAAATTAAGTTATTAAGTTAGATCCATGTCGAAGGAAGTCTATCTAAAATTTCAAGTGTTTGGACCCAAAATTGTCGGAGGAGTTTGGTAGAGTTCTCAAAGGTCAAATTGTTGAACTTTGACCCCTTAATCGCCAAATTTCCGGCCGAAAACGGATCACATCGATTTTCCCAAACCTCAGTACCCTGTACATCAAATTTTGAGTCTGTAGACTAAAAATTGACAGAGTTATTTCGTAGGGTAATGTACACAAACACACAGACATACACACAGACAGACCCACAGACACGTTCACTTTTATAGATATAATAGCATGGGTGGCCGGCGTTGCCCGGGTATTTGAAGGTGTATGTTGAGTAAAAAAGAAAAAAAAGCGGTCAATTTTTTTAAATTTTGACCCCTATTATAACCCCTTCAAATTTATTGTTTTGGGCTCAAATAAAGTTATCAAGTTAGATCCATGTCTCAGGAACCTATATCTAAAATTTTAAGTGTGTAAACCCAAAATTGTCAGAGGAGTTTGGTAGAGTTCTCAAAGGTCAAATCGTTGAACTTTGACCCTTACTCGCCAAATTTCTGGCCAAAAACGGATCACATCAATTTTCCCAAATCTCAGTATTCTGTATATTAAATTTCGAGTCTGTAGACTAAAAATTGACAGAGTTATTGCGTAGGGAAATGTACACAGATACGCACACACACACACACACACACACACACTCTTTTATAGATATACTAGCAAGGGTGACCGGCGTTGCCCGGGTATTTAGAAGTGTATGTTGAGCAAAAGAAAAAAGAAAAAAAAAGCGGTCAATATTTTTTAATTTTGACCCCTATTATTACCCCTTAATATTTATTGTTTTTGGTTCAAATCATATTAAAAAGTAAGATCTATGTCCAAAGAAACTATATCTAAAATTTCGAGTGTGTAGACCCAAAATTGTCGGAGGAGTTTGGTAGAGTTCTCGCAGGTCAAATCGTTGAACTTTGAGCACTTAACCGCCAAATTTCTGGCCAAAAACCGATCAGATCGATTTTCCGAAATCTCAGTACCCTGTATATCAAATTTCGAGTCTTTAGACTAAAAATTGATAGAGTTATTGCATATGGAAATGCACTCAGGCACACACACACACAGACACTTTCACTTTTATAGATATATAGATAAAAGTGAACATGTCTGTGTGTATGTGTCTGTATACATTTCCCTACGCAATAACTCTCTCAATTTTAAGTTTACAGGCTCGAAATTTGATATACAGGGTACTGGGGTTTAGGAAAATCTTTGTGATCGGTTTTCGGACAGAAATTTTCGAACAGAAATGTTAAGGGGACGAAGTTCAACGATTTGACCTTTAGGAACTCTACAAAACTTCTCGGACAAGTTTGGGTCTAAGCACTTGAAATTTTAGATATAGGTTTCTTGGACATGGCCCTAACTTAACAACTTAATTTGAGCCCAAGGCAATAGATTTTAAGGGGTCATAATAGCGGTCAAATTTTTTAAAAAATTGACCGCTTTTTTTTCTTTTTTGCTCAATATACACCTCCAAACACCCGGGCAACGCCGGGCTGAAATGCTAGTATATATATATATATATATATATATATATATATATATATATATATATATATATATATATATATATATATGTTTAGAGGTACAGAATTTCAGAATTTGTATATAGTTTTAAATAAAATACTAGGCGGAAGTTTCTCGAGAGCTCTTTCGGCTATCATCTCGTCAGGAGTAAATCGATAGCAATCTAAATAATATTGTAACGAAAATAAAGAGTTCTATTGGGGAACTTATTTAATGTGCCAAACGTACGGGGGCATTAATTAAATTTATTTACGTTTAAAAACGATTAAAAATGTTGGCACAACGAGGGAGAAAAAAAAAAAAGGCGGGAGAAAAAGAAATTCCAAGTTCCCCAAAGAGAAACAATGCGTTTGATGTTTCCTTTTGCCGGCACAAAGAAGGTTGACGCACCGCGATAGAGACGGCCTCCAAAATCTTTAAATGGTTTTTGGAGTCCGCTCTATGTAGCACCGCGAACCAATCTATTTTATATCTATCGGCACAGCACGGGTTGTCAACCAAATGCTGGCCAATAGCAGAGTCCAAGGCTGCAGAAGGAGGGAGACCACCAAACCCCATCCTCCCTTGTCTGATCTTCGATGGAACATGCTGGTTTATACGAGTCAAAAGGTGCAAGGATGTTCGCCCAACATAACCAGCATCGCACTGGCATCTAAACTGATATACAATATTACTATTTTGGATGTAAGGCAAACTATCCTTGCGGAAAGACGGAAAAGCAGGTCTCGTAGTATATACCACACGCAAGGTCACCGAATTGAAGCATTCGTAAATACTTCTTCGAATCTGTTTGGAAATTCTATTACTTCCCTCCCCAATCCACGATAATTTCAAATAAACCGGGCATTTCAAGGGTCCAAACTTTTTAGGGGATTTAAAATCCGCAACCTTTTGGAAAATACAGTCATCAATAAGGTCAACAGGATAACCATTATTGATGAATATTTCCCTGATCTTATCGAGTTCAACATCTAATCTGTTAGGCGAACAAATCATACATTTGGTACATAGAGCCCTCATGATTTGTTCGCCTAACAGATTAGATGTTGAACTCCAAAGATCAGGGAAATATTCATCAATAATGGTTATCCTGTTGACCTTATTGATGACTGTATTTTCAAAAAGGTTGAAAAAGGTTTTTAAACGTAAATAAATTTAATTAATGTCCCCGTACGTTGGCACATTTAATAAGTTCCCCAATAGAACTCTTTATTTTCGTTACAATATTATTTAGATTGCTATCGATTTACTCCTGACGAGATGATAGCCGAAAGAGCTCTCGAGAAACTTCCGCCTAGTATTTTATTTAAAACTATATATATATATATATATATATATATACATGTATATATACATATATATACATATATATATATATACATATATACATATACATATATATACACATATATATACATATACATATATATACACATACATATATATACACATATATATACATATACATATATATACACATACATATATATACACATAGGTACATATATATACATATACATACACATATATATACATATGCATACATATATGTACATGCATACATATATATGTATACATGATGATTGCAACGTCTTGTCAGACGAGTGCAACTCCCTCAGACATTTAAAATCCATGAGCCCAAATGCCTGGGGGAGTATCTATACAAAGATGACGTTACAGAGTCTTAGCTTTGTACGACAGCTAAGTCTCTCTCTCTCGGTTCAAAATGTTGAGATCCAGCAACAAGCAAGAGCAAGATAGCCAGCAACAAATTAAACTGCAGACCAGCTTAATGCGGGTACTGGTCTCCCGCTTTATGGTTTTTTAAATCAGAGATTTGCTTCTCCTAGAAAGGTTGCCTTCACCACGGCCCTCTCCACCCCAATACACACACACACACACACACACACACACACACACATATACACGGTGCTAGTTGGGCGTTGGCCCAGAAAAAGAGTTCATTCGCCTACATATATATACATACATATATACATACATATATATACATATACACATATATATAGATTCATATATATACACGTATACACATATACATACATGTACATACATATATATGCATACATATATATACACATATACACACATATATATATACATATACACACATATATATATACATATACATACATATATATGCATATATATACATATACATACATATATACATATATATACATATATACATATATATACATATATACATATATATACATATATATATGCATATGCATACATATATACATACATATATACATATATATACATATAAATATATACATACATACATATATACATACGTACATACATATATACATACGTACATACATATATATACATACATACATATACATACATAATACATATACATACATATATACATACATATACATACATACCTATATATATATATATATATATATATATATATATATATATATATAGTGTGTGTGTGTGTGTATTTGCCGTCGTTTGCTTCGAACTTTTTCCAAGGTTTCATCAATTTTTGAAAAGCTGGCCAGAATAAATGAAGACAAATAATTCACGAGATTCTTTGAAATCATCTGCCACCGAAAAGAGATGCCGTCTGAAATGTTCCTTCCCACAATTAGATAAATAAACATCGCTTGGAGCAATGTCAGGACTGCAGTGGGGGATGCTGCAGTAGATTATTTATTAATTCTTAGTTATATAGGATGAAGACCGACTTATCCGCTCACAAGAACAATCTTTCAAGTCTGCATGAAACTTGGCTTAGATATACGTAAGTATATATTTGAAAATTGAATAGCATTTCGTCATGTATGAGATAGATAATCAGGTAATAAAAATTTGTTTTCAAAATGTAAAAATGCCCGGATTTTCATTTATTTCTATTCCTGTTTTGTTTGATCCTTTCCGATGTAACATTTGTAACGGCTACGTTACAAATGTTACATTGTTAGCTGCAGGAAAACACCGGAAAGAATAATCGAAGATTATTATGAATTTATTAATTCATGATAACCGATGATTATTATTAATTCAGATATTGTATTTCTTAAATGATATTTTAGGAATGTTGAAATCTTGGTTGTGTAGTGGACTGGTGGATATATATATATATATATATATATATATATATATTATATATATATATATATATATATATACATATATATATACCCCAATCGTACAAAATAGGAAAAATGAATTGAAGTGAGAAGGGAACGAACAACGCGTTTAGTGAATTAAACGAACTAGAATTTATTTCATGAAGAAACAAATGTCAGAAAAGGGTACAGAGCACGTGTTTTGTTTGGCGTGTGTGTCTCGCTGTTAACTGGTAAGAAGGAAAGTCTATTGTTGTAGAGAGAGAGGGAAAGAGAGAGAGAGAGTAAATCCAGGCCATTGAGATAGAAAACGTGTAAAGTGTACGTACTGTCTGTTGACTCTTGCCCCACATATAGTAGCAGGGGACGTGACGCGTGCAGGCACGTGCGCTCCGAAAGGGTGCAGTTGGTCCGTTTATCGCTTAGGTCAGGAGCCAAATCGAAAAGGAGGAAACAGCTCAGTTCTCTTGCTTTTATAGTTGTTTCCGGTGTTTTTTTGCATATGTGTGGGTTTCCTTCAAAGGAGAAGTGACGTTGCCCATGCGTGCATACACGTGTGTATGTTAGCGTGTGTGTGTATGCACGTGAATGTGAGTGCAATGTGAGTGTACGCGAACGCGAACCTGAATATAACTACATGTGTGTACGTGCGCACGTATGTTTCTGTGCGCGTATGTGTATGACAAGAAAAATGGCCTGAGATGTGAACGTGTGTTTTTGTGCGAGACTAGAAAGGGCTCGTACAATACTCCCCTTCCCAGGAAAAAAATATGCAGTAAGTAATGTTTTGGGCAATTGACTTTCATCCTGCTTTTTGCTGTTGGTGTGGTTATTTAAAAAAAAATGGGGTGTGTCCATAAAAAAAGTATTTACTTACGCGTGGAAAAGGTGTTTACTCTTTTTTGGGCTGACATTTGTTTGTTTGTATTTTTTTGTTTTTTGTGCGTACATGTGCAACGAGTTGTTAGGACAATGAAGTGAATTGTTCGTTTGGAAGGTCATTTTTTTGTGTTGACGTAGTGTGTCCAGTTTACGGTGTCTTTGCAAGTGAGTCTGCGGTAGAGTCTGTACGAGCGCTAGTTGTACATTCGTTCATATTGAACGGTGGGTGTCCAGTTGCCGGCTGTCAACGAAACTTCCAGTTGTGAGTTTATCCATGTGCATGGTGTATCTTAACTCATATTGTTGCTTCAACTTCTCCCATGTGTTAATAGGGATGTCCTGTAACTTGTTGTTGCATCTGTTGTGCAGGAGAGAATGTGTATAGGCCTATGTGATTTTGCTCCTCGCGTTTGTTGCAGGGTAATGTCAGGAAACCGTGAAAAATGTTTGTCGAACTCGAATTTTTCTTTATATTCGGTATGAAGTCGACAGCTCCGTGTTTATTTTCCTGCCGAGTCTGACAAGGGGTTTCGTCATTGTAGTTCGTTGAGATTCTTGTCGGTAGTAGTTCACTTGTTTTTCTTTGTTGAAATGTTCGTTTTTTGTTTGTTTATCAAAGAAAACGCGCGTTTCGCTCAAAACAATTCATTTAGGGTCACCTTGCGTGTTCGTTTCACATCAGTCGGTCGCCAGTTTGTTGCGGAACTAGTGGTATAGAAGGAAATGCGTGTTCATCTCACGTTCGGGTCACCAATTTTTAGTGGACTGGTGGATATATATATATATATATATATATATATATATATATATATACCCCAGTCGTACAAAATAGAAAAAATGAATTAAATTGAGAAAGGAACGAACAACGTGTTTATTGAATTAAACGAACTAGAATTTATTTCATGAAGAAACAAATGTCAGAAAAGGGTACAGCACGTGTTTAGTTTGGTGTGTGTGTCTCGCTGTTAACTGGTAAGAATGAAAGTCTATTGTTGTAGAGAGAGAGAAAGAGTCAATCCATGCCATGGAGATAGAAAGCGTGTAAGGTGTACGTACTGTCTGTTGGCTCTTGCCCCACACATA
Organism: Euprymna scolopes; assembly: GCF_053919585.1. Classification (NCBI taxonomy): domain Eukaryota; kingdom Metazoa; phylum Mollusca; class Cephalopoda; order Sepiida; family Sepiolidae; genus Euprymna; species Euprymna scolopes. The sequence goes on from NC_136492.1 coordinate 147,727,504, forward strand.
GTAGCAGGTGATGTGAGGCGCGCGGGTGCGCGCGCCCCGCAAGGAAGCGATTGGTCCGTCGACTGCTCAGCTTGGAAGCCGAATCGAAAAGGGGGAAACAGCTCAGGTCTCTTGCTTTTATAGTTGTTTCCGGTGGTCTTTTGCACATGTGTGGATTTCCTTCAATGGGGAAGTGACGTTGCCCATGTGTGCGTACGTGCGCGCGTATGTATGCGTGCATGTGTGTACGTTAGCGTGTGTGTGTGTGTGTATGCACGTGAATGTGAGTGTATGTACGCGAACGTGAATATATCTACATGTGTGTACGTGTGCGCGTATGTGTATGACAAGAAAAATGGCTTGAGATGTGAACGCATGTTTTTTGTGCGAGACTAGAAAGTTGTTATTTTTATCGGAGTCAAAGTCAAGGATATTGTTTGTAGTTAGAGTGGAGGTTAACAAAACAATTCTGTAAGAGAATTCGAAAATCTATGGAAACAACGTGAATCAATATGCACATGTTTGCGAGCGTGATGGGTGATGTCATAGGAATTAAGTTAATGTAATATAAAATTAAGTTTGGGGGAGTTGAGATCGGAAGATCGAAGAGAGAGGATCCCTTTGAGACACTGGAAGCGGCGTCAAGGGAAATCTTCATGATGTAGTAACGTGGTATTTGTGGTTCTAAGAAATTATTCCGACCGTGAATAATAAATGTATGTATGTTTGTCTTTTAAACCTGGTCTCCGTGTTTGTCTTTTAAACCCAGGAACGTAATTTTGTCTTGTCATCACCAATATAAAAAATATTACCCCCGCCTCACATATAAGCTCGCTATTGGCAGCATTGAATGTTGACAACCAGGCCCCGTTCCACTACAGGCTGGAGGCCTTCCTCAAGAGTTTTAGCAATTTTCTTAGATATTATGTTTTTATTTGTTTTACCCTCGTGTCTGTTTGATGTCATCAGCAAATATCCCCATCGCCGAGAAAATTTTATCAGGGAAGTCACTTATGTACATCAGGAATAATAAATGTCCAAGGATTAACCCCTGCTGCACACCCCCATTTATATAATATTGTTTTAATATGCGACCATCGAGGACAATCTGGATTTTTCTCTTTTCTAAAAAAAAAATTGATTATGTACAGCAATGCCATACGATTTGATTTTCATGAGAAGACTATCATGCGAAACCCTGTAAAATGCATTAGATATGACAAGAGCTACTGGCCTAGCTTCTCTTGCCTTATCCAGTGGTTAATATATATATTCACAGATGACAGTTAAGATATCTGCAGTAGAACGGGCTTGTCTAAATCCGTACTGTCGGTCGGATAAAAGTTTATTATCTGTGAGGTGGCGGAGTAGTGTTTGATTGATTAAGAACTCAAAAATGCACTTATATTACCGTGCTGGAATAATAACGTTATTATTTTGAAAGCCATTCTTAACATGGAGAATGGAGGGTATTTTTTGTACTTCCACCAAACAATTTAATAAAAAAAATATTGTGAAATTTTAATTCAACTTGAAAATACTATTTTTAAAAATAGCACGGTAAGATTAGCTCATAAGCACATAGTAATAGCATGCTTAGGTAAAAAAGTGAAAAAAATATCTGATTCATTGTATTCCATAAAAGATATGTGTATCATATATAGCCTTCTTGGGGGGGGGAAATATAACAGGAACAGATGAATACATTTTTTTGCCGAAATTATTTCTTAGATAAAAAAGAAAACATGAAAAAGAGCTCTTTAGAAAATGAGTACAAAAAGAAAATTGGCACTGACAAATTTGAGGGAATACGTTTACCTGCCGAACAAAGGTCATAATTTTTACTTTAAAGTAAGTAATATTTTTTTATAAATTTTACTAACGATTTGATTTACTACATATTTTTCAAATCTGCTAATTCAAATATTGGTTTAATTTGTAATTATTCGCATAATTAATAATTATTTTCGTTTGTTTCCAAATTTTCTTACAAAAACGTCTGTTCAGCCCTTTTTGAGTATACGGTTATAATTACAATGACTTCTTCATATTATTGTATTATTCGTTAGAGTAAGTTAAAAAGTCGGTTAACTTTGGCGGCCATGATAGTATGCTACGAGTACGTAGGAGATAGAAATAGAACCCCTGTGTCATTTTTCTTCTTTTCAATATTAACAATAAAATTCCGTTTCTTGCACGTGAAAGAGAAGATACATTTTTCCATATATATATATATATTCATATTCTACTTTAGTTTAAAATTCATTTTGTGGCAAAAAATAATAAAACTCGCTACCTTCACGCATTTTAGAAGCAAACAAAAGTTTTAAATCGTATTTCCATGTTTAATTAAAGTTTTATGGTATGTTTTCTTATTCAATTGTAAGGTTAAAGTATAGAATAGGTACAAAACACCCTCCCCATGTTAATAATGGCTTTTTAAATAACGGTATTATTTCAGCATGGATCAATAACTGCACTAGTACCCCGAAGTTTAACCTGGTGTTAAAAATGAAATTAAATATTTACAAAATGTTCGTAATATCGTTCATATTTTTTGAATAGAAAGTAAAATAAACGTTCGTCATTTAGTTTGAAATAAGATGGTACAAATAAACATCGATGATTGCTGAAAATTTCAGAATAACTTCCAATTAGGTATTTCAGTAATTTAGTAGAGAAGTCAAACAACTATACGAAAAATAAAAATACACATGAAATAAATGTTACTGTAACCAATATAAGTTAATTTTATACCTGGCTCATTTGTTTTGGTTTTAAGTAGTTTTTTATTACTCTTTATTTAATCTAAAAAAAATCATTTTTTTCTGAGCGGATTTGAAAAAAAAAAAAAAAATTGGCGGCATCTTCTTTGGCAAGCATCGTTTTGAATTTTTGGGTATTTTTTTTTTACGAGAGTACCCAACGTACTATAAACTTCCCAGCCTCCCCATATTAAGAACGACTTTCGAGGTTGGGCGGTGTTTATTCCTAAAGCCGTTCTTAACATGGGGAAGTTGGGGGGTGTTTATTTCGAAAGCCGTTTTGGTACCCCTGCAGATATTGATCCAGACGTAACTCAGCGTTCGCTCGATTTTCCCCGAACATGACGTCAACAGGTCGGATTCTACTGGTGTCTGACGTAACAAAGCTGAGCCAATTTCAATGCCGCGCGGTGGTTTTCGACTTGACGCGCATGCTGAAAATCCGAGTAACACACAACAATTTGGAAGAGGATAAAAATGTTTCTTATTGAACATGGAGTAATGCTGGCAGTCATTTTTTTTCACAACCAAGGAAGTAGTAAAGCCGTTCTTAACATGGGGAAGTTGGGATGTTTATTCCGAAAGCCGTTCATAAGATGGAGAGGTTGGATATCTATTCCGCAAACTCCCCATATTAAGAACTGTGGTAATTTTTACTTATCGGAACTCGATGTGGAGGGGTGAAGCAATGGAATTCTGTGTGGCAATCGTTCAAGCAAAAACTTTGAAAGTGCTTGGTCGACTAACTTTATAATAGTGTTTGTTTGTTGTCCACTCACGTGGGTCAGACTTAACATTTGCATATAATCGACTAGGGGGTTATAAAAACACCACTATTGTCGATATGTGTTGTTGGTCTTTTTGATTAGTCCAGTTATACGTTTCGTAGTTACTTTTACAAAGACGATCTGTCGTTGTAAGCAATGAGGCAATTCGTTCCAACTCCAGTTAACTGAGAAAAGCGGTGAAGGATTCACCACGCAAGGTAAGCGTTTCATTGTTTTTTCCTTCTACGTCGAGTTTAGGTTTTCGGAATAAACACGCCAACCTCCCCATGTTAATAACGGCTTTACTAATTCCTCGGTTGTGAAATGTAAAACAAAACCCTGGTAAAACTTGCTCTGTTTTATGGATGTTTTAAAAATGGAACGGAAATTTGATACGATAGACAGCAGCAGAACCCGAGCTGAGCAGTGTCAGAAATTTCGTGAAAATAGTGAATAATTCCACCCCATCTTTCCAAGCTTATAACTCCTCGAAAAATGTAATTCAAGCCCTAATTTTTTTTTTTCAATTAAAGGAGCAAGGACCAAGGTTTTATTTAAAAAAAAAACAAAAAAAAACAATGTGTTTTTTTTTTAAAAAAAAAAAGGTTTTAAACTTCGGACTTTACAGGTAAATTTCTAAAAAAGCGATTTTTTTTTTTGTTTTAAATTTGAATATATTATTTATTGACCTTTTCTCTTCAATTTGTGATATATAAAACTATTAAATATAAATTAATTATTTACTTTTTAATAGACATTTCAAAATGAGAGGCGTGAATTATTCGACCCCCTGTCTTTTCAAGCTTATAACTCCTCGAAAAATGTAATTTAAGCCCTAATTATTTTTTAAATTAAAGGAGCAAGGACCAAGGTTTCATTAAAAAAAAAGACAAAAAAAAACAATGTGTTCTTATAAAATAAGGTTTTAAACTTTGGACTTTACAGGTAAATTTCTAAAAAAGCGATTTTTTTTTTGTTTTAAATTTGAATATATTATTTATTGACCCTTTCTCTTCAATTTGTGCGACATAAATTAATTATTTACTTTTTAATAGACATTTCAAAATGGGTGACACTTGGGGGGGGGCGTGAATTTAAAAAAAAACGTTTGTCTAAAATATTATATTCGGTTTATTGTAAAGAACATAAAATTTCACATTGACCCTTAAAATATCGTAAAAATAGAATCAATAGAAAAATTTTGATAGATTTTTAAAGTTTAAAAATTGAAAAATATTGAGTTCGGAAAATTCATTATTGTTTTTTAAAAAAAAACAACATATTTCTATTACTTTTAAAACAACTGTAATAGTTTATTTTGGAAGTATAATCCATAAAGAAAATAACCCACTTTTAACAGAGAAATTACGAGATTTTTATATTGTATTCGCAGTTTCGTGTTAGGGGTGTCAAAAATTCTGATACTGCCGAGCAAACGGTGAGTTACGCCTGGATCAATATCTGCATGAATACCGCCGTTCTTAACATGGGAAGGTTGGTGTTTATTCTGAAAACCTTTCTTAACATGTGGAGGGTGTGAGTGTTTATACTTTACTGGGTACTCTCGTAAAAGAAAATACAAATACAAAAAAAAAATTCAAATTACCTGTAAACTTTGAATTTAAAACCAGGCTTGCTTCTTCCAAAGAAGATGCCGCCATTTTTTTTTTTTTTTTTTTTTTTTTTTTAGATTAAATAAAGAGCAATAAAAACTACTTGAAAACCAAAACAAATGAACCAGGTAGGGATAAAAATTAACTTTTATTGATTACGATAACATTTATTTCTTATATATATTTTTCGTATAGTTTGTTGGCTTCTCTGCTAAACACTCGAAATCCTATTTTATTTCCTGAAATCTGGTACAATTCCAAAATTTGAAATATTTATAAAATTAAGTTTTCCAAATTGTTGTCTCTACAACCTTCTACAGGAGGGAAAATAGTTGTGAATATGTGATGTTCGTCTTTGAATACAATACGTAACATAAACAAATGCAATAAGTAATATTGAAATATCTGACAAGTGATTAAAAAAAAAAGTCGTCTGCCGAAATGGGGCCTAGCCTTTTTGTTTGTATAGTCAAAAGTCGGAACTGGATTCGGCATTCTCTGTTCGTAGTCGGAACCGCTTCTTCGATCACAACTACACCACTATGGACACGTATTCGTAATAAGCATTTTTTTTCTTTTGTGATATTTTCCACCTTAGCGTCTTAGAATCGTAAAACAAAAATTGTAAACATCAATTCGAAAATCTCAGAAAAAATACCATTCTTATGAAAATGTATTATTTCCTTGGTGATATTGTGTTTAATCAGAAAAAAAGGATTAATTATTGCTCGAGAAGAGAAGGATCGGCGTGCACTTACCTTGAATACTAACCAAGAAGAATTGTTGTTGTTATTCACCCTTTTAAAGTTTTATTTTGTGCTCCGGATCACGTGATAGTTAATCATCTGATCCTTCCAAGAGGGGAGATTCCCTTGTCTTGTCTCTCTCTTTTTTTTTTCTTCGCCACAACCTGATTCAGTTGCCGGCGATTGAAAATAAATCTTTTCCACTTTTGTCTGGCGAAGATACTACAAGACGGTTACGTCGCGGAAGGGGCAATTCTTTTGCAATCTAAGGTAAGTGGCTCCCTTCTTGATCTGAGCGGTCATTTGATTCTTTGCTGGAAATAAATTTTTCACAATTACGCAGTTGAAGATAGGAAATACATCGTTAAATATTGGCTTGAAATATATCTAAAAGTGTGAGAAAATAAAAATAAAAATAAAAATAAAAAAGGGAGATTGCTTACTTGGTGGCGCCGGCCTCGAGGGCGGAATTCTAATCTGAGTGGTTGAGAGAACGAGTCTCTTATAGACTTGGAGGAGTAGGGGGAGGCACTATTCTTCTGTTATAAAAGAATTGTGTCTCTGACTAGCACCAGTTCTGTTAACGACTTACAGGTGAACGGTTGGCACAAATTAGTTACTCGCTGCTCGCCGTACTACAAAACTTGTTACTCGACCCAGTAGGGGGGGTCGCATAGGGCATCCTTTGCAACCCCTCGGAGCTTACGCTATCACCGGGTAATCTACTTTACCCTCTAAATAGTTTTTTTTCCATAAAAGAAACCTTTTTATAATCAGTAGCGAAAAACTGATGCACGTTTGTATCATCATTCACCAGTTATGAAAGCCTTTAAGTGTAGAAATGCCGCGTTTTTTTTTACTTATGTTTTTATTGATTTTCTCAAAACTAGTTCATTATTTTGCATGAAGTGAAAACCATATATGCAGAAAACTGATCGAGCCAGATGAAAACTGGTTTCTGACGAGCGATTAAATTGCTCCAAAATGGTCCGTAAATGGAATTTTGAACAAATATCTATAATTCTCCATTAGTTTTTTGCACCATATGCCCCCCCCCAACATTTTTGTTCACTATTTATTTACATGATTCAATTATAGGAAACTATGGGTTGTTGCAGGAGGTGGGCAGTTTTTTTTTTTTTTCTTAAACAGAATTTTTGGAAGAGCCGGTTTTAATAAATAATAAATTTCTATGACGTTTCTGAATTTTTGACATGAGAATTGGTTATTCGTATTATTTGGATTCATCGGACTACTGATCTTATCTTGAGTGATTTTCGACAGAAATATTCCCGCGTTCTACAAGATACACTTGAAGGACAGAGGTTATATCGACGAAAACGTTGTGAAGATCACATTCAAGATGAATCCAAATAATACGAATAAATTTCTAATTTCATTGTTTTGTTTTCATGCCTAAAACCGTTATTGGCTATGTGCGCATTTTCTGTGAAACAATATAAGAACTAATTAATTCTTTCATATAAAATCTCAAACGATAATGAAAAATGCATATGCTTGCAAGAAACATCAATTACAAACGTTTTTAATTTTTCTATTTTTTTTTTTTAATATCATTTCTGGTTTTCATATATATATATATATATATATATATATATATATATATATATATAATTTTCCTCTTTTTACCTGTTTTCCTGTCTTTATCCGACATGTAGACAAACCTATACTTATCTTCGACATCTTCTCTTTAAAAAAGAATAGTTCCTCTTGGGAATTGTACGTTTTCAAAGCAAACCCAGAATGAGATGGACGATAAAACAACGTAAAAGAGTTCCTTTTAAACGGTCTTAGTCGTCTGCAAAAATACAACAAAAAAGAAATATAATTGGAGACAAACGAACTCACACTCTAAGACGAATTGATCTGTTACAAGCGAATGCATCAGTTTCCTATAAAAGCCAGTAGAGAATACAACAAACAAAAAGTGGCGCTTCTTTAACGATAAAAGCTTTTCAAAACAATTGTTTTTATCAAATTGATGGCAAATATTGAAGACATGTTTTTTAATGTCTGGAAACATTTCTCCTCAGAAATCTAGACGGAATTAGAAAAGCCAATTAATGAAATATTGGGATGAATCAAAAATAAAAGTTAATCCTGAACAAAAGTATTTCATAATATTTTTTCCCATAAATGCGTTTGTTATTAGGGAGTCGTTCAAAACATAAAGCCTTCCATTTTTTAACACAAGATAGAAGTGTGTTTTACATAGGCATAACCACTTATCAAGGCCCAAAGACCACTTAGGGACAAGGGTTAAGTGTACAGTAGTCAATTGGACAATATAGTATTCGTAATAATGGAAATTCGGTACATTTGTTAACAAATGGAACGGCTCATCAAGAACTTGTTTACGTTGGACTTGAAGACAACAATATTGTAGTCAGCTGGAAAACGGAAGACAATTCCACAGGCGTGTAGTTCTAAGAAAGAAGCTTTGTTCATGGAATCTATGTTTAGCTTTAGGCACAGATAAAGAGTGGGGGGAATTATTGATAGTGTTTACAGCTAGACGAGTGTTTAGGGCGAGTGTTTGGCGAGGGGTACCATAGATGGAAGCTCAGTTGAACACTTTCCATGAAAATAACGATAAAGCAGAGACAAACTCGCAACATCTCTTCTGTGAGATAGAGGTTGCAGGGAAGAGAAAAGGACATCTATGAGGCTACGAAGTCTATTTTGAATTCTGCTAAGGCAGGACAAGTCCTTTCTAGAAGCCCCTCCCCAGATGTGGCAACAGTATTCAATCCTTGGACGTACCTGACTCTTATATAGATAGAGAATTGTATCAGCAGTGAGATATCTACTGGATCAATAGAAGGATCCCACCATTTTTTCAGCGGCCTTGGCAACAGATTTGATATGTGTTCCATTTAAGATCAGGAGTAAAGGTCAAGCCCAGAACCTTGTCAAAACTTGATGCCTCACCAAGACGAGATCCATTCATTTCAATTGATGCCAGATGAAGATCAGAACGCTGATGATGTAAAGAGGGAAGCTTGGTTTTAGATGTATTAAAAGTAACAAGCCACTCCTTTCCCCATTGTACCACTTGCTCAAGATCAGAGGAGAGAGAATCGGAGAGAACTTGGTCGTTTACGGTCTTAGATGTGCTACCATGGATGGTAGTGTCATCAGCAGAAATGTCTACAAATGATGTAAGGATGTAATTTGGAAGATCATTAATATAGATCAGGAAAAGAGTTGGGCCCAGGATGGACCCCTGAGGGACTCCAGCATTAATACTGTGAGCTTCTGATTTTTGCCCATCAACTACTACTCTTTTGAACCTATCAGAAAGAAATGATTTAATAATAGAGAAGACATTTCCAGCTATACAATAGCTGGAGATCTTGTGAAGTAAACCTTTATGCAATACCCTATCAAAGGCCTTTAATATGTCAAGAGCAATTGCGCTAGAAAGGTTGCCTCCGTCGAGAGACTTGCATATCCTATGAGATATAACTGTAAGCACATCTGCTGTAGATCTAGCAGAACGGAAACCATATTGAGTGTCACTAAGAAGGTTATTTTTGTTGAGATGGTTGATTACTACTATATTTAACAGATTCCAGCAACTTACTCATGACGAACAGGAGACTTATTGGCCTGTACTGAGAGGGGGATTAGCGACCACCTGAATTCTTAAATACAGGGCATACTGATGAGATTTTCCAAGGTGATAGGAAGCAGTTCTCCTTAAGATAACGTTTAAACAGTTTTGTAAGTATGGGCGCTAGTTCTGGTTGAAGTTCTTTTGATTACTATAATTGGAATACCGTCAGGGCCGCTTGCTTTACTGAAATCAAGGTTTTTGATTAGCTTGGCAACATCACGTACAGATATTTGTATATCACATAGCGTTTTTTCTGATACAGGAGGAACTATTGGGGGTTGGCGGCCTTGGTCACAAAGGGTAGAATTAGCTGCAAAGTTCTTGGCTAAGAGTTTAGCTTTGTCTAATGCTGACGAGATTACCTCAGGTCCATTGATGATAGTTGGGATAGAGTACACGCTTCTGTTCAGGATTCCGTTTGCTATTTTCCAAAACTGGTGGGAACCAAGCCGCTGCTAAGCTACTTTGGACTTGACGGACTGAGCATACAACTCTCTTGCATTCTTTATTACTTTCTTACAATGGTTGCTGGCAGTGCTGAAAGCAGCTTTAGTTTCCATACATCTATTACGTTGGAAGCAATGGAAAAAGTGATTTCTGTGCGCAATGGCAGCAGCATATTCTGAAGGGAACCATAGCTTGCTGTTAGGTTTTTGCGGGAACTTTTTTGAGGGTATGAAACGGTCTATACCTACAAATTAACCATTCCATCAGGTCTGATACTATAGAGGACACATTGTTTTAAACATGGAATGCAGAGGTAGTCCTCGAATCCAGGTTGTCCTCGACGGTCGTACATCTAAACAATATGATATAAATGTGTGAGGTCCTCAGGTGTCTATCCTTGGACCTCTATTGTTCCTAATATTTATTAATGACCTCCCCGACAAAACTGCCTCTGAGATGGGTATATATGCTGATGACGCCACACTCTATAACAGGCATGACAGGAAAACAAATGAACACATAACTGAAAAAATGGAAAAAACACTAGATGATGACCTCCGATCTGTAGTAGAATGGGGACAAAAATGAATGGTCACATTCAATGCTGCCAAGACTAAACTGGTTTCCTTCAATAATTACAAGAAACCTTCTCTGCCACCAATAGCAATGGCCAGTGACTCCTTATCTGAGAGTACATCTTTCAAACTGCTTGGCCTAATCTTCACAGGAAACATGAGTTGGAACAATTACATTGAAAACGTTGCCGGGGCTGCTGAGAAGAAGGTAGGTTCTCTCTACCGTGCTAGAAAACTACTGACACCTGAAAGTATCCTGTACCTCTATTAGACCACCATTCGCCCATGTATGGAGTATTGCTGTCACATTTGGGCTGGTGCATCTGCTGCTAATCTCTCGCTCCGAGACAAGGTTAAAAAGAGTCACCAATCTGATAGGCCCTGAACTGGCATCTAAGCTTCAGTCTCTGTCCCATCGACGAAACGTTGCATCCCTCTGCCTGTTCTACAAGTATTTTAATGGTGAATGCTTCGATGAACTGCAGACGCTTGTGCCTCCATGACGGAAATACCCCCACAAACCTGACAGGCAGCTAAATCCCACCCCTTCACAGTTGAGATCCCTAGATGCAAGAGAGCCTTTTACTCCAGTAGAACCGCTAGCCTCTGGAATTCCATTCCAGGACCCTGCTTCCCCAACTGTACTGACATGCAGAAGTTCAAGTGTAACGTGAACCGACATCTTGCTGCCCAAATCCCTACATAGTGCCCCAGTAGTTGCTGCCCCTGATAGTAGCCCCCCTACACCAAAGTGGCAATGTGCCTTGTTTGGGGGTGAAAATGTGATAAAAAAATATATATATATATATATATATATGTACAGAAGCTATCCCAGTCAGCCATAGTGTATCGATATACTGTACGATGGAGAGGTACGTCTGAGGACTTATTACATTTCATTTTTATCTTAATTGATACAACACATTGGTCAGAAGATCCAGGAGGAGACAGAACGGAAACTGAACAGTTCAGGGCAAGTTGTAGGAAAAAGGTCTAGGAGACTCGCATACTGGCCGTCATTGTCGGGCACATGGGTGGGTTTGTGAACAATCTGAGTGAGGTCATAAGCAATGGAGAAATCATGACAGAACCTCTCATCATCGGTTTTGTTCGAGTGGGTCAACCATTCCAAATTGTGAACATTGAAGTCTCCACATACGTGAATATTAGCTGAAGGATAAGCAGATAGGACTTGGTCAATTTTCTCAGATATGCTTTTAAAGATAGTAAATCCGCTGTTGTGGGAGCAATAGAGAGTAAATATAAATGCAGTAGTGTGAGCAAGTGCAACCCAGAAGCACATGCTTTCTACACACGTCCATGGCAGGGATTGCTTTATTAGAGTCTCACACTGTCAATATCTGTAACAAAGATGAAACTTTTTAGATCATTCGAGCAGAATGAAAAATAGGAGCCATCACGTTTTGAACGCCCCTTCAATCATTAGGAGTTCTCACACAAACCATCACCAGCGATTACTTACTAGCAATAACCTGTGATGTTCCCTGAAGTCTGAGTGAAAACAGGTTAACTCAGATTTCTAGTACTCTCCATCTCTCACATATTATCTCGACAGCCGCTTACCATTGATTTCTCGCTGGCATAAGCTATTAGAATTATGTGGGGTTTGAGTGGCAAAAAAGCTTCCCAAGGTCTCGGTTCTCTCTGCACTTTTATTAGAAGTCTAGCTAGTGCTCTACCTACTCTGTCCTCCCGAATCCATCATGCCACTTTCTTGTGTCGCCATTCGATGGAGGCGTCACCATTTTTTTTTTTTTTCGAGGAGGAGAGAACATAGTATTTTTCGATTCTCTTAGTTTCCTGTGTTCATGTTCTTTCTATTTTCGTTTTATTTCTATTAAAGCGTTCAAGTTACTGGTTTATAATTTTTTGAGTTGCGTAATACATTTCCCCCATGTAAGGCAGATGTTTTCATTTTCTTTTTTATAATAAAGCTGGTGCATCCTTTTGGATACAAAAACGAATTCATAACCTAGTAGATCCCTGCATCTTATGCCAAGCTCCAGCCGTTTTTTGTATCCCTGTGTCTGTTTATAAGTACTTCCATGGAATGTGCTTCAATGAACTTACTGCATTCGACCCCTTGAAAGAAAATACCCTTAACCCACCTGACTATCTCTTAAATGTCATCTCTTCATTGTAAAGCTCTTTAGGTTTCCTAGGCTACTTGCCATTGGAATTCACTTCTTGTTCTCATTTTCCCGACCATAACGACATTCAGAAATTTGCACGTAATGTGAACAAATATCTTGCTGCCTACCCCCCCCCCCCGCCCCGCCAAAATTGCTTCTCTTCACATCATTATTACGATAGTTACTTATGCTTCAGTAGCATTATGCCTGTATGAAATAAATATTTAAAAACGAAACCCAAAAACTGTTGCAACCTTTTTGTTTTAAGCCATTTTAGTTTCACAAGAGAAGAGAAATGTTGTTCCAATCAAAATGGTGGTATCGATCCAGAAAAACTTTGAATTGTAAAAGCTTGGAGACTAAACTAAGAATTGGCGAGATGGAATAATAATCAGTTGAATTGTTACGTTGTGGAGGTTAAGCGTTGAATATAAGACGCGTTGAGTATATGATGAGTTTTGTACATATTGAAATTTCTTAGTGTCGTCTAATGTTCATAAATGCTTACGTATATACATTGGACTTATATACAGTTCAACAGCCCATAGAACATTTCCTTAACAACAAACATTTCCTTAACAACAAAGGGACAGAACATCTTCTGGGGAGGTTATGCATCTTGCCAACAAAGTCATACCTTCATTCATCTAGGGTCTTGGTGGATGAAGCTGCCAAAAGCTGAAATGAACATTTCTTCTAAAGAAACGATCAGAATTCTTCGGTTATATATTTCAGATAGCTTTTATTTCACTGTATTTTTTTTGTTGTTGTTGTTGGAAGATTGCATGCCGGTCAATTCGCGTTGTAACAGGTACAGATAAGGATTAATAAGTGTTAGGTAGTTAGTGAGACAACTCGATGAAAATCAGTAATGGTGGAATTTGGGTAGGACTTTAAAAGAACTGGTTAACAAAACTTATTTGCATATGGTGTGAAAACAACCAAGTTATAGTCAGCCAAGAAGTAGCACCCCAATATCTTGTTCCAGAGACAGTTATAGAAAAGAATCTCCTCGTGGAATTTACATTTAGTTTTAGGCTTGGATGGAGTAAGGGAAATTATTAATGGTTGTTGTAGGTAAAGGAGATCTACAAATGTTTCCAGAGGGGATCATGGATTGGTGCTCAGTCGAACACCTACCATAAAAGTAAGGACAGGGCAGAGATAGATTCGAAACGTCTATTTAGTAAGGAGGCGAAGACCATAAATACAGTTCTAATTTTGTTATAAACTAGCAGTTCAGCCGCCTTTTCTTGGGCCCTATGTACTGTTTATAACTTTATGTGAATATATATATATATATATATATATATATATATATATATATATTAAAAAGTTTGACTCATGTTAGGGTAACCTACATCTAAAATTTGAAGTGTTTGGACCCAAAATTGGCAAAGGAGTTTGGTAGAGTCTGCAAAGGTCAACTTTTTCAACTTTGACCTCTTGGCAGCCAAACTCTCTTCCCAAAAAACTGATTAAAAAGCTTGATGCATGTCTGAATACTCTTTATGTAACATTTCAAATGTTTAGACCCAAAATTGACTGAATAGTTTGCTAGAGACCACAAAGGTAAAATCTCTTGAACTTTGACCCCTTGGCAGCCAAATTTTCGGCCAAAATCCGATTAAAAAGCTTGCTCTGTCTGAATACACTTTATGTAAAATTTCAAATGTTTAGACCAAAAATTGGTTGAGTAATTTGGTAGACTGCAGAGGTCAAATGTTTTTAAACTTTGACCCCAATTTTGACACCATAACATTTATTGTTTTGGGCTTAAATCAAATTAAAGTGCGGTCCATGTCCAAGTAACTTGCATCTAAAATTTCAAGTGTTTAGACCCAAAATTGGTGGAGGAGTTTGGTAGAGTTTTCAAAAGTAAAATCGTAGAACTTTGACCCCTTGACAGCAAAATTTTTGGCCGAAAACAGATTAAAAAGATTTTTCGAAATCTCAATACTCGCTATGACAAATTGATGGAGTAGTTTGGTAGGGAAATGTACAGACACACACACAGACAATTTCACTTTTATAGATATATAGATTAATATAGAAGTAAGGTACGAGTAATAATACTAAAAGAACTCTGTGTGTGGCATGACTCCCCATTGGGGGGAAATTAAGACTCCTGAAACACTGAAGAATGCGGGGCAACTATGTTTGTGTTAATTGTTAAGCAATATTGCGTGCCCAGGCAGCGGCGTCCGACCTTGCTGAAAGGAAGAGTTATGTCGTTTTTAAGAACATAACGAATATAATTTTGTTTCTGAGCCCAGACAAGGGGTCACAGGGTTAACCTCCCCGATTGTGGGAACTGAAACTGCGAGTGTTCGCAGAATCACAAGCACACACGTAGGGAATCGGGAATTCCCCTGTGATGACGTAACCAGTGGTGATTGGTTTAGGCAACAGCCCTACCTAACCCATCACCTCACTATATAAGCGAATTCCCAGGCAAAAATAGATCGGTTGGAATTGAATTTTGAGTGAATCTAAGCCTAATCGAAGTCGTTGCTAAACACTCTTCTCTACCCATCCATCGCTACCATCAAAACTGAGAGTACTAAATCTAATTGAGATGCAATAGTGTTTTGTAAGGAATCGGCAACTGAACAATTGTATATAAGTTTATATCATATTTTGTAAATTTAATTTGAATTAACTCAGAATAGAGATATCTGAGTTTGTCTTTTGTGTGCATGAATATCTATTCACTTCCAGCGTGACACGGCATCTCTATCCAAAAGTGAAATCGACACTGACCAGCCCAATCAATGAGATCCTGCTGCACCGAGAGAACTTGCGAAGAATTCCCTGTAAAGGACGATCATGATGCGTATGTGACAAGGGGTTCCTATTTAGGAATTGCTGAGGGTTCACCACTGGTTGCCGGTTACCCAGAAGGGTCACATTTGATGAGCTGTGACTAGGACCCCTTCACAGAGGATCTGTATTAATGCTTTCTTTACAATTCTATATAAAATGATTAAAGTATCGACAAAAGTGGTCGAGCACTGAACAAGGATTTTCGCTACTCCACACGTGTGAATCATAAGAGTCAAGGCCAAAAAGATCCATTTTATGAAAACCAAGAAAATCCTCAGCCAAGGCTGCTCTAGTTTTCAGGACACAATGTGCAAAACAGCAAGCAACTATCATAAAGCCACACATGCCATAAAGGGATGTACCTATAAATCTAGCTCCTAATTCACGGTAGCTCCCTACACTCAAGTGGCAATATGACTTGTTTTGGGTTGAGTAAACTGTAAAAAAATAAAAATTAAAACTAACTTTTGTTCCCAAAATTTCACATTTGTTTTAAATATTCTATACACGATGAATGAGATATTGTGATGTTTTATCATAGAATGGAAGACAGAGCAAAACCGCTTTACTAGGCTTTACCGAACTAATTTCACAGCCAATAATAAACGTAAGAGCAAATAGTAAAGAGCAGGTAGTAGCAGTAAATGCAAGAGATGTTAGTAACGAAATGTTGAGGAAAACTCAGCTCTTTTAAAAAGGAAAAGGAACGTGTGCAAAATCACGTGCCATAGAAACTTTTACTTTAACGAAAATATAACAACCCCCCCCACTAGTAAGAGAGATTGCAAGGTGTAGATTTTTTTTTCAAAGTACAGAGTTATCTTTGAAAGTGGCGATGTGTTTTATATTTAAGTCCAGTCGCTGGACTGGTTTACGGATTCGGCTAGACTGGCGTGGAAGCAGTTCAGTATTTGAAGGACTGGCAGGTCTCTGCGAATTCTCTATATTTTCTGCATTAGATGTATTGTACACTGGACTTGTTTCAATCAAATGGGCCGGGTCTGCATTTGCAAGGTCGGGTCGAGTATTCTCAGCAGGACCCTGAGGTCAATCAGAGCGCGGAAAACGAGCCAAATGTCTTAGCGTCACTGAATCCTCCCGGCCATCATTATGCCGTATTCTCACATGCGTAGGGTTGGCCTTGAGGAGTTCCACTACCTCGACGATCGGGTCGTACTTACTCCTGTTGCCAATAGTACTTCCTCAAGTTCAGAGCCAAACAGGTAAGGCAGTACTGGTAGAAGAGCGCCTTTCAAATTAGAACAATCGTTCGTGGGGAGTTGCATTCGTACTAGTGCATAGTAAGGAGCGAATAGAATTTAAAACATCAGGCAGAACGCCCTGCCAAGCACTAAGGAGTAGCTGTTTAGATTCCAGGGCCAATAATATTGAATGCCAAATAACGCCGTTATAGCGCTCGCATTGACTGTTTCCTCTTGGGTTGTATGCAGTAGTGTTACTGCACCCGACCCCAAGTTGCGTCAGTAAATTTCTGAACTCCTCCGACACGAACGATATTCCTCTATCAGAATGGATGAAAGCGGGGAGTCCAAAAATAGAAAAAATATTCATCAGGCACTTGATTGCAGTCTGCGAAGAACAATCATGGCAAGGGAACAAAAAGGGAAATCGACTGTACTCATCCATGATAGTAAATAGGTAACGAGATCCTTTCGAAGATGCCAGGGCAGGCCCCTTGAAGTCTACGGAGAGGCGCTGAAGGGGAGCAGTAGCGCGGATCAGTATATTGTTAGTAGGGCTGAAGAATTGAGGCTTTATTTTTGCGCACGTTGTACACTCGGATGTCAAGCGCCGAACTTCATCAATTGAGTATGGCATATTTTATGATCGTATAAAGTGCCAAAAACGCTGTACATCAGGGTGTATTAATGAACTGTGTATGGCCCTTAGCTTCTCCAAGGAGGAAACAGCGGCACCACACACTCTCGATAAAGCATCGGCAACGATGTTTTCACTTCCAGGATGGTGTTTTATATCGTACAAGAACGGGAGAAGCTCCATTTTCCACCGAATGATTTTATCGTTTTTAAGTTTTCCTCGGTTAGCTGGCTTATACATAAAAGATACGGCTTACTGGTCGGTTACGATAGTGAAGTGCTTCCCAGCAAGGAGGTCGCTCCATTTTCGGACACATTCAACTATCGCGTAAGCCTCTTTTTCAACAATGTGTAGTCGTATTTCTGATGGGTTTAGTGAGCGGGAAAAGAACACTACAGGAAGCACAGTAAGGTCAATCCCTTTATATTTGCAACCATTGAAGAAAATGTTCTCGGTGCAATATTCAGACAGTTTAAGAGAAACGGCGGACGATTACATAGAAATTACGGAGTTCTGTTTTAAAGTGGGCAGTCTCATTGTTTTAACAATGCGGGCACTGATAAAATTATCAGAACTGCCGGTGTTTATAAGGGCAGTTAACCTTTTTCCTTTTAACTTCAGTTTCGGTGATAGGAGTGCAACTATCACCACCTTTAGTGCGGACCCCTATGATAGCAGAAGAAGAACGTGAATGCGTCGTTAGAGTAGAATGGTAAACTTTAGAAAAATGCCTGAGTTTACCACAGATTCGACATACCTTATCACGGGCAGGGCAAAGGCGGCGGTCATCCTTAAGGTGACGTTGCCCTCCACAGTTGTAGAACTTGCCATGAACAGGAAGGGCAGCAGAGAACTGTACAGAGTCAAACTCCATTCGAGAATCAGTTGGAACAGAATTTTTAGAAATACAAGGGGCAGAATCGCTCAGCACATTTTTAGTTTCCGTAATAGTAACAGCGACTGCTCCAATCTGGGAGGTATACGATTCCGCGCGAAAGTGAGCTTGTACTAAAGCACTTGCACATTGAGTAGCTTCTGAGAGAGTTAGTGTCTGTTTCAAGGAGCCTAGCACGTATC
Source organism: Euprymna scolopes (assembly GCF_053919585.1). Classification (NCBI taxonomy): domain Eukaryota; kingdom Metazoa; phylum Mollusca; class Cephalopoda; order Sepiida; family Sepiolidae; genus Euprymna; species Euprymna scolopes. Next base: position 147,745,931 of record NC_136492.1, read on the forward strand.
AATGAGGACCGGAGACCACGAATGAATGCATCACGGACAGATTCATCCCTGTAAATGGTGGCCGTTTTGTCTTTAAAACCACAGTCAGCGGCAAATCGATTCAAGGCCTGAAGGTATTGGTCGACAGACTCGCTTTCTTGTTGCAAACGCGTGGAAAGCAGATGTCTAGTGTGAATAATGCTTGGAGACTTGTCGTAAATGCCTTTCAATAATTCCACGGCATGTTCAAAACCAGAGCAACCTTCGATAACGTCAGCAACAGAGGGACCGATGTATAAATAGAGAACTTCTAGCTTATCAGGGTTTAACAAAGCAATAGTTGATAATTAGTAATTAAAGTTGCGGAACCATAATTTCCAAAGCTTGCTGGCCTGAGGGTCTGCTGAGGAAACCTCAAATTTATCCGGGCGAATTATCTTCTCCATGAGGAAAATAAAAAATTAGTTCGGTAAATTGTGGTGTTTTATCATAGAACGGAAGACAGAATAACACTTCTTTACTAGGCTTTACCGAACTAATTTCACAGCCAACAATAAACGTAGAAGCAAATAGTAAACGTAAGAGCAAATAGTAAACGTAAGAGCAAATAGCAGGTAGTAGCAGTAAACGCAAGAACTGTTAGTAATGAAATGTTGAAGAAGAAAATAACTCAGCCCTTTTAAAAAGGAAAAGGAACGTGTGCAAAATTACGTGCCATAGAAACTTTTACTTTAACGGAAATATAAAAAAAATGTCTATGCCTCAAATTCCTAACTAGATTCGGCATTTAAAATACATAATAAAAAAGTGATGCTATACTACCGAACAAACAAAACAGTTGATATACAACAGCCATCTTATACTATAGAGATGATTGCACTGTCTGTAACGGAATCTAAGAATACCAATTTGAGTTAATGCTTGCGGAATAAATGCTATTTGTTTATATCTTGTGCAAGATATTGTGTAGAGTTTACTGACCTGATGCATCGTGCTGATGGCACCGACGTTCTTTGTGGGGAATCTTTTTTATCATTCGGTAATCTATCAGTATTCGACCTCTATATACACACGCAGATACACATAATCTGTGTCAGTATCCATTTAAAAAGCAAAAAAAAAACAAAAACAATGTAGAAATAATATTTCCATCTGTTTTCTTTGTGCACGCCATGAGTCCACACTCTGATTAAAGGTCATCCTCATGCTTTTTTCTTGTTTGTTGTACATTATGGACAATAAATAAGAACAAAACGTATTAGTTGTTGGTTGTGCGTGCTGTCACATCATGGTGAAAATATTTTATCATGAGTATATATTCCCTCTCATTTCAATCCGTGTTGTGACTTTCTCTTTACAAATTTTCCAAGCAAAATGTTGAATTAAAAAAAAAAAAGAGATCTTGTAATACGGTGCCTACAGTATACATGTTATAAATTGAAATGTGTTGCATATAGTGTGATTTATCTATATAATAAATCTAATATTGTCTGTCTGTTGGAATTTACATTCAAACGAAACTTGGTAATTTAATTTTATATATTTTTATTTTATTCAAATATTGTAATAATTAAACGATAACGTAATTGAATTAAACTTTACAAAAATCTGATATAAAAAGTACAAACATACGAAACTGTAATTTAAAAATATATAATTTCGTACTGTTTTAGTTTATTGTAAAAAAAGATTTGAATCAAGTAATTAATGAATCAACGTCTATTTCAGTTAAACATTGGTCACGCGTTCATTTTACCTTTTGTCCAAAATCAAATTTCTTAACAGCCATTGATTCTATTTTTTTCCTCTTTCAAACTATTTTAAGCGACCAAATTTAATGCATTCAGTAAAACCAGTCACTTTGTTGTTTCATTGTCATAAAACACTTTCTTTCTACAAAATAGTTGCCCTCTACCGTCCTCACAATGATAGAGTATTTCCCTTCTTGAGGTGATCATTAAGCACATTGATCATACATTGATCATACATTGTCTGCAATCACGTCTGTTGAGATTTTCATTGGCAGGTTCACTCAAACAAAATAGATCAATTAGTCTTCTGTGTGTCATGACTAAGTTGTTTAAATCCGTTTTAAATAGAGAAATTGTCAACCATCCCTATAAAAACAACCTACTCAGTGGCAAGCAATATGGTTTCCATCCAGTGATATCTACAGCTGATGTACTGATTGTAATTTCAAATAGTATAAGTGAATTTATCGATGGGATTTCCTTTCTAAAGCAATAGCTCTTGACATATCAAAGGTATTTGATAGTTTGGCATAAAGATCTACTTCACAAGATTTCCAGCCATAGAATATCTGGAAATCTCTTCTCAGCCATCGAACCTTTTTTCTCTGAAAGCTTTATACTAGTAATCGTTGATAATCAGAAGTCTGAAGCTGAAAGTATCAACTCTAGCATCCCTCAAGGATTCATTCTGAGTCCAACTCTCTTCCTTATCTACATCCATGATTTCCCAAATCACATTCTAAGTTCATTCGTCGAAATATATACAAAAGACACTGCCATCTACGGTAGTACTTTAAAAGCCAACAACGACTAAGATGTATTTGAGTTCTCTCCTTCAACCTTCAGCATGTCAGACAATAGGGGCAACAGGTAGCTGGTAAATTTTAACACATTGAAAACTAAGCTTCTATATTTTTGCCATAAACGCTCTGATCCTTACTTTGCCCCGATTGATATGAATGGATCTCGTTTAAGAAGCTCCTTGCTTTAACAAACTTCAGGGTCAAACCTTTACTGAAATGGAAGACTGGCAACATATTTGATGTCAATGTTGCTTGAAAAATTGTGGGATCTTTCTACTGCTCCAGAAGGTATCTCACTCCCTACCCATACAATAATACCTATATACATTATTATGTGGTGTACTCTTACTGTATTTGGGGAGGTGCTACTTAAAGCATCCTTTTCTGCCTTGACAGAATACAAAACTGAGTTCAAAATTTAGTGAGCAATGCTCTCTTCTCCTCGTCGCTATCTTTCTCATAGATTAAAGGTTGCTAGTCTTTCTCTACTTTCATTATTTTCATGATAGGTACTCGACTGAGCTTCGATCCATGGTCCCACCCCCACTGTCAATATTCACATTCTGTCGCACTCTCAATATTTTCCTTTTTATATGTCTCTGTTTACTTAAAACTAAACAAGATTTCCATGAGCAAAGTTTCTTTCCTAGAACTGCACGTTTTGTGGAATATAATACTACGAAGTTGCTTCCCAGCACACTATAAGATGGTTGTTTTCAAGTCGAATGTAAACAAGTTCTTAAGCCGCCCTCTTAATTTATCAACTTCTGACTAATCCCCACTGCGATTGCCAATCCTCACCAGGCAGTTTCACCGTCCATCTGGTATTCATTTAACATTTATCCTCGATTTGCCTTTTGGCTTCGATAAATGATGACACCCTAGAAAAAATTCTTTGCTAAATTAGAGAAATTAATCTAAATCAACCATTTTAATCCATTCTGAAAAATATAGATATAAATATAAAATATAGTGTATGCCTATTCATTTGTTATTCATTTAAAATGGACCAGGAGACTAGAGTTCAATACTTGGTGAAATCATAGCAAAGACTAAAAAAAAAATGCTCCTTTGCTTAAACAATCAGCATTATAAGGTGAGAATGAATTAAATGTGAGTTGAGTAATCCTGAGAAAAGAAGTGGTACCCTCCCCTACATCTCTATATAGTAGCTAATGAAAAGGGAACTGTTGGGTTGGCCTTGACCAATTTACTTTTTTATGATTAACTTTATCCCATTAATAGTAATACATTCGGTAGTTGTATAAAAACAAGACGCATGTGAATAATTATATTTTCAAAAATATATATGCCACTCCCTATTTGGGGCAACACATTGGTGAGTGAAAAATTGCTTCTAATTAGCATATGTAGTGACTGCCATTCAAACGTATCAAAGGCAAACTAAATAACAAACTACATCTTTAAAAAAAATAATAATAAAGACAATACACTTAGTACTGGCAGAGATTGGATCACTGGTAGAGTTTCAGGGGGTTCGAACCTTACAAGGTTCAGCTATGCTGATGTATCATAATGACGAAACATGTGTCTGTTGATAATTATATTTTGAAAACTATGTCGTTCCTCATCTGAGCGTATCACATTGATGATAAAAAAAATCACTCCTATTAGAACGTATGGCAAACAAATGGCATCAAAAGAAAATGTGGGATTAAATAAATTTCAAACTGACATTAAATATCATTTTATTTTCATTGACATGATATATAATTTTCCAAAATTAAATCTTTTGACTTCAAATATTGGCATATCTTCTCTATTAAACTAAGTTAATTCCCCCTTTTTTAATCCACCAATCTATAACAAAGACCTCTATGTATTTATTTGAATATTTTTTATATGAATATTAGCTGGCCGTCCAGCGTTGCCCGGTAGTACAATACGCTAAAACATGATATTTTAATTTATGCAGATTGCATACTATAGAATCAATTCTCGATTGATTATTATATATTACGAGGAATAATTTACCTGGTGGACTAATTTGAAAAAAAAATAATGATGATAATATCGTCCGTCAAATGCTGTGTGTGTTTGTTTACAATGTCACTTAAGATGATATTTAGGCTTGACGATGATGATAAATTTTTTTCAAGAAGAAATGATTTGCTGAGATTTTATCATTTCACTTGGCCGGTGTAACGTAAAATATTTTCCTGTAAAAATTATTTTTTATCTGTAAGAGAGAAATCATATTTTTAAGATCAGACTTTTTCAATACTTATCAGATAAATTTCTGTAAAAAGAAAACATATCAAAGAACACTACCAGACATATAAATCACCTTTGTGTGATAGTTGCCAAAAGATAGGCTCAGCCGTTTCGGAACATATGAGGAAGGAACTCACACACACACACACACAAAACTTTTCTATAATAGTACTGATAGAGATGGAGACATCAGTTCATAAAAAGTGGAGAGTAAGAAAAAGCTGACTTTTTCTAGTCTCCCATTTAAACCATTTACAGTTGTGAAGGGAACAAGAAAGCAAATAGCAAGATAAATAACGTTCACTGTCTGAAATAAACTTTAAAAGAAATCTAAAAATAAAAATAAAAAGTCAACGGTGTGTGTTCTTTTTTTTTTTTTTTTTTTTTTGATCATCAGAAATGGTAATAATCTATCTATATAAATAAAACGGATGTATGCCTCTGTCTGTGTGAAAATATTTAACCGATAAACTCTTAAACTACTAGTCACATAACACTGATATTAACAGGAAATAGTAATCATGTACGAAAGATGGTTTTTAATGAGTAAAAGCATTTTTTTTCTTCGGGTGTATCTTATCGAACCCTGTAGTCTTTCTCTCTGATCTTTTTATCGAATTCTGGAATCTGCATGGAATTTTTAATTAAGCCCTTTATTAAATCTACGAGTGTATATCATACTATCATTCTGTCGGCCATGACCAGATAAACGTCTTTAGTAATTCGCAATTGCCTTGTTCGTATCAATTTCTCTAACGATTGAACCTTCAATCTCCGGTAGAGTATCATTTGCAACTAAAGTTTACTCCGTACTATGTCCATTGCATTACCGGCGGATTTCTTCTATCCATTTTGGATTTTTATGATTTTTTTTTTAAATTTTAGTTTTGAAAATCCAAAATCTCATAAAAATTGATCACGTGATAATATATTAATTATTTAACACTTGATTCTATTATTTATGTCAGGATAAATTATTTTTCCAAAGACAACTACACTCACATACTAAAGGAGGGGGGGGGGCAGAGGTCAAATCCAATAGACATTTACAGACATAAAAGCTCCTCATACAACCTGTATGAGAGCCAAATACGTTCTAAGATGGAGTACTGTTGCCACATCTGGCAGGTGCTTCTGAGAGCACCTCTTCCTGCCTTGACATAATACAAAGCCGACTTCAAAATCTAGTGAACGATGCCCCTTTTTTCCTCCTTACTACCTCTACACAGAAGATACATTGTTAGTCTTTCTTTACTCTATTGTTATTTTCATGGACAGTGCTTGGCTGAGTTTTAATCTATAATACACTCTCCTTTGTAAAACATTCACAACAAAAACTCATCTAGCTTAAAGCACTGTCAATACTTTCCCCTTCTCTCTCTATCTATCTAAAACTAAATAAAAATTCCATGATCAAAGTTTCTTTCCTAGAACTATCCGCCTGTAGAACTGAATACCGTGAGGATTCTTCCTAGCTGACTAACATGGTTGTTTTTAAGTTCAATGTAAACAAATTCTTGTTGAGCCAATCTACAGTTCTACCATCATCATTTATTTCGGTGTTTTCTCACCATCCACCTAAGACGCATTTAACTCTTATCCTCGGGTAGCTTTTGTGCCTTGATGTGGTGACATCCTAGTAAAAGACATGAGAATAGTATCCTGGATAATCCAAATAATGCATAATTACTAGGGTTATAATAAGAGAATATTCTTTTCATTGTTTTGATTCTTGAGTATATATCCGACACAGATAATCAATCAGGAACTACAGCACTCTATGTGAAAACATATAGGATATTAACTGATATATACTCGAGAGTCAAAATAATGAAAAGAATATTCTCTTGTCATAGCCCTAATAATTACTCTGCAATTCGTTTCATATGATTACATTCTGAGGGCCAATCAATGTTAACAACTTAATCTTTCATCTATGAATAGTTCACTTAAAATCAGCTTCAATCTAAGTTGTTTCCGATGAAGACTATATTTAAAGATTAATATTTGCATAATGAGTTACTTCAAAGTCGTATTGAAGCCAGTAAACGCAAACAAATTGTATTTAAATGGATTTATTTCGTTATATCTATTGATTTCATCCATATGCATGTACAATTTTACAAAACTTATTCTACAGAGATCTGCAAAGTAATTGACTGAGTGTGCTGTTTGGGTCCAGGAGAATGGACTTAAGTCAAAATAAATGACTGTAATATTATCTTTCGAAAAACTATTTAAGTCATTCAATTGAGCTGAACTAGAAAACTGAGATGGAAGTCTAGAAAGCTGGCCTAGGATTTTCCATTATGTATGTACGAGCAATTCTATTTTCAAGGTTCCCGTTGACTGCTAACCGATGAGCGAACAATCCAGCACATGAAAAAATACTGTTCGTTTCAAAAGAAACTTAAAAGAAGTTATAGTTTGATTTCACACAAATATTTCATTTTCTTTTTTGCATATTTTGTTCACATTCCACTTTTCGAAGACGTTCATCTATAAACACAAGAAAGTAAGATATAAAAAGAACATAACAATACTAGTGAATCTCCTTATTTATTTGACCTTGATATCCGAAATTTTTTTCATCAAATTCAAAAAAATTATCAAAACATTCAAACCAACAAGAAAAATACAGCTTTGGTGATATTTTAGAAGAATCCTATATTAAGTATATAGAAGCATGGCAGTCCACCAAATGAGAGGTGAGATACACTGAATGAGAAGTCATAGAGTTGTTTAGAATTAAAATAGTGTGATACTAGTCCTTGATTTTTCAGGCACACCATGTAAAAGAAGGTTGATAAGAATTTTCTTGCAGTTTTTGACTTTTAAATTCAGATGTGAACATATCTCGGCTCAACCAAAAATGTATTAATCGAAATAAGCAGCATCAGAATCCACACACTTTTGTCAACACAAAACAAGTGTATGCTAGTAATGTAAAAATCTTGCGATTTGGTAGTGATGAAGTCGCTGAAGCCGATTTTGATGCCATTTCTCGTGCAGAAAGTTGTCGAGATGCTTGAAAATATGATAGTTGGTAGGTGAGAGGTGTGGAGAATATGGCGGATGAGGCAGTTTCCTAGTCTAATTCATTCAACTTCTGTTTAGCTACGTGCAGTCGGGCATTGTATGAAAATGAATTGAACCTTTTTTGATTTATTTATTGCGAACTATTATTCTCATCTTTCTTAGTTGTTTTTTTCACAACGTTTCGGCCAACTATTCCTCTGGCCTTCGTCAGGTGGTAACTGCAACAGGATAGGAACTCCAAATCTTCTAACTGCATCCTCAGCAATTACTGCCATTCGTAGTTTTGTATGGTAAACTCCTGATTGAATTGAGGATTAAATCTATAAGCATTAGTATATATTTTCTATAGCCGATTTCTTCCTTTTGTATCTAAGCTCCACCTTACATGTTGAGTTTTTCATTATCCTAACAAGTCTACATTTTAAGAATCTAATTTTTCTTAGATCCCGTCATATATATATTACCTTATTTAAATGATATACGTTACTGTTTCTGGGTTTTCTTTATCTGCTCATTTTTGCTTATTTAGAGAAAAGCCGTCTTGTTTCTGTTCCAGAAAGATTCAAGAGTTCTATTGAATACTGTTGATAAGAGTTTGTCACCATGGGTCAGGGGTACGATGACATCGACGTCTGAATTAACAATGCCCAGAATACCTTAAGTTGCTTACAACCTCAGTATGAAAGTTGGGATTTATCAGGCGCTTGTTTCGACGATCTTCCTCTATGGCTGAGAGACATTATTGATGAGAGCTCTGGATCTCAAAGGTTGGTAATGTTTTGCTTATATTTATTTATATATATATATATATTTTTTTAATTACATTTTCGCCCCAAACAAGGCACATTGCCACTTTGATGTAGGGGGCTACTATCAGGGACATAAGCTACATGGGTACTATGTGGAGAGTTGGGCAGCAAGATATTCGTTCACGTTACACTTGAACTTCTGCATGTCAGTAGAGTTGGGAAAGCAGGAACCCGGGAGTAAATTCCAAAGTCTAGAGAAGAAACTACTGGAGTAGAAAGCTCTCTTACATCTAGGGATCTCTAGTGTGAAAGCGTGGGATTTAGCTGCTTGTCGAGTTTGTCGGGGGTGTTCACGTCGAGAGGGTGCAAGTGTTTGCAGTTCGTTGGAGCATTTACCATTAAAATCCTTGTAGAACAGGCAGAGGGATGCTACATTTCATCGGTGGGACAGAGGCTGAAGCTTAGATGACAGTTTAGCACCTATCAGGTTGGCGACTCTCTTTTGAACTTTGTCTAGAAGCGAGAGACTAGTAGCAGATGCACCAGCCCAAATATGACAACAATACCCCATACATGGGCGAATGGTGGCCTTATAGATGTACAGGATACTTTCAGACGTTAGTAGCTTTCTAGCACAGAAGAGAGAACCTACCTTCTTCGCAGACGTCCTGGCATTGCTTTCAATGCAATTGTTCCAACTCATGTTTACTGTGAATATTAGGCCGAGGAGTTTAAAATATGTACTTTCAGATAAAGAGTCTTTGGCCATTGCTATTGGTGGTAGAGATGGTTTCTTGTAATTATTGAAGGAAACACGTTTAGTCTTGGCAGAATAGAATGTAACCATCCATTTTTGTCCCCATTCCACTATAGATTGGAGGTCATCCTCTAGTCTTTGTTTGCAATTTCTTTAGATATATGCTCATTTGTTTTCCTGTTATGTCTGTTTATAGAGTGGTATCATCAGCATATATACCCATCTCACAGACAATTTTGTCAGGGAGGTCATTTATGAATATTATGAATTATATACGTTCAGCGATTACAGTTAGAATGTCTGCTGTGGAATGGGTTTGCCTAAACCCATATTATTGGTCGGTCAGAAGTTTAGCATCTGTAAGATGATGGAATAGAGCTTGGTTAATTATGGACGCAAATATTTTGGTGAAAGGTGGGAAGAGGCGATAATTTACTGGGTCAGTTCTTTCGCCATAATTCTTGAAAACTGGTACCACAGAAGCAGTTTTCCAGCAAGATTCATTAAGGCATTTGTTGTAAAGTTTGGAGAGAATCAGAGCTACTTCAGCGGTGCACATTTTTAATAGCACAGCCGGGATGAGATCAGGTTCACATGCTTTTGAAGTGTCAAGGTTTTTTATGATAGCATGCACCTGATAAGGGGTGATTTTCAGTGTGGCGTCTGTCCGCAAAGGAAAGTCAGGGAGGGAGTGCTTAGCAGGGTCCAGTGTGAAGTTGGAGGCAAATAGACTGGCAAGCATGTTAGCCTTTTTGGTTGCTGAGCAAACAACTTCATGATTGTTGGATAGTGGAAGAATTGTTGATTGCCCATTATTTACTACACTGTTGTAAATTTTGCAGAAGTCACGGGTTCCTAATTTCTGTGCATTGATGCATTTTTTGGTGGATTAAGTAAATGCTTCCACCGCATTCTGCAGGTCCGGTGGCACAATTTGTCTCTAATATCTGAAAGCGATGCAGGAGCATATGTTGTGTAAAAAATTCATATTGGGTACATAAAGGGACATGTATAACGGGGTACATATAATACACGAATGACGATGGTGACGACAATTCTTATGGGAAAACATTTATATATATTACATCATGACGAGGACTGTGACAATTCTTGGAGGTTTCATAATTATACGGACTACATGATATGATACAAGTTCTAAACACAGAGGAGGGGATACTTCACTTATGATGGAGGATAGAGACACAATACTTGAAAGAGTTGCACAATGTTCGTTATAAGATGATTATAAACACATTTACCTTTTCTGTTGTAAAGAACGACGACACGAAACAACACAGTTACAAACATAGTTGGTTTCTTTATTCTTCAACCGACCGATTGGTGATGTCAGGAATTCAAACTTTGATTTACATTTTTCCTCTCTTCGCTTCTAAGAGGCTCTCCTCTCCAACTGACTCTCTCTCTCTCTCTCATCCACTCTTGACTTCAACTCATCAACTAACTTCTAACTCCGAACCCTTCAATTCCTATACTAGAAATCGCCTTTGTTTATAATGTCAGGAGTGTAGTTTTCAAATGTGATTAATTTTCACATGGCTTTACATGTTTGTCCAAACACACTTTTGGCAAATAAAAGAATTCTCAATTCTAATTCAAACCTATTTTTAAACATATATTTTTAATTTGCATTGTCTATTCTTTTAACTGACATATTTAATGTTCAGATTTCTAAAAGAATGGACAAGCGATTCTTTTTTTCTAACATAAACAATATTTAACTATTTCTAGTAGAATTAACAATAGACTTAATTTAATTCCAGTGGATTTTTTCTACATCCGTACAACCACTTGGATCTTAATGGTGTCTGGTCTAAAAATAAAACTCGTTGGTTAGCCCATTTTCAACCGACTCCATAATTACATTTAGACCAGAATCTCTATCTGATCTCCCTGGCATATTTCTTTTGGGTATAGGGTACTACCTCCTATGATCCATATCAGCTGCGCCATCCAGTCACCCTTAATCCGTAACTGAGGTCCCATTTTACCCTTTCAACAATTCAACGACTCTTCATCCAAATGTGTCGTGATCCTTTCTTCTGCATGTTTGTTCTACTAATTAGAGCTTTGTCCCATTCTCTAAGTATTTTATTTCTTTTGGAACATGCATCAAAGCTCATTCACTTAAAACTTTGTGGTTGGCTTCTAATTATTAATATATACCTTTTCATCATTGATTCACTCAGATGTCCTTGCTTGGACTCTTAGAACTCGACAAAGCCTTAGAAAACATCACCCTTAACTAAATAACCCCCATCCCCTGCTCCAAAATTCCTACTTGCGCACTGAATTCTAACTATGGCTGGATTTCTGTGATTTTATTTCATCACAGCGTCCAAGATCCCAAAACAGGGATATCCCACATGCATTCATATCTAAAAAAAAAAAGTATAAGGTTATATCCTTTCTTCCTATGTATTTATGGCATATCTTACTTTTTCTCCCTTCTCATTACTATACGTGATTTTCCCGTGGTACTGACCTAAGGTACCCTAAGGAATTTTCATATCCTTTCCCACGCCTGCCTTTTTAATTTATTGTGCCGAGACTTATCGTATGCTCAGAGCCATTATGTGCAACATGCTTTAAAAGCACACAATATCTCAAGTTCCCATCTGTATTTTTCTAACAGGGGTACATCTAAGGCTTTTCCCTGACAAGTTACTCTTCTTACGAAAAATGGACATAAAAAAAAACAACAAAAAGAAAAATTCTTTCTTTTGGCTTATCACATCCGAAAAACTCTCAAAATACCCACTTACGTAATTTTCTCTTGTCCCCTCTAAAATTCCTAGGTCAACCATTCGTCCTCAACATCGTTTCATTTTTTATTTTCTCATGACTTGTTTTTCATTTTAATTTATCTACTTGATTATGGCTTGAATTCCTGACGACAAATACAATACATAAATTTAAAAACACTTAACAATATTTGTTCAAACATCATATGAATTCATCATTACATTTCCTCATGCTTAACACATTTAACTATGATCAAAACAAAAACGTTCCAGTTACAACTTTTTTCTCCCCTAATTTTTTTTTCTGTTAACAAAAACAAAAACAAAGTCTGTTAAAAAAACACTGGAACACGCTGAAAAAACCTTCATGATTATAGGATATCTATATAACTCTCATTTAAAAATTGTCTTTTTTTAAAATTTTCCCTCTTTTTTTTTCAAAAACCAAAAGAAAAAACAACTGGTAAGCTGAAAAGTTAAACTACAAACACAAAATTCTTTTTCAATAAAAGTGCATTCGTACAGACAATAGGATCTTTTAAAATCATATTTATACAAACAAAATTCCTTATATGAATAGACAGTAGCTTTTTCTGGATTCGCGTTTGTCTGCGTTCTCATTTGACAAGTCTGTATATTTTAAGACAAAGCAATTTCATTTATCAATGAATACATTTGGAATAAAAGTTGTCTGAAAATATAACCAGACACACCGAGAGAGTTGGAGTGTTGTAAACAGGGTCAGCTTGCGACAAGGCTATGGCCCTGTACGGCAGGGGAAGCAGGATCTAAGATGCATGCAATCTTCTAACGAGAAGGCGTTTTGTATAAAATTTGTCTGAAAATATAGAATGTCGATTGCCGTTCCTTAGGAAGAATGTTCCTTGCAACTTTCGTCAATCAAGATCAACCGATGGACTAAGTTTATTCTCCTTCTTTTGGCCTGAATAATTTCCCAGAAAGATATTCAGTCCTTTTGTTGTAACGGTTTGTGTTTAAAATGTTATGTCCTGTTGAAACTGTATCTGTGTAATGTAATTATGTAAACAGTTATACACATATCTACAAGGAACATTATGGAGCACTTATAGTGAGCCGTTGATCCAGACAAAGCAAGTTTGGCAGGTCTAAACAGCTCACTAGAAACTCCTATACCCACATAGATTATATACACTCCTTATATACCTCGCTATCTAACATATGGTGAACCTGGCGAAGAAACTCATTATATACCTATATACATCTTGTGCCTACGTAACATTTGTTAGTTCAGCCATGGAGCACGCTGTCAGGTAAGTTCACTCAGGAAGCAATAGCTTCAGAATCACTCCAAGATTGACAAACATGTCCAGGAACCCAACCGAATCGAAGATGTGGTTATACACCATCAAAGCTGACATTAACCCTATCTTTGATCTAAAGGTCTACATTGTTTATTGCTGCTTTCAGGACTGGCTGTCGGCAAACCGTCATGTGTGTTCATCCAGGTCACTGGAGTCTATGGAGAGAGCCAGCTCAACCTATCCTAGGTGAATATCATCTTATGTCATGCAATGTTGGATATTCATTGAGTTGTTCACATCTGCATTCCCATTGTATTGTACGAATTTCCCAAACCAACAACTTGGATTCCCATAAACCTGATACTCTAGGGTTGCAAACTAAAGGTAGCATAACGACATCACTCAGCATCACTCAGCATCATCGCTTCCTTAGATGGTCTATTCAGTTAGTTAAGTAATTGTGAATAGCCGTAGTTAACATTAAAATGTCTGTCATCTCAAGGACAAAACATCTTCAAGTCATTCAACCAGAAGAAATGATCTTCAAGAACATCTTTAACTTTGAAAGAAACTAAGAGAATATCCATAGTCTCATATATATATATATATATATATATAAAGAGTGTATATAATGTACGTGGGTATAGGAGTTTCTAGTGAGCCGTTTAGACCTGCCAAACTTGCTTTGTCTGGATCAACGGCTCACTATAAGTGTTAATTATGTATGATAAATAAACCTATCTTTCTTATGCTTTGATCTTATTTCGTGTGATTCATGACGAAAAAGCAAACAGAAATGTAATTTCTTCTCTCCCCTGAGACTTGACTCTCGGCAGAGGAAGTCAATTTAGGTAGGAAGATAAGAAACAATAAAAAATAATGAAGTTCAATTCACAAAACCATTTGTTTATTTTCCCTTTTTAATCTTTTCTTTTCCCTTTCAGATTTTCATTTATCAACTTTGATGACTCTTATGACCTTTTATCTCACACCTTCAAGCTTCCACTAAGAAAACAATCTCCTTTTTAGTATCTATGTTTTTGTTTTCATCAGTAGCCACAAGGCAGTCACCAAAACAATTACGATATATGTATGTACGTATGTATTTAGGTATGTACGTATATATGTATATTCTTCCCATATCGCACAAGTATTGCTGTAATATCTCTGGTTTCGTCGCTAATTCAGTAAGCATTTTGATAAGACTCTCAAAGATGTATAGTGAAGTCTCGCCACAAACAACACCAAATACTAGCAAGTTCCCCTGTCACGTCTGTGAACGATTTTGCAGGAGTGTAGTTGGTTTGAATAGCTACATCAATCTGAAGAGATAGCAAGCTTCTGTCAAGAAGTTGCAATCATATATCTCTTTCAATAATTACAAGAAACCTTCTCCACCACCAATAGCAATGGGCAAAGACACATTACTTGAAAGTACTCCTTTTAAACTCCTCGGCCTAAAGTTCACAGGAAACATGAGTTGGAACAGATACATATATTGAGAGCATTGCCAAGACCACTGCGAAGAAGGTGAGCTCTCTCTACCGTCCCAGAAAAATACTTACGCCTGAAAGTATCCTGTATCTCTATAAGGCCACCATTCGCCCATGTATGGAGAATTGGTGTCACATTTAGACTGGCGCATCTGCTACTATTCTCTTACAGGGTCCAAAAGAGTCGCCCACCTGATAGGTCATGAACTGTTATCTTAACTTCAGACTCTGTCCAAGCGACGAAATGTTGCACCCCTTTGTCTGTTCTACAAGTATTTTAATAGTAAATGCTCTGACGAACTACAAGCACTTATACCCCGACAAACCCGACAATCAGCTAAATCCCACCCCTACATAGTAGAGATACCTAGGTGTAAGAAAGACTTCTACTCCAATAGTTTCTTCCCCAGAATTGCTAGACTTTGGAACTCTCTTCCGGGATTCTGCTTTCTCAACTGTACTGACATGCAGAAGTTCATGTGTAATGTGAACAAACATCTTGCTGCTCATCTCTCTTTGTTGCATCTCTGCAATTTATGGCCCCTGTATTAGACCCCTAATTCAGAGTGGCATTATGCTTTGTTTGGGCTGTAAATTGAATAATAATAATAATAATAATAATGATAATAAATTATAATATACTAGACATTTTAACCCATTAAAAACGGGCAAAAGTTATAGCCCGTTGACTAAAAATGTGTGCTTTTTACCAAATTGCTCACTAATAATTTAAATGATAATTATTATGATAAGCCTCCACACAGTCCCAGATTTCTCTGCATTCTTCTAGTTCTGTTCTCCTTAGTTTTCTTGACCTTTTATTTTCATTTGTGATTACTCCAGGTATTTCTTGCGTATTAAGGCGTAATCGTGCAAAAGAATGTGACATGAAATTTTTTATGCTTGTTTGTATTACGTTCATATCTAACCAAACCAAGTCGTTATCACGTGTTAAATTAATTATTTATTATTAATAAAAAATACATTTTGGCTAAGATCAATGTTTCCAATTTATTTTAGTTTGCAAGAGAAAATAGGAAAACAAAAGCAAATCATTATTTTGCAATGGATTTTGCCTCCAGTTAAAAATTCTATCCAATTAGAACACGCCATTGTTAAACTTTTTATTCCTATAACTGTCTTTTTCTATCTTCCTATTTCTCTCTATAAACGAATGAACAATTTACGTTACATTGAAATAATAAAGGAAATATTATAATAATAATTATTATTATTATTAATATTTTTATTATTTTAAGGATTTCAAAATCGCACAAAAAGAAAAAAAAAATCCGAAGGTATGTTAGTTATTTTCCGTAATGTTTGTATCTAAGAAAATAAAATCGTTGTCATGTGTCACTAAGAAAAAAGGAAATGTTTCCGTATTTTCAGGGAATATTATTTTGCATACATATAATGAAAAATATCTTGAATATATGGCACAAATTATCTGTTAAAAAAAAATTTCTTTAGCTATTATGCATGAAATTTTATTTTCATAAATTTTCTTTCCATAATGAAATTGTATACAAAAATAAATTGTCAATCAATTAAAATATTTGGTATATTTATTCATTCAGTATAAAATACTTGTCACAAGTGCGAAAAAAAAGACTTCAAATTCTTTCTGCAGTACGACTTGCACACGTCAAATGACTTTTTCTCGATTGCCTGCTTACTTATTAGAAATATAGTCTTACTTCCACACAAAAATTAGTCTTACTTCCACACAAAAATTAGTCTTACTTCCATACAAAAATTAGTCTTACTTCCACACAAAAATTAGTCTTACTTCCATACAAAAATTAGTCTTACTTCCATACAAAAATTAGTCTTACTTCCATACAAAAATTATTCTTACTTCCATACAAAAAATAGTCTTGCTTCCATACAAAAATTAGTCTTACTTCCACATAAAAATTAGTCTTACTTCCATACAAAAAATTAGTCTTACTTCCCTGCAAAATTTAAGTTTTCATTTCTAATTCTCATATGTAACTTCCCATCCCCCCTCTCTCTCGCGCACCCCTCCTCTCTCTCGCGCATGCATTTATAAAGAAACTTAGCATCAACTGAATCTTTTTCTTTTCTTTTTATTAATTAATTTTTTTTAAGTTAAATTACATTTAGAGCAAAAATAGCTCTTTAGACTCCAATCATTATATATCATTTAACATTCAAAAAATCTATTAATTTGCTCGCTTTGTTAGCTTGTTGGATGATGTCTTCCTAGCGAGTGTGATATCCTACGTGAAACATCAACGTGGGTTTTTAATAGTGGATAGTTATACACCACCTTGTTTAAACAAAGTAGGTATATTGCACACTCTGACTTCACCGCGGTTTGCTTGATTCGTGTTAGTCAATAGAATTTCTTGTATGAGACGTGGTGGCTCAGATGGAAGGATACGCGCTTCGCATATAAGTGACCCGGGTTTTAAATCCCGAATTTGGATGTGTTATACTGATGAGCCCAAATAATGGCGAAACTCAAGTCTAGGACGTCTGGTCTGTGGCTTTCATGCATTGTGTGAGCTGCAACGTTGTTTTGATCATGGAAATAATTTATATATATGTGAGAATATGTGTGTGAGTACACTTATCAACCTATGGATCATATTACAGATTCCTTATGTTAAGCATAAGTTGGTTCGAAAACACTTCTCACGCTGGTCGAATGGTTATCGTACTTGACTCACTGTCTTTTGGTTTTGGTTTCAATCTCAACCCGAGCATATTTTTATTTACAAGCAGTGAACCGTTTAGAGAAACCAATACTCGCTTGTAAAATATAATATGTATACATAATTTCCGACCATGCAATGTCGGGCGGTCTTTTTGCCAATGTTACAAGATTCTATATTAAGCTATTTTTTTTATTTCTTCTTTATGCTTTACCATCTATGTTTCATGGAATGGATTTTACCCCCACTCTTCAACACAAGACGCGTCTACAAGAATATGTCATTATTTTCTTCATCCCTGGATATTTTTAAAGAGAGTCCAAAAAACACCTCTTTGCATCTCTTATTGGGTCTACCCAATACGAACAGTATACTCTCACTAGATTTCTGCAACACTAATTATTGGACAATGCTGAGTATTTTTCATTTTCCTATAAACTTTTATTTTCTTTCAAAAACTTTTATAACTACCGTTTTCAAAAATTGTGTTAACCAGAAAAATTAGATTTTTATCTATATATTCCTTTTGCTAACGTTTTTTCCTCTGAGGAGAAGAGCCTATCTTTGAAACTCCATGGAAAAATGAATTTTTCTCACTTTTTCTCGTATTTCTGGTTCTGAATAATATATTGTGACTTTAATTCTACAATATCGTGACGTTTATTACTTATACTAGGCTCTATCACTGATATTGAGCCTTTTAAATCTGGATATGGTGTTATTCTATAATTCATCGCTTCGAATTTGAAAAGGTTTTTATTAACCTTTTCTTTAATTCCGAATTTTTCTCCTATTTAATATATATATATATATATATATATATATATATATATATATAGTAATTTATAAAATATATATGGCGATTAAGCTACACTGAATATTCAGCGTTTCATCCACTCTAGGATTCATCAGGCTTATGCGCGAATTCTGTGGTTGTTTATCGTTTTTTATATGGTCCTCTTCCGTTGAGGATTTTAGTTAGCCAATCAGCTTTCTAGTATCCACCGCGCCCCTTCCTATCAGCCAATTGGCATGCATTTTATCGAACAAAGGATCTGTTTTAGAACTAGGTTAGTGGTTTAAGGCAGACATTTTCCTTTTTTTTTTTCTTTTTTTTTTAATATATAAATATACATGTGTACATACATATATGCACATATACATACACACACACACATATATATATATATATATACATACATACATGTGTGATCGTTTATGTATATTCATGTTTATTTAATTAATTTATTTGTTTATTTTCTATTGTTTTTGTTAGTTTTAAAGCTATTTTCTATCGCTATCCTAGAGTAAGTTTTATTTTGTGAACGCAGTTATTTGCTATTTCTCTTCTACAGTTTAATAGATTTTGGGGTTCTTTAAAGTACAGGATAGCAAATTTTCCATGAGGCATAATTTACATGGGTCGTCTAAATGCCTACACATGGCAGCTTGTCTTATTATTTTCCATTCGACTACCGGCGAATGTCCGCTTTCTTTGAGTTCCCAGTATTTATTCGCTAGTGTTGTTTTTATACGGTGTTTTTTTTATTGTTGAATTTACTTTTGTAGTCATAGTATCGGGTTTTGAAATCTAAGGAAGTCATGCCTATGTAATATTTCTTGTTATTCGGGTTTTCTTTCGCAAATATTGTTGTGTGATAAACTACGCTTTATGTTAGACATTTATTTTGAACTGGGCAAAGTGGGCGGTGTCTACAGTTGCATTTATCTTGTTCATTATTAGTATTTTTATTTATGGTATGGTTGTTCTTGTCCGGGATTGGTTTGTTATTATTATTATTTCTGCTAGTGTTAGTTTTATTTTTGTCATGGTGTCTACTTTTTTATTGTTTATTTTGTTGTTGTTTACATTGTTTTTATTTAGTATTTTGTTATTATGTGCTTTAATTATCATCTCTAAATTTTCGCAACAACTGTAGGATAACTTCAAGGTATTTTTATTGAAGATTTTTTGCAAGGGGTTGGTTGCGAGAAAGTGTTTTTCAATAAGATCTAGAAATTTCTTGCCAAGTTTTGTTTTTAACATTTGGTTGTATGGGGCTGTATACCAAATTATAGTTCTTTTTCTTCTATTTTTAATTTTATTATAGTTATTGGTGTTTTGTTGCTTATATTTGATATCGATATTTTTGTATCCACTATTTTTAGGGCTGTTTCGTAGATATTGGTTGACCTGTTAAATGCATTTTCATCGTTTGAGTTATTACTGAGTCTACGTACGATCGAGTTAGGAATGTGTTTTATAATTGATGGTGGGTGATTGGACTTAGGGTTTACATAAATTGGAGTAGCGTTATCTTTTAAGTATGGTTCATATGTGTTTTAATCTAAGTTTAACGTGACATCCAGGAAGTTTGTTATTTTTATGTTAGCTGATACGTCTGCTTTTAGGCCTAATTTTTTCATTTCCTTGTGTATCGCCAGATATATTTTATAAATTACTAACTAGCTCTACCTACGTATTGAGCACTTTTGAAGTAAATACTAACAGTTTATGCATAAATCTATACTTTCGTATATTAATTTTATGTGAGTAAATGAAGTAGTTATATATATATATATATACATATATATATATATATATATATATATACATATATATACATATATATATATACATATATATATATACATATATATATATACATATATATATATACATATATATATATATACATATATATATATACATATATATATACATATATATATATACATATATATATACATATATATATATATATACATATATATATATATATATACATATATATATATATACATACATATATATATACATACATATATATATATATATACATATATATATATATACATACATATATATATATACATACATATATATATATACATACATATATATATATATATATATACATATATATATATATATACATATATATATATACATATATATATATATATATATATATGCATATATATATACATATATATATATATATATATATATATATATATATATATATATATATATATATATATACATATATATAGTTAGTTCACTTAATGGCTCCAGCAATCTTATAACTCTTGATAGTAAAGAATGGTGAATTTACTTAATGGCTTTATTTATTTTCTAAGTGACAACGGTTAAATAAATATTTCTATCCTCTTACTTTTCTGTGATAAATATAGTAAACGTTCATTCTATTTATCTCTTGGGAATGGAAGCGTTCTTCAATGATGCTGTTTTAAACGATAAAACGATTTAGATATTTATTAATTTCTTCCACTATGATCGTTTTCAAGGTCTATTTTCAATTGAATCACCTCCATATGGATTAACTCTACTTAACTCGGCACCAGCATCTTTTCTCTCTTTTCCATTTTTCCATAAACTTTGAACAGATGCCTGTTAAAGTTAGAATTAATAACGAGAACCAAATTGAGTTACAAACGTAGCATGTCCACTACGAGGCTCCGGCTGCTAGTGCTGTTTATTTACTGCTTAAAGATATATCTCTCTGGTGGCCAGGAGCAGATAACCTCATAATTCAAAAGAGAGGAAAAAAGGCGTCGAATCAAGATTATTCATGTTTTTAAATAGTGACCATTTCTCATTCTATCTCTTCTAAACTATGTTTACGCAAATGATTCTTGCTTTTACTTCAACTTTCACCTTAAGAACTACCCCTCTAAACAGCTACATCTGTTCTGTTATATATTTACAAATATTGCTCACCAGTTAATACCAGTAAGTTATTATGTTAACATTGAATATCATGAAAACAATTGCCATGACCCGAAACAGACGCCCATTTTATCCTAATAAAATTCCTTAAAATTCATTTTATCTTAATAAAATTCCTTAAAATTCATTTTATCCTAATAAAATTCCTTAAAATTCATTTTATCCTAATAAAATTCCTTAAAATTCATTTTATCCTAATAAAGTTCCTTAAAATTCATTTTATCCTAATAAAATTCCTTAAAATTCATTTTATCCTAATAAAATTCCTTAAAATTAATTTTATCCTAATAAAGTTCCTAAAAATTCATTTTATCCTAATAAACTTCCTTAAAATTCATTTTATCCTAATAAACTTCCTTAAAATTCATTTTATCCTAATAAAATTCCTTAAAATTCATTTTATCCTAATAAAGTTCCTTAAAATTCATTTTATCCTAATAAAATTCCTAAAAATTCATTTTATCCTAATAAAATTCCTTAAAATTCATTTTATCCTAATAAAATTCCTAAAAATTAATTTTATCCTCATAAAATTCCTAAAAATTAATTTTATCCTAATAAAATTCTTTAAAATTAATTTTATCCTAATAAAATTCGTTAAAATTCATTTTATCCTAATAGAATTCCTTAAAATTCATTTTATCTTAATAAAATTCCTTAAAATTCATTTTATCCTAATAAAATTACTTAAAATTCATTTTATCCTAATAAAATTCCTAAAAATTAATTTTATCTTAATAAAATGCCTAAAAATTCATTTTATCCTAATAAACTTCCTTAAAATTCATTTTATCCTAATAAAGTTCCTTAAAATTCATTTTATCCTAATAAAATTCGTTAAAATTCATTTTATCCTAATAAAATTCCTAAAAATTAATTTTATCCTCATAAAATTCCTAAAAATTAATTTTATCCTAATAAAATTCTTTAAAATTCATTTTATCCTAATAAAATTCCTTAAAATTCATTTTATCCTAATAGAATTCCTTAAAATTCATTTTATCCTAATAAAATTCCTTAAAATTCATTTTATCCTAATAAAATTCCTTGAAATTCATTTTATCCTAATAAAATTCCTTAAAAATCATTTTATCTTAATAAAATTCCTTAAAATTCATTTTATCCTAATAAAATTACTTAAAATTCATTTTATCCTAATAAAATTCCTTAAAATTCATTTTATCCTAATAAAATTCCTTAAAATTAATTTTATCTTAATAAAATGCCTAAAAATTCATTTTATCCTAATAAAATTCCTTAAAAGTAATTTTATCCTAATAAAATTCGTTAAAATTCATTTTATCCTAATAAAATTCGTTAAAATTCATTTTATCCTAATAAAATTCCTAAAAATTCATTTTATCCTAATAAAATTCCTTAAAATTAATTTTATCCTAATAAAATTCCTTAAAATTAATTTTATCTTAATAAAGTTCCTAAAAATTCATTTGATCCTAATTAAATTCCTAAAAATTCATTTTATCCTAATAAAGTTCCTTAAAATTCATTTTATCCTCATAAACTTCCTTAAAATTCATTTTATCCTAATAAAGTTCCTTAAAATTCATTTTATCCTAATAAAATTCCTTAAAATTCATTTTATCCTAATAAAATTCCTTAAAATTCATTTTATCCTAATAAAATTCCTTAAAATTCATTTTATCCTAATAAAATTCCTTAAAATTCATTTTATCCTAATAAAATTCCTTAAAATTAATTTTATCCTAATAAAGTTCCTTAAAATTCATTTTATCCTAATAAAATTCCTAAAAATTCATTTTATCCTTATAAAGTTCCTTAAAATTCATTTTATCCTAATAAAGTTCCTTAAAATTCATTTTATCCTAATAAAGTTCCTTAAAATTCATTTTATCCTAATAAAATTCCTTAAAATTCATTTTATCCTTATAAAATTCCTTAAAATTCATTTTATCCTCATAAAGTTCCTTAAAATTCATTTTATCCTAATAAAATTCCTAGAAATTCATTTTATCCTAATAAAATTCCTTAAAATTCATTTTATCCTAATAAAGTTCCTTAAAATTCATTTTATCCTAATAAAGTTCCTTAAAATTCATTTTATCCTAATAAAATTACTTAAAATTCATTTATCCTAATAAACTTCCTTAAAATTCATTTTTCCTAATAAATTCCTTAAAATTCATTTTATCATAATAAAAAAAAAAAAAAAATTTTCTTGTCTTTTTTTTCTTTCTTATTTTCCCTCTCTGTCCTGCTCCAACTAAGTCTACCGACCTGCTCCACAAACTCCAAAACCTCAACAATCTTGACAAATCTCCAAAAAAGAAACACGAATAAACGTAGAACCTCATCCTCCAATGTAGACCCCTACTACCAGGTCTCCTTCAACATCAGGGGTCTATGTTCCAACCTTCCAAAGGTTGAAACACAATTACAGGAGACAAAACCGGACATATTCTTTCTAAGTCAAACTGGCATAGGGCCAACCACTTCTCTAGACGAATTCATAATTAAAGGATACTCCAACTTAACATCTAAATCTGACCCCCAAGATCGCCATGGGCATGGAATATATGCCTACATCAAAGATGGCTTTCCATGTGGTAGGGATATCTCCAGAGAAGACCCTAATTTACCTTACATGTGCTTCGGGGTTGCACTAGCTTACACCGCTGCATTTATATTTGCCCTCTATCGCCCCCACAACAGTGGGGTTACTATCTTTAAGAGCATATCTGAGGAAATTGACAACATCCTGTCTGCTCATCCTTCGGCTAACATTCACATTTGCGGTGACTTCAATGTCCATAATGTGAAATGACTGACTCACTCAAATAAGACAGATGATGAGGGGAGGTTCTATCATGACGTTGCCATTGCCTATGACCTCACTCAGATTGTTCACGAACCCACCTGTGTGCCCGATACACCCAATCAATATGCAAGCCTTCTAGACCTTTTCCTCACAACATCCCCTGAGCTGTGTCCATGTTCCTTTCTATCTCCTCTGGGATCCTCCGTTGTAACAGTTAAGATAAAAATGAAATGTTATAAGTTTTCAGACGTACCTCTCCTCTGTACTGCATATCGATACTCTATGGCTGACTGGGACAGCTTCCGTACATTCATATCTGATCTACCTCTGCATTCCATGTTTAAAAAGGATGTGTCCTCTATAGTATCAGACCTGACCGAATGGTTAATTGTAGGCATAGATCGATTCATACCATCCAAAAAATTCCAACAAAAACTAACAGCTAGTCATGGTTCTCCCCTGAAGGTGCTGCTGCCATCGTGCACAGAAATCACTTTTTCAATAGCTGTTTTTTTTATTTATTTATTTTTTTATTACATTTTCACCCCAAACAAGGCACATTGCCACTTTGGTGTAGGGGGCTACTATCAGGGGCAGCAAATACTGGGGCACTATGTTGAGATTTGGGCAGCAAGATGTTGGTTCACGTTACACTTGAACTTCTGCATGTCAGTACGGTTAGGGAAGCAGGATCCTGGAATGGAATTCCAGAGTCTAGCGGTTCTGGGAAAGAAACTACTGGAGTAGAAAGATCTTTTACATCTAGGGATCTCTACTGTGTGGGGGTGGGATTTAGCTGCCTGTCGGGTTTGTCGAGGGTGTCTACGTCGTGGGGGGACAAGTGTCTGCAGTTCGTCAAAGCATTCACCATTAAAATACTTGTAGAACAGGCAGAGGGATGCAACGTTTCGTCGATGGGGCAGAGGCTGAAGCTTAGATGCCAGTTCAGGGCCTATCAGATTGGCGACTCTCTTTTGAACCTTGTCTAGGAGCGAGAGACTAGTAGCAGATGCACCAGCCCAAATGTGACAACAATACTCCATACATGGGCGAATGGTGGCCTTATAGAGGTACAGGATACTTTCAGGTGTCAGTAGTTTTCTAGCACGGTAGAGAGAGCCTACCTTTTTCGCAGAGGCCCTGGCAATGTTTTCAATATAATTGTTACAACTCATGTTTCCTGTGAACGTTAGGCCAAGCAGTTTGAAAGATGTACTCTCAGACAGGGAGTCACTGGCCATTGCTATTGGTGGCAGAGAAGGTTTCTTGTAATTATTGAAGGAAACCAGTTTAGTCTTGGCAGCATTGAATGTGACCATCCATTTTTGTCTCCATTCCACTACAGATTGGAGATCATCCTCTAGTGTGTTTGCCATTTCTTTAGTTATGTGTTCATTTGTTTTCCTGTCATGCCTGTTATAGAGTGTAGTGTCAGCAGCATATATACCCATCTCAGAGGCAGTTTTATCGGGGAGGTCATTAATAAATATTAGGAACAATAGAGAGGCACCCCTGCATTTATATCACACTGTTTAGATGTACAACCGTCGAGGACAACCTGGATTTTTCTCTTATCTAAGAAGGATTTAATTATGTTAAGTATTCTACCAGTGATACCGTATGATTTAATTTTCCTGAGGAGACCCTTGTGCCATACCCTGTCAAAAGCCTTAGATATATCGAGAGCTACCGCTCTGCCCTCCCCCGCTTTGTCCAGTGAATGGTATATACGTTCAGAGATTACAGTGAGGATGTCAGCTGTGGAACGGGCTTGTCTAAATCCATATTGTTTGTCAGTCAGAAGTTTAGTATCTGTAAGGTGCCGGACTAGAGCATGGTTAATTATGGTCTCAAATATTTTGGTGAAAAGTGGGAGGAGGCTAATGGGGCGATAATTTGATGGGTGAGTTCTTTCGCCAGAATTCTTGAATACTGTTACCACAGAAGCAGTTTTCCAACAGCCCGGAAAGCATCATTCATTAAGGCATTTGTTGTAGAGTTTAGAGAAAACTGGAGCTACTTTTTAATAGCCAGCTGGGATGAGATCAGGTCAACATGCTTTAAAGTGTCAAGGTTTTTTATGATAGCGTGTACCTGAGCAGGGGTGATTTTTAGATGGTCTGTCCGCAAAGGAAAGTCAGGTAGGGGGTGGTTGCAAGGGTCCAGTGTGGAGTTCGAGGCAAACCGGCTGGCAAGCATATCAGCCTTGTCGGTTGCTGAGCAAGCAACCTCGTGATTGTTGGTTAGCGGGGGAATTGTTGATTACCCATTATTTACTACACTGTTGTAGATTTTCCAGAAGTCACGATTTCCTAATTTTTGTGCTTCGATGCGTTTTTTAGTGGTTTCAGTAAATTCTCTCTTAGCTGTCGCTATTTCTTTCTTAACGTTACTTCTAGCTTCTATATACTTATGTCTGTTTGAACTGGACTTATGTCGGTTAAATCTGCGGTATGCATGCTGCCTTTGAGCAATGACAGTTGCGCAAGTCGAAGTAAACCATTGGGGAGAGTGGGGCTTGCTATAAAATTTCCGCATGGGAACATGTGCTTCCATTGCTGTTTTGAACCATTCAGTGGTCTCATTTGTGCACTGTTCAGCAGGAAGATAAAAAATATTTCCCCATGGGGCATCTCTGATAAGATCTCTGATGGCTTCCCAGTCAGCCTTTTTATAATATCTCGTTGTTTTGAGCACTGGCTCTTCAGATTTGGGTCTAGAATGTAGGGCTATTTCTACCATTATCACTGCATGGTCAGCGTTCCCGAGTGGGCTGTCAGCATTTGTTGTACAATCTTCGGGAACTGTCGTCAGAAACAGATCTAGAAGTGATGCGTGTTGTTTTTGCTCGTCAGGGAAACGGATTGGAAATGTAACCATTTGTGATAGGGAGTGAGATATAGCAAAACTATGTGTTGTACTGAGACTAAAGCTGCTTTCAGGACCGCCAGCAACCACTGTAAAAGAGTAATAAAAAATGCAAGAGAGCTATATGCTCAGTCTGTTAAATCCAAAGTAGCTGAGCAGCGGCTTGGTTCCCACTAGTTCTGGCAAATAGCAAACACAATCTTGAACAGAAGCGTGGGTTCTATCCCAAACATCATCAATGGACCTGAGGTCATCTCGTCAGTATCAGACAAAGCCAAACTATTTGCCAAGAACTTTGCAGCTAATTCTACCCTATGCGACGAAGGCCATCAACTCCCCATATTTCCTCATATAACTGACAACATGCTCTGCAACATACAAATATATGTTTGTGATGTCACCAAGCTAATCAAGAACCTTGATTCCAGTAAAGCAACTGGCCCTGACGGCATTCCAGGTATACTGCTGAAAAAGCTCCAACCAGAACTTGCCCCCATACTTACAAAACTGTTTAAGCGTTGCCTTAAGGAGAAGTGCTTTCCAACACCCTGGAAAACCTCATCAGTATGCCCTGTATTTAAGAATTCAGGTGAAAAGTCATCTCTCTCTCAGTACAAACCAATAAGTCTCCTGTGTGTCATGAGTAAGTTGTTGGAATTCATATTAAATAAAGTAGTAGTCAACCACCTCAACAGAAATAACCTTTTTAGTAATATGCAATATGGTTTCTGCTCTGCAAGATGTTTTTTTTTTCTTTTTTTTACACAGTGATCACCACTTATCAAGGCCCGGAAGCCACTCAGGGATAAGGGTTATTGCAAGATCTACAGCAGATGTGATAACGCTTATATCACATAGGATTAGTGAATCTCTTGAAAAAGTCTTCCTTTCCAGGGCAATTGTTCTTGACATATCCAAAGCTTTTGATAAGGTATGGCATAAGGGCCTACTTCACAAGATTTCCAGCTACGGTATAACCGGAAATGTATTCTCAATCATTAAATCATTTCTCTCTGATAGGTTCATAAGAGTAGTGGTTGATGGGCAGAAATCAGAGGCCCACAGTATTAATGCTGGAGTCCCTCAGGGGCCCATCCTGAGCCCAACTCTCTTCCTGATCTACATCAGTGATCTCCCAAAACACATACTTAAATCATTCGTTGACATCTATGCTGATGACACGATCATCTATGGCAACACATCAAAGGCTGTAAATGACAAAGTTCTCTCTAATTCTCTCTCCTCTGATCTTGAGCACGTGGTATAATGGGGGAAGAAGTGGCTGGTTACTTTTAATGCATCTAAAACCAAGCTTCTATCTTTACACCATCAACGCTCTGATCCCCATCTGGCATAAATTGAAATGGATGACTCTCGTCTTGAGGAGCCTCCATGTTTTGACAAGCTTCTGGGATTGACCTTTACTCCTGATCTGAAATGGAACACGTACATCAAATCTGTTGCCAGGGACGCTGGGAAAATGGTGGGATCCTTCTACCGCTCAAGAAGATATCTCACTACTGATGTAATTCTCTATCTCTATAAAAGTCAAGTACGTCTAAGGATGGAGTACTGCTGCCACATCTGGGCAGGAGCTGCTAAAAACAGCCTATCCTGCCTTGACAGAGTACAAAATAGACTTCATGGTTTAGTGGGGGATGCCCCTTTCTCTTCCCTGCAACCTCTCTCCCACAAAAGAGACGTTGCGAGCCTGTCTTTGTTTTATCGTTATTTCCATGGCAAGTGCTCGTCTGAGCTCCAATCCCTCGTCCCTCCCCTCGCCAATCTTTCGCGAGAAACACCCGTCTGGCTGAAACTACTGTCAATAATTTTCCTCACTCTTTATCTGTGCTTAAATCAAAACATAGATTCCATGAGCAAAGCTTCTTTCTTAGAACTGCACGCCAGTGGAACTCTCTGCCGCTTGTCTGTTTCCCAACTAACTACAACTTGGACGTGTTCAAGTCCAACATAAACAAACTCCTGACAAACCGCCCCCTTAAGTAAGACACTCTATCAAAACCCATAATACTAATGATTACTACAATACTATCTCATTGATTACTGTACACGCAATAACCTTTATCCCTGAGTGGCCTTCAGGCCTTGATAAGTAGTGATCCCCATGTAAAAAAATAAATAAATAAAATTCTTTAAAATTAATTTTATCCTAATAAAGTTCCTTAAAATTAATTTTATCCTCATAAAGTTCCTTAAAATTCATTTTATTCTAATAAAGTTCCTTAAAATTCATTTTATTCTAATAAAGTTCCTTAAAATTCATTTTATCCTAATAAAATTCCTTAAAATTCATTTTATCCTAATAAAGTTCCTTAAAATTAATTTCATCCTAATAAAATTCCTTAAAATTCATTTTATCCTAGTAAAGTTCCTTAAAATTCATTTTATCCTAGTAAAGTTCCTTAAAATTCATTTTATCCTAATAAAGTTCCTTAAAATTCATTTTATCCTAATAAAGTTCCTTAAAATTCATTTTATCCTAATAAAGTTCCTTAAAATTCATTTTATCCTAATAAAGTTCCTTAAAAGTAATTTTATCCTAATAAACTTCCTTAAAAGTAATTTTATCCTAATAAACTTCCTTAAAATTCATTTTATCCTAATAAACTTCCTTAAAAGTAATTTTATCCTTCCTTAAAATTCATTTTATCATAATAAACTTCCTTAAAAGTACTTCAATAAAAAAATGAAAATTATTTATTATATAAAGGGAAAACATGTCTATTTCTATATCCAGATAAAATTTGAAAAATATACAAACACAGATAAAGTTGATATTTTGAAATCTGAGTAACCCCAATTTTTATTTTTTTTATTTATTTTTTATTTTTTTCACAAAGGACTCATCACTTATCAAGGCCTGGAGGTCGCTTAAGGATAAGGATTCATCACTTATCAAGGCCTGGAGGTCGCTTAAGGATAAGGATTCATGAATGTGCAGTAGTCAATGGGGCAATCGTTTATAATAGAAATTTGTATAATATATCAAATTTTTTAAAATATTTTAAATATGTTGATTAATATTATTATGACCTATGCCATCTTTGAATATTATAATTTCAAGGGAAGTAACTTTGATTTTTTTTGTTACAGAGTTATTTCCCTTATGTCGATCCAAGTTTTGTGTGTGGATGTGTGTTTTTCTTTCATTTTCCTTCAGTCGAAGTTCTCGGAAATTAAGGAGCCCCTTTCCTGAGGCTAACCCTTGATTTTCATATGAGATATTTTCTTTACCTCTCAAATACTGAGTTGATCATTTAAATATGTTATTGTATATCTCTCTTGTTGTTTCTTGGTCTTAATTTCAGAACAAATATTTATCTAGTCTGGTAGAGTATCCAGCATCTCGCTTAGTGCTGTTACTTGAGGTAACATCATTAAGAAAAGGTGCACCATTCCTCATACTGAGATTTTATTTGGTCTGTGAATAATGTTAAATATTTCATCAGTTTACTTGTAGGAAAAAATATCCTGACAGGTTGCCTGACAAATCCCTGTACTCAGGAATTGTCTAGCAGGCATTCACGTTCTCTTCAGTAGTTTTTCAAGTTGTATGTGTATGTCCAGAGAGGTATAGACTGAACAAAAAGAAAGAGGGGTAAAGAGCAGTAGCCTACCAGTTAAAATAGTAAACCTTCTTAAATGTGTGATTTTTACAGCAGAGTTTTGGATGGAATGTATAGACTAAAGTTGCAGAAAAACAAATTTGTCAATTATCGAATGTTTGTTATTTATCTAATGCATCTGGTGTACTGTTATATTACACAGTTAGTGAATCTCTTGACGGAGGCTTAGTTTCTAGAGCAACAGCTCTTGAAATATATCCAAGAAATTGATAGAGTATGGTATAAAGGTCTACTTTTTTTATTTATTTTTTTTTTTTTATTATTACATTTTCACCCCAAACAAGGCAAATTGCCACTTTGGTGTAGGGGGCTACTATCAGGGGCAACAACTACTGGGGTACTATGTAGGGATTTGGGCAGCAAGGTGTCGGTTCACGTTACACTTGAACTTCTGCACGTCAGTACTGTTGGGGAAGCAGGGACCTGGAATGGAATTCCAGAGTCTTGCGGTTCTGGGGAAGAAACTATTGGAGTAAAAAGATCTTTTACATCTAGGGACCTCTACAGTGTGGGGGTGGGATCTAGTAGCCTGTCGGGTTTGTCGAGGGTGCTCGCGTCGTGGGGGCACAAGTGATTGCAGTTCGTCAGAGCATTCACCACTAAAATACTTGTAGAACAGGCAGAGGGATGCAACATTTCGTCGATGGGACAGAGGCTGAAGCTTAGATGCCAGTTCAGGGCCTATCAGATTTGCGACTCTCTTTTGAACCTTGTCAAGGAGCGAGAGACTAGTAGCAGATGCACCAGCCCAGATGTGGCAGCAATACTCCATACATGGGCGAATGGTGGCCTTATAGAGGTACAGGATACTTTCGGGTGTTAGTAGTTTTCTAGCACGGTAGAGAGAGCCTACCTTTCTTGCAGCGGCCCTGGCAATGCCTTCAATGTAATTGTTCCAACTCATGTTTCCTGTGAACGTTAGGCCAAGGAGTTTGAAAGATGGACTCTCAGGTAAAGGGTCGTTGGCCATTGCTATTGGTGGTAGAGAGGGTTTCTTGTAATTATTGAATGAAACTAGTTTAGTCTTGGCAGCATTGAACGCGACCAACCACTTTTGTCCCCATTCCACTACAGATTGGAGGTCTTCCTCTAGTGTTTCTGCCATTTCTTTAGAAATGTGTTCATTCGTCTTCCTGTCATGTCTGCCATAGAGTGTAGTGTCATCAGCATATATACCCATCTCAGAGGCAATGTTGTCGGGGAGGTCATTTATGAATATCAGGAACAATAGAGGTCCAAGGATAGAACCCTGGGGCACTCCCGCATTTATATCATATTGTTTAGATGTGCGACCGTCGAGGACTACCTGGATTTTTCTCTTATCTAAGAAGGATTTAATTATGTTAAGTATTCTACCAGTGATACCGTAAGATCTAATCTTCCTGAGGAGACCCTCATGCCATACCCTGTCAAAAGCCTTAGATATATCTAGAGCTACCGCTCTGCCTTCCCCCGCTTTGTCCAGTGATTGGTATATACGTTCAGAGATCACGGTGAGGATGTCTGCTGTGGAACGGGCTTGTCTAAATCCATATTGTTTGTCAGTCAGTAGTTTAGCATCTGTAAGATGATGGACTAGAGCATGGTTAATTATGGTCTCAAATATTTTGGCAAAAAGTGGGAGGAGGCTAATGGGGCGATAATTTGATGGGTCTGTCCTTTCGCCAGAATTCTTGAATACTGGTACAACAGAAGCAGTTTTCCAACAGCCCGGAAAGCAAGCTTCATTAAGACATTTGTTGTAGAGTTTGGAGAGAACTGGAGCTACTTCGGCTGAGCACTTTTTTAATAGCACAGCTGGGATAAGATCGGGTCCACATGCTTTTGAGGTGTCAAGGTTTTTTATGATAGCATGCACCTGAGCAGGGGTGGTTTTCAGATCGTCTAGTGTAGCGTCTGTCCGCATAGGAAAGTCAGGTAGGGGGTGGTTGGAAGGGTCCAGTGTGGAGTTTGAGGCAAACCGACTGGCAAGCATGTTAGCCTTGTCGGTTGCTGAGGAGACAACCTCGTGATTGTTGGTTAGTGGGGGAATTGTTGATTGCCCATTATTTACTACACTGTTGTAGATTTTCCAGAAGTCTCGAGTTCCTAGTTTTTGTGCTTCGATGCGCTTTTTAGTGGTTTCCGTAAATTCTCTCTTAGCTGTCGCTATTTCTTTACAAGATCACCAGTTATGAACTAGCTGGAAATGTCCTTTCAATAATTAAATCCTTTCTATCTGGTAGGATTTAAGAGTAGTTGTTGATGTGCAGAAATTCGAAACTCATACTATTAACGCTGGCGTGCCTCAACGTTCCATCCTGAGCCCAACTCTCTTCCTGATCTTTATCAATGATCTCCCAAATCACATTCTAAAATCATTCCTAGACATTTTTGCAGATGACACCACAATTTATGGCAACACTTCGAAGGCCAACAATGACGAAGATCTTTCTGATTCTTTGTCTTCTGTTCTTGAGAACTTGATACGATGGGGAAGAAGATGGCCGGTTTATTTAATGTATTGAAAGGAAGCTTCTCTCCCTTCATCATAATCGCTCTGATTTACATCTGGCCCCAATTGAAATGAATGGCTCTCGTCTCGGAAAATCTTCTTGACAAGTTTCTGGGACTGAACTGAAAATGTAACACATACAATTGCTAATATCGCTGAAAAAAATAGTTGGATCACTCTAACATTCCAGTAAATATCTCGCTGCCGATGCAATCCTCTATCTGTATAAGAGCCAGGTATGTCCTAAAATGGAGTATTGTTGCCACATCTGGGCAGGAACTGCTTGGTACACTGTCATGTCTTGATAGTTTAAAACTGGCTTCAAAACCAAGTAGGTGATGCTCTTTTCTCTTCCCTGCAACCTCTTTCCCACAGAAGAAACGTTGCATGTCTGTCTCTACTCTATCATTATTTTCATGGCAATTTAAAAAAAAAACACTTGACTAGCTACAATCACTATATAGACCCCCCCCCCTATCTATTTGCACCTAAATCTAAACAGATTTCATGAACAATGCTGATCTGCTGATCTGCTTTCTGGTTGAATACAACATTATCATCTTCAAATACAATGCCACAAATACTTGTCACAAACTATCCTCATAAGTAATCGTTTCATATTCTTCATCTTTCAATTGATAATCAATCTCATTAACGTTTTAGGAAAAAAATATATCGATTTTACAATCTATTTTGGGAAATGCATGCTTTATTTAATCGAAACTTATTTAATAAAATAAATAAAATTTAAAATAATATCACTGTAAAATAACATTTTCATGCAAGGTTCTCGACTTAGCTCAACTCTGGATTCTCCTTGCAAGACATTCACAGCAAGATCTCTCCTTTTTATTACATTTCTTCCTTCATGTGCTTAACATAAATCGCAATTTCCATGAACAGAGTTTCTTTTCAAGAACTTTCCATCTGTGAAGCATATTTTCATGGGACTGCTTCTTTGCATATTCATCATCATCATGCAGTCCGTCAGTCTTGACGATGACTAGTTGGGGCCTTAGTGCTTTAACCCTTGGTATTGATATAGTCTCACTCCATTACCACAGGACTTTTCACCTTGGTTCCAAATTTGTTTGCGCAGTTTAGGTGCAGTATCTGTTGACATAGATAGACACCCTCTGAACCTCCAATACTCATGTCCAGTGGAGTGAACCCGCGATGACTGGCAGCAGAGGAGGCCACAGCTTCTGGCCATAAGTAATCTCAGTGAGGTAAACAGTCGCTCTATCGTGTTCGTTACTATGCCTTTTCTTTCTGGATGAGGTTCCATAACCTTTTAAGGAAAACTGCAAGGCAGAAGTAGGATTTGAAGTCAGAGTTCCCATCTCTTAGCCTTTTGCTGGGATAAATCCCACAAGGCAGTGGTATTTGCATATTACAATATGGCCGTCTCCAAATCCAGTCAACAAATCGTGATCAATAATCATCTTTATCAGGAATCAAATTTTGTTCATTCTATTCATTTTCAATCCTCTAGTAATATTCTTCATCATTTAATTAATCATTAACCCTTATCTTCGACTTGATTTTAACTTTAAGTTGTGACTCATTATCCAAAAAATGACTAAAATAAACTTGTAATATTTTATTGTATCCTTATAGTTAATCTTTTTTAGTTTGTGGTGGGACCAAGGCACGAAAAGAAAGGCATGTTTTTTTTTTTAATGACCAGAAAAAAAGAGAGCAATCCTAATTTTTTTTTCTTTCTTCATCTTTAAGCATGCGTTTACATGCCAGCGATTGACCTTTATTTGTACGCAGTTTCTTTGTGAAAGCTGACATTAGCGTTGCACCCTGTCTAAAGGTTAATGTTTTGTTTACTTATTTGATGCACTCAACGTCTATATTTGGTCTAGTTTTGCTTTAAGCCGACCTCACTTATTGGTGCATGGTATCTAAAACAAAATTTCATACGGCACCCAGAATACAAAATAACATTTTTTTTTTCAGGTTCTGAATTTTTGAGATAAGGAATGGTCGTTTTCATAATTAAGATTAATCAGATTAATGCTCTCATCTTGACTGTTATTTGCGCAACGTTTCAGTCGATGTTACTCTAATCGAAAAAAAAAAAATCTGGACTTGATTCTCAGCGTCACCCTGTGCTCTAACCAGGTTCCATCTGGTTCTCGAGAACACTACGGTTCGACTCTCTTAAATATCTTTACTCCCGGCCTTATAATATCCCATTTATGCAAATTAATGCACAATCAAACCTGCTGATTTGTCGCCTTCTCGTCTCCCATCGCTTGGGTTACGAGTTTGCACATACAGCCCTCCTCCGTGACTGCAGTCACACTCAATTTTCAATACACGCCCCTCTGATCTCATGATCATAAACTGGGGAGGGAAGTAGCATCCCTCTTTGCTAGACACAGCTAGCGCTCGACACTCCAGTAGACACAGCTAGCGCCCGACACTCTGCTAGACACAGCTAGCCCTCATTACTCCACTAGACACAGCTAGCCCTCATTACTCCGCTAGACTCAGCAAGTCCTCACAACTCTCTGACAAAAACAGATACTACTTAGCAAAAGTGGGGCAACATGACTAGCCACAGAAATTAATTTTTAAATTTCTCATTTAAAAACGACTTTACATACAAGCCGACTAAATCGCATTTTAATTCTTTTTAACAACGACTACTTTTTCTTCAAAAACAAATGTTACATGATAAAGGGCTGTCCCCTTTTCATGTAAGCAAAAAAAAATAGGGAATTAGTTAAATGTAAATATGAAATAGGATAGTCAAGGATTCGAACTTTCGAAGCTAGATTTGGAATTGAAAATTCCAATCATAAGTTAAAATAAATATAGAATGTTATTGAAATAAGGAATGTGGAATTGCAATTGTTTAGCTTACATATCTGTTATTGGAAAAAAATGTAATGATGAAATTTGTTCTGTTATAAAAATTAAAATTAAAATAAGAAATTTAATCGTCAATTGAAATTGTAAACATATTACTCGAAAATAGGTTACTGAACTTGTTGGGTCATGTCAGTGTGATGTATGTCATCCAACGTGCTTTATGAGCACATGTTTAATCATGCGATGACGTGACGAGTTCTCAATATAGGTAGTTTTAGATGCAGTCAAAATGAAGAGAAGAGTCGGGGAGAAAGAGCCGAGAGAGAGAGGTCAGAGACGGCTGCTGATGTCAAACCTTGGAAGCGAAAGTTTAGAGAAGAAAAAGCCATGTAAAGAAACTTTGAATTCCTCGAGCGAAATCATGGACCGGTCATGAAATAAAGGACGTCATCATCTTTGTGTATCTGCGTCTTCGTGTTGTGATTGAACAGAAAAGGTATTGTCCATTTCTATTATAAGAACTTTGTGAAAATCATCATCTCAAAAATAGGTAAGAAATATGTCATTGGTTATAGAAACACTCCCGTTCATACAAAACTGTCAAAAGCATAAATGTCAAACCCTCGGTCTATCTATCTATATATCAAGTCTCCTTTCATTGTGTAGTAACACGTACACTGTCTATTATATATATATATATATATATATATATATATACAGAACTGTCTCTCTCTTTATATATACATGTTTAAGACTACAAACATGAACAACAACAAATATATAAGTCGTCTTACAAACAAGAACACTACATAAGAACTCACGTAACATACGCACATATTTGGTACCCTTCGAAAAATATAACCATTACATAACACAAAGTCGACTTGCATTGCATCTCACCAAAATAACTATCGTTCAAAAACGACACCTTTTTCTCCTTTTTAGCACGACACGATTTCATGTTAAATTCCGTATTTAAAAATAACTTTTAAATACATATGTTACAATATTTTTTATTCATAATGGGGTATGATCCCACACAGTCGGGCGATTCTATTTATAAACAATGCGGCTAGAAACTGACGAATCGAATTAATTCCCGTTCTGCTACCAACCAATCAGAAACCAGAATTGCTCCATAAATATTAAACCTTTTCTGTAGCAATTTCGTATGTTTCTTCCGTCTCGACACGGTAAGAATCTTTTGCTCTGTGGAACCGTCTACTGCAAACCAGTCACCTCTCAGGACTTGTGTGGAACAACGAACCATTGGAAACTGTTCTGTCTACTGCAAACCGACCACCTCTCAAAACTTGTTTAGAACAACGAACCATCGGAAACTGTTCTGAAACTAAACATGGCTTACACTTCTAGAACATACAAGTCGTCCGAATCACATTTTAACTTCTTTTAACAGCGATGACTTTTTTTCCAACAATAAAATCCGACTCAAATTGTACTTTTATAAAATAAATCTATCGTTTAAAAATGACACCGTTTTTCCTTGTCAGCACAACAGGATTTCATTTTAAATTCCGCATTGAAATATGACTTCTATACATACAAGTCATCTGAATCGCGTTTCAGGTTCTTTTAACAACGATGACTTTTTTCAAACACAATAAAATCCGACTTGAATTGTACTTGAGTAAAATATTTTTCGTTTAAAAACGATAACTTTTTTCTTTCCAACACAACAGGATTTCCCTCTAAATTCCTCGTTGAAAAACGACTACTATAATACACACAGGTGGTCCAAATCGAATCTGTTAACAGCGACGACTTTTTTTTAACAAATATAAGCGAATTTCATTCCAAATTCCACGTTTAAAAACGACGACTTTAATATAAAACAAGTAGACCGAACTGCATTCCAACACGTTCATTTGACGACGATAGTAAAAGAAATTCAATGAATCCCACTGGGATTAACAAACAAAACGTCCGACTCACTTGATATTTTCAACCTTCGCAGTTTGACACAACTCATTCAATTCTCTCTTCGACAACGCTTTTCAATTTTCAACGCGACTTTAAATTTTTCAGGTTCGACGCGAATCATTTAAAATTTCCCATTTCATCTCAGCCGCATTGGTTCCATATTTAACGCCAAAATAGCTTCTAATCGAAAAAAAAACAAAACCTGGACTCGATTCTCAGCGACACTCTCCACTCTAACCAGGTTCCATCCGGTTTTCGAGAACTCAACGGCTCGACTCCTCCGAAACATCTTAACTCCCGACCTTGTATTATCTCATTTATGCAAATTAATGCGTATTCGAACCTGCTGATTCGTCGCCTACTCGTCTTCCATCGCTCGGGGTTCGAGTTCGCACATGCACCCCACCTCCGTGACTGCAGTCACACTCAATTTACACTACAGTAACCTCCGATTTTTTCCCCATTTTATAATTGGCCATGTTTGATATTGAGAACATTTTCCTTTTTCTTTTTTCATCTTTTTGTCTATCAATGTAAAGTGTTGAAATTAAAGTTTGCCTTTGAAATGTCGAATACCATTAAATAATCTTGCAAAAAAGTGTTTAACTTGCAATGTTCTCGGCACACACAAAAACGATAATCCTTTTTCTTTTTTTGTTTTGACGTTCGTAGAAAATCCATATTTTTTTCTTCCCATTCATACGCGAATTAACCATACGTTCAAACGATTTCAAGTCAACATACAAAACGTTCTCGCCAATGAAAGAAATACCGGCTTTTTATTTGCTTAAATTAGATCGCGTCTTAATTTGCATATGTCACCTTTTTGTTTCCTATCGGTCAGGTTTCGAGTTCGAGTGTCAGTGCACATATCACCCTTGGACACTTGTTTTTCTTGTTTTTATGACCGTTGTCAAACAATGTATTGGTGTGGCGAAAGAAATATTGTCCTACCTTGAACGTTAAGCAAACTCTGCATCATCTGCAGAAAAAGATGTTTTAAATGATGAAATATGTTAATTCTATCGCAAATTATCATGGAGAGAATTCCAAAGTTTAGCAGTCCAAGAGAAAAAAACTATCAGACTAAAAGGCTTTCTGGCATCTAGGGGTCGCAACAGTTCACTGTGTGGGATTTTATTGTCTATCGTGTTAGTCACGGGTATGTATGTCGAAAGGAACACAAATGCTGAGTTCATTAGAGCACATATCATTAAGATACTTGTAAAACAGGAATAAAGATGCAACTTGACCGTCAGTGATGATTGAGACTCTTTTTGGATCTTCTCTAGTGGTGGATGCACCATCCCAGCAACAATACTTCATGCATGGGCGAATTGTGGCTTTGTAAACATATATATATATATATTTTTTTTTTTATACGGAGATCACCACTTATCAAGGCCCGTAAGCCACTCGGGGATAAGGATTATTTTGTGTACAATAATCAATGGGATAATATCGTAGTGATAGTTGGTATTGGAGATTTGATTAAGCGTCTTACTTAAGGGGGGGGCGATTAATCAGGAATTTGTTTATGTTGGACTTGAAGACGTCCAAATTGTAGTTAGGTGGGAAACAGGGAAACGGAGGAGAATTCCACAGGCGTGCACTTCTGAGAAAAAAGCTTTGTTCATGGAATCTGTTTTAATTTAGGCACAGATAAAGAGTGGGGGAGATTACTAACAGTGGTTTTAGCTAGACGGGTGTTTATCATGAAGGATTGGCGAGGGGAGACCAGAGATTGGAGCTCGGACGAGCACTTGCCATGGAAATAACGATAAAAGAAAGACAGGCTCGCAACGTCTCTTTTGTGGGAGAGAGGTTGCAGGGAAGAGAAGAGAGCATCCCCCACTAAGCCACAAAGTCTATTTTGTACTTTGTGAAGGCAGGATAGGCTGTTTTTTGAAGCTCCAGCTCAGATGTGGCAGCTGTACTCGATCTTTGGACGTACTTGGCTTTTATAGAGATAGAGAATTACATCAGTAGTGAGATATCTTCTGGAGCGGTAGAAAGATCCTACCATTTTCCCAGCGGCTCGGGCAACAGACTTTATATACGTGTTCCATTTCAGATCAGGAGTAAAGGTCAAACCCAGGAGCCTGTCAAAACATGAAGCCTCCCCAAGACGAGAGTCATCCATTTCAATTGATGCTAGATGAGGAAGAGAGCGTTGATGATGTAAAGTTAGGAGCTTGGTTTTAGATGCATTAAAAATAACCAACCATCTCTTCCCCCACTGAACGACGCGCTCAAGATCAGAGGAGAGGGAATCAGAGAGAACTTTGTCATTTACGGCCTTTGATGTGTTGCCATAGATGGTCATGTCATCAGCATAGATGTCAACGAATGAATTAAGTATGTGTTTTGGGAGATCATTGATGTAGATCAGGAAGAGAGTTGGGCCCAGGATGGATCCTTGGGAGACTAATTAATTAATTAATACTGTGGGCCCATATACCACTACTCTTATGAACCTATCAGAGAGAAATGATTTAATTATTGAGAAAACATTTCTAGTTATACCATAGCTGGAAATCTTGTGAAGTACACCCTTATGCAATATCTTATTGAAGGCCTTTTATATGTCAAGAGCAATTGCCCTTGAAAGGAAGCCTTTGTCGAGAGATTCACTAATCCTACGGGATATAACTGTTAGCACATCAGCTGTAGATCTAGCTGAATGGAAATCATATTGCATTGATTCTCTTTTGTACGAGTAATTTTTTTACACTGTAGAGGGAGCCATCTTTGCAGCAGTCTTAGCAAAGTTCTCAATGTATTTGTTCCAATTGATGTCGCCTATGAATGTTAGACCCAGAAGTTTGAAAGATAGGTTTTCAGGATGTTATTTGTCATGGCAATTGTTGATTGAGAAGGCTTCCTTTTCGTAGTTGTAAAAAGAAAGGAGCTTAGTCTTAGTAGCATTGCTCGTTTCTGACCTGGTTCAATAGTAAAAACAGTCGAATAAAGTTGAAAGTTTTCTTTACAAATTGACTTGTAATCTGTGAATGTTTGCTTTCTACATAATTTTACACAAGATTGTCCGCTCTTTTTGGCTTTTAGTTTCGCTTCCACGTGCAGAACGACGGTTACAAGCAAAATATAGTTCATTGTGGTTACCGATTATCTTCTCTCAGATAATTTCAAACCCACCTTTGTTCCATGTTAAGAATGGTTTCTTGTTCACTTAATTATGACTAATTATCCAATTAAATAGGCATCAGAAATCGGAAGTCATGACTATAACCTATAAACGTTGCAATTGCATGCCTAATACATATTTGACTCCAGATTTTGTAACTTTGTTTTGTCAGCTTATGGTTTGAACTAATGTGAAATTCAGGTTAAGCGAGACAGATAAAAGTATTAACAGCTCTAAATAAGGACAATGAAATTGCGTGCAATTACAGTTATCTTCTTTTTAGGATCAGACTATCTAATGCCAATTTATCAAAGAGTTCAGCGATTTTTAACCAAGTAAAACAAAACCGTTTCAAGAAAAGTGTCTAATAATTTATTTTATTTTTTTTTTACAAGGTAGTCACCACTTATCAAGGCCCGGAAGCCACTCTGGGATGTTAGTATTGGAGATATGATAAAGTGTCTTACTTAAGGGGGTAGTTCATCATGAATTTATTTATGTTAGACTTGAAGACATCCAGGTTGTAGTCAGGTGAGAAACAGGCAACCGGAACAGAGTTCCACAGGCGTACACTTATAAGAAAGAAGCTTTTGTTCATGGAATCTACGTTTGATTGTGGCACAGATAAGGAGTGGGGAAAAATTTTGAGAGTGGTTTCAGCTAGACGGGTGTTTATTGTGAAAGATTGGCGAGGGAGGACCAAATATTGGAACTCAGACGAGCACTTGCGATGGTAGTAATGATAAAACAAAGACAGGTTTGCAACGTCTCTCCTGTGGGAGAGGTCGCAGGGAAGAGAAAGGAGCATCACCTACTAAGCCACGAAGCCTATTTTGTACTCTGTCAAGGCAGGATAGGCTGTTTTTAGCAGCTCCTGCCCAGATGTGGCAGCAGTACTCCATCTTTGGACGTACTTGGCTTTTATATAGATAGAGAATTGCATCAGGCGTGAGATATCTTCTGGAGCAGTAGAAGGATCCTACCATTTTTCAAGCAACCTTGGTAACTGACTTGATGTACATGTTCCATTTCAGGTCGGGAGTAATGGTCAAGTCCAGAAGCTTATCAAAACATGCCGCCCATTTCAATTGATGCTAGATGGGGATCAGAGCGTTGATGATGTAAAGATAGGAGTTTGGTTTTAGATGCATTAAAAGTAACCAGCCACCTCTTCCCCTATTGTACCACACACTCAAGATCAGAGGAGAGAGAATCAGAGAGAACTGTCATTTACGGCCTTTGATATGTTGCCATAGCTGATCGTGTCATCAGCATAGATGTCAACGAATGGTTTAAGTATGTGTTTTGAGAGATCATTGATGTAAATCAGGAAAAGAGTTAGCCCCAGAGGTCCATTCTGGGGCCAACTCCAGCATTAATGTTGAGGGCCTCTGATTTCTGCCCATCAACCACTACTCTTATGAGCCTATCAGAGACAAATGATTTAATTATTGAGAAAACATTTCCAGTTATACTGTAGCTGAAAATCTTGTGAAGTAGGCCCTTATCGAAGGCCTTTGATATGTCAAGAGCAATTGCCCTAGAGAGGAAGTCTTTGTCAAGAGATTCGCTAATCCTATGAGATAAAACAGTTTGCACATCTGCTGTAGATCTGGCAGAACGGAAACCATATTGCATGTCACTAAGAAGGTTGTTTCTGTTGAGGTGGTTGACTACTTCTTTATTTAATATAGATTCCAGCAGCTAACTCATGACACAGGAGACTTATCACCTGAGTTCTTAAATACAGGGCATACTGATGAGATTTTCCAGGGTGCTGAGAAGTACTTCTCTTAAAAACAACGCTTAAAGAGTTTTGTAAGTATGGGGGCAAGCTCTGGTTGAAGCTTTTTTCGGCGCAATGATTGGAATGCCCTCAGGGCCAGTCACTTTACTGGAATTAAGGTTCTTGATTAGCTTGGCGACCTCACACACAGATATTTGTATGTTTCAGAGTTTGTTGCCCGTTATAGGAGGAAATATGGGAAGTTAATGGCCTTCGTCGTATAGGGTAGAATTAGCTGCAAAGTTCTTGGCAAATAGTTTGGCCTTGTCTGATGCTGACCGGAAGTATCGGCCACTCGGGTGGGTTCGTGAACAATTTGAGTGAGGTCATAGGCAATGGCAAAATCATGACAGAACCTCCCCTCATCATCTGTCTTGGTAGAGTGGGTCAGCCATTCCACATTGTGGTTATTGAAGTCACCACAAATGTGAATGTTAGCTGAAGGGTGAGCAGGCAGGATGTGGTCTATTTTCTCAAATATCCTCTTAAAGATAGTAACTCCGCTGTTGTGGAGGCGATAGAGAGCAAATATAAATGCAGTGGTGTAAGCAAGTGCAACCTGGAAGCACATATAAGGTAAATTAGGGTCTTCACTGGAGATATCCCTACCACATGGAAAGCTATCTTTAATGTAGGCACATATTCCATGTCCATGGCGATCTTGGGGGTCAGATTTAGATGTTAAGTTAGATAATCCTTCAATTATGAATTTGTCGAGGGAAGTGCTCGGCCTTATTCCAGTTTCGCTTAGGAAGAATATGTCTGGTTTCGTCTCCTGTAATTAGGTTTCAACCTCTGGAAGGTTGGAATGTAGATCCCTGTTGTTGGAGAAGGAGACATGGTAGTAGGGGTCTATCTTGGAGGATGGGGTTCTAGGTTTATTCGTGTTTTTTTTCTGGAGGTATTTCATGTTTTTTTTTTTGTTTTTTTGTTTTTTTATTACATTTTCACCCCAAACAAGGCAAGTTGCCACTTTGGTGTAGGGGGCTACTATCAGGGGCAACAACTACTGGGGTACTATGTAGGGATTTGGGCAGCAAGGTGTCGGTTCACGTTACACTTGAACTTCTGCACGTCAGTACTGTTGGGGAAGCAGGGACCTGGAATGGAATTCCAGAGTCTTGCGGTTCTGGGGAAGAAACTATTGGAGTAAAAAGATCTTTTACATCTAGGGACCTCTACAGTGTGGGGGTGGGATCTAGTAGCCTGTCGGGTTTGTCGAGGGTGCTCGCGTCGTGGGGGCACAAGTGATTGCAGTTCATCAGAGCATTCACCACTAAAATACTTGTAGAACAGGCAGAGGGATGCAACATTTCGTCGATGGGACAGAGGCTGAAGCTTAGATGCCAGTTCAGGGCCTATCAGATTTGCGACTCTCTTTTGAACCTTGTCAAGGAGCGAGAGACTAGTAGCAGATGCACCAGCCCAGATGTGGCAGCAATACTCCATACATGGGCGAATGGTGGCCTTATAGAGGTACAGGATACTTTCGGGTGTTAGTAGTTTTCTAGCACGGTAGAGAGAGCCTACCTTTCTTGCAGCGGCCCTGGCAATGCCTTCAATGTAATTGTTCCAACTCATGTTTCCTGTGAACGTTAGGCCAAGGAGTTTGAAAGATGGACTCTCAGATAAAGGGTCGTTGGCCATTGCTATTGGTGGTAGAGAGGGTTTCTTGTAATTATTGAATGAAACTAGTTTAGTCTTGGCAGCATTGAACGCGACCAACCACTTTTGTCCCCATTCCACTACAGATTGGAGGTCTTCCTCT
Source organism: Euprymna scolopes (assembly GCF_053919585.1). Taxonomy (NCBI): domain Eukaryota; kingdom Metazoa; phylum Mollusca; class Cephalopoda; order Sepiida; family Sepiolidae; genus Euprymna; species Euprymna scolopes. The sequence goes on from NC_136492.1 coordinate 147,790,495, forward strand.
AGTGTTTCTGCCATTTCTTTAGAAATGTGTTCATTCGTCTTCCTGTCGTGTCTGCCATAGAGTGTAGTGTCATCAGCATATATACCCATCTCAGAGGCAATGTTGTCGGGGAGGTCATTTATGAATATCAGGAACAATAGAGGTCCAAGGATAGAACCCTGGGGCACTCCCGCATTTATATCATATTGTTTAGATGTGCGACCGTCGAGGACTACCTGGATTTTTCTCTTATCTAAGAAGGATTTAATTATGTTAAGTATTCTACCAGTGATACCGTAAGATCTAATCTTCCTGAGGAGACCCTCATGCCATACCCTGTCAAAAGCCTTAGACATATCCAGAGCTACCGCTCTGCCTTCCCCCGCTTTGTCCAGTGATTGGTATATACGTTCAGAGATCACGGTGAGGATGTCTGCTGTGGAACGGGCTTGTCTAAATCCATATTGTTTGTCAGTCAGTAGTTTAGCATCTGTAAGATGATGGACTAGAGCATGGTTAATTATGGTCTCAAATATTTTGGCAAAAAGTGGAAGGAGGCTAATGGGGCGATAATTTGATGGGTCTGTCCTTTCGCCAGAATTCTTGAATACTGGTACAACAGAAGCAGTTTTCCAACAGCCCGGAAAGCAAGCTTCATTAAGACATTTGTTGTAGAGTTTGGAGAGAACTGGAGCTACTTCGGCTGAGCACTTTTTTAATAGCACAGCTGGGATAAGATCGGGTCCACATGCTTTTGAGGTGTCAAGGTTTTTTATGATAGCATGCACCTGAGCAGGGGTGGTTTTCAGATCGTCTAGTGTGGCGTCTGTCCGCATAGGAAAGTCAGGTAGGGGGTGGTTGGAAGGGTCCAGTGTGGAGTTTGAGGCAAACCGACTGGCAAGCATGTTAGCCTTGTCGGTTGCTGAGGAGACAACCTCGTGATTGTTGGTTAGTGGGGGAATTGTTGATTGCCCATTATTTACTACACTGTTGTAGATTTTCCAGAAGTCTCGAGTTCCTAGTTTTTGTGCTTCGATGCGCTTTTTAGTGGTTTCCGTAAATTCTCTCTTAGCTGTCGCTATTTCTTTCTTAACGTTATTTCTAGCTTCTATATACTTCAGTCTGTTTGAACTGGACTTATGTCGGTTAAACCTACGGTATGCATGCTGCTTTTGAGTAATGGCAGTTGCACAAGTCGACGTAAACCATTGGGGAGAGTGGGGCTTACTATAAAATTTCCGCATGGGAACATGCGCTTCGATTGCAGTTTTGAACCAGTCAGTGGTCTCGTTTGCACACTGTTCAGCAGGGAGAGAGAAAATATTTTTCCATGGAGCATCTCTAATTAGTTCCCTGATGGCTTCCCAGTCAGCCTTATTATAATATCTCGTTGTTTTGAGCACTGGCTCTTCAGTTTTGGGACTAGAGTTTAGGGCGATTTCAACCATTATCACTGCATGATCAGCGTTCCCGAGTGGGCTGTGGGCCTTCGCTATGCAGTCATCGGGAACTGTGGTCAAAAACAGATCTAGAAGTGATGCGTGTTGTTCTTCCTGGTCAGGGAAACGGGTTGGAAACGTAACAATTTGTGATAGGGAGTGAGATATAGCGAAGCTATGGGTTGTGCTGCCCGCTGCATCTGTGTGAGTAGAGAATCCAAGCCAGTTTTTGTGGTGGACATTAAAGTCACCAAACACATGTATTTGTGCGCTAGTGTCGAGGGACAGTGCCGTGTCTATGCTGTCAGATACTTTGTTTATTATGGAGCAGTCCTGAGTCGAGGGAGAGCGGTAGAGAAAATAATAGTAGCTAATACTGTGTTGCACGTTTAGTCTAAAGCACATAAAGGCTTGATCATCTGTTTCTAGGTTTGTTTCTCTAGTCAAGGGAAGGGTATTACGAATGTTGAGGATTGGGATTTCTGGAACAGGTCGACAGACTTGGTTTGAGCAAGACAGAGAGTGAAAGTAAGAGAGAAAAAGAGAGGAATTTTTTTTATATATAATATAATAATAATAATACTACTACTACTAATAATAATAATAATACTAATAATAATAATAAATAATAATAGAAATGTTAATCAAACCTCTGAATACTTTAAAGAAAAATATGAAAAATAGATTTTAAACAACTAAAATATCAACTTCCAGAGTTAAACTTCCCAACTTCGGTCATTAAACTTAGACTTTGAAACTTCCGCATCCTGCAATGTATATATCATAGTTTCTTCTTGTTGCAATCAAATCTCTTTCGATTGTTTGCTTCCAGTTCTTGTTTCATCAGGAGTCCATTGAAGCACTTTGATAGCAAATACTTTGCTGTTACAAAGTTTAAATTAATTTTTGTTTTTCTACCTTAAATGTTGCTGAGCACAATTTGCTTAAATTATGAGAATTTTTGTGTGACGTAACTATGATTTAAATTTCAGTCAAATCAGAAGTAATTTTTTAAGAGAATTTTTCAGAAAAAAAAAGATTAATATAGCTGCATCTAAACATTATGATATAAATGCGGATGTACTTCAGATCGGGTTAGGGTTAGGGGTCGATCCTTGGATATTTATTATTCCTAATATTTATAGATGACCTCCCTGATAAAATTGTCTCTGAGATAGGTATATTTGCTGATGACACCATGCTCTATAACAACCACAAGGGGAAAAGAAATGAGCACATATCTAAGACAATAGCAGAAACACTAGAGGAAGACCTCCGATCTGTAGTGGAATGGGGACAAAAATGAATGGTCACATTCAATGCTACCAAGACTAAGCTTGTTTCCTTCAATAATTAAAAGAAACCTTCTCAACCACCAATAGCTATATGTCACCAATGGCCGTATAAAGTATGAATGCAGGGGAACCTCGGGGGTCTATCCTTGGACTTTTATTATTCCTGATATTCATAAATGACCTCCCTGATAAAATTGTTTTGGAGACAGGCATATTTGCTGATGACACTACGCTCTATAGCAGGCATAAAGGGAAAACGAATGAATACATATCCAAGGCAAATGTAGAAACCCTAGAAGAAGACCCCCAGTCTGTAGTGGAATGGGGACAAAAATGGATGGCAACACTCAATTCTCTCAAGACTAAGCTTGTTTCCTTCAATAATTAAAAGAAACCTTTTCAACCACCAATAGCTATGACTAAAGATACATTACTTGAAAGTACTACATTCAAACTCCTCGGCTTAACGTTCACATGGAGCATGAGTTGGAACAGATACATTGAGAGCATTGCCAAGGTTGCTGCGAATAACATGGGTTCTCTCTATCGTGCTAGAAACCTACTTACACCTGAAAGTATCCTGTACCTCTATAAGGTCACCATTCACCAATGTATGGAGTATTCACATTTGAGCTCGTGTATCTGCTACTAGTCTTTTACTCTTGGACCGGGTTCAAAAGAGTTGCCAACCTGATAGGTCCTGAACTACGAGGGGTGTGCAATAATGACCCTGACCCACTTCCAGTTGTCTGATCTAGCTGAAATTTTGCATGTGCAATGATTTATATCTCTACGGGTTATGTGGCAAATTACAGCTCTGAACTAATTGTGGTTTCTGTTTTACAGGTGTTTGTAACTGAGTCAGGTGTGAAATGGAGCCTGTTGAATGTCAAGCAGTGATCCGGTTTTGTATTTGAAAAGACACACACCACAGGAAACTTTTGATGAAATGAAAGAAACTCATGGTGATAATGCCCCATCATATGACCTTGTAAAACGCTGGCATCGTGAATTCAAACATGGCCAGAAGTCTGTGGAAACAGCTCCCAGACCTGGTTGCACCCCTTCTGTCATTGATGAAGCATCTGTCAGTCAAGTTGAGGCTGTCATTTTGGAAGATCGGCGCATTACTATTCGCCAAATAGCCCAAGATGTCAAAATTAGTACAGGGGCTGTGGAAACTATCATTCATGACCATTTGCATATGCATAAGGTGTCTGTCAGATGGATTCCCAGGTTGCTCACACCATTCCAGAAACAAGAACGCGTTGAGTGCTCGAGGATGAATTTGGAGATGTGCCAAGAAGATGAGTCAAAGTTTTTCAAAAGACTGATTACGCAGGATGAAACCTGGTTCCATCACTATGATCCAGGGTCTAAAGCTCAGTCAATGCATTGGAAGCACTTGGACTCACCCCCTCCAAAGAAGGCAAGGGTGCAGCCCTTTGCTGGTAAGGTCATGCTCACAGTCTTCTGGGACCAGGACGGAGTAGTGATAGATTTCCTAGCAAAGGGTACCACAATTACAGGAGCCTATTATGCTTCACTTTTGAGGAAATTAAGGGAAGTTATCAAAAGAAGCAGTGCAAGATCAGCAAATGACCCTCCTCCTGCAGGATAACGCTCCGGTTCACAACTCGCATGTTGCCAGATCAGAAGCATAGGCGTGTGGTTATGAAATCGTCCCCCATTCTCCCTACTCTCCTGACCTTGCACCCTCTGACTTTAACCTCTTTCCAGCCATAAAGTTGTTTTTGAAAGCAAAGCGTTTCCCAGATGATGCAGCCTTGATTTCTGAAGTCACGTTGTGGTTGGAGGACCAACCTGGGGTGTTCTACAAAAACGGTCTCCAGAACTAAATCAAACGATGGGAGAAATACATAACTCTGGGTGATTCCTATGTAGAGAAAGACTAATATCTGTGCCAAGTTTCGTTGCTCTACTTCTATGTGAAGTGGGTTAGGGGCATTACTTATTGCACGCCCCCTCATATCATCTAGGTTTCAACCTCTGTCCCACCGACGAAATGTTGCATCCCTCCGCCTGTTTTAAAAGTATTTTAATGGTGGATACTCCGAACTACAAGCCCTTGTACCTCCTTGACATAAATACCCCCCGGCAAACTTGACAAGCAGCAAAGTTCCACCTCTACTCAGTAGAGATCCGTAGATGTAAGAAAGCCTTTTACTCTAATAGCTTCTTCCACAGAACTGCTAGACTCTGGAATTCCCTTCTGGGTTCCTGCTGTCCCAACTGTACTCGCATACAAAAGTTCAAGTGTAACGTGAACAGACATCTTGCTGCTCAACTCCCTACAATATATACCTGCAACTTATGATCCTGATAGTATCCCCCTACATCAAAGTCGCACTGTGCCTTGTTTGAGGTAAAAAATGTAAAAAGCAAAATTCTCTTTGGGTCCAATCTTAGGGCATGAACCAAGCTAGCCTAAGCGTCATTTGTACATTATTGACAATGCCACGTGTTGGTTAGTGGAGTCTATTATTTCTTCATTGGTAATTTGATCGCTTTATTTGATACCTAGAATCTTTCTAAGGCATTTGGAATGAAGCGCATCTAATTTTCTCTCTTGGTTAATTTTGAGACAGCAAATTTCACTTGCACCCAGCAGTGTGAATAAGACTTTGCTGTTATTTTTTGTTTTTTATGAGCACAATTTGCTTAAATTATGAGAAATTTTGTGTGACGTAAATATGGTTTAAATTTCAGTCAAATCAGTATTTTTAATTATTTATTTATTTTTGATAAACTTTCATAAAAGATTAATATAGCTGCATGCTCTAAAAAAATATATCAGTGGAAGACTAAAATTTTGTAAATACAACCTGCCTCCTTATACATGTACCTTGAGTTTTAAACACTTCAAAGAAGCAAGCAGAATGCTCATAAGAAGGTTGCACGCTTAACCAATGCATGCCATTGATTATGTGAAGGCTATAATTAGATGTTTTAGTGAATAGATCGGATTTCAGTTAATTTATAGAGACGAATGTTGAAATCTACCACTACTGTGAATCAAAAAGGATTGTTGTTGCATGTCTACTTGATCAAAAAGTATGGGGACTGTTTGAAGTGTTTGTTTCTGGATTGTTAATTTCTGGTTGTGATTCATCTACAGAGGTAGCTGTATTTATTAATGGCTCTTGTTCAATTTCTCTTGCATTAGTAGCTTTTCTTGATTGTGTGTATGCCCAAAGGAGGGTCAGACATGTAGGTGCTCTGTCATGTACTTTTCTTTGTTGTAAAATGGGTCTTCAATAATTTGTAAGTGATTCATCCTATGCCATCTATTTTGATCAACCATTGTTTCAGTTATTTCCCAGAGAATTGTTTCCTGTAAAGTTTTGAATATAAACATGCTCACTCATCTCTTAAGATGAGCATGTTAAGGTTTCAGTTCTTTGCTGTTCCAACTTTTATCGCTCTCTATTGTGTTTTTAACTCGTGGGATCTGTGGAAATTCGTGTTCATATGTAATATATTGATGTAAGCAGTCTGTGGATTTTCAGCCCTAATATTATTAGTGCAGCTCTTCTTTGTTATAAAATTGTGATTTCAAAAATTCAAAATATATCCATATGATTTGGGTGCATCAGCTTGAATTGAAACCAAAAACTTATGAACAAAATAAATAGATACACACGCACACACACATATATATATAATATATCTTTGTCTTTACATAAGCAGTAGTTTGTTGCTACACAGTCATGAGCATGTTTCGGTCTATTAGTATTTACTAACTAGAGACCTAGATTTATAATTCCGTTTTCGAAAATAAGGGTTGTTGCCTGATGAGGTCTCTAGTTAGTAAATACTAGTAGACCGAAACATGCTCATAACTGTGTAGCAACAAACTACTACTAATGTAAAGACAACTGTAACCTGCTCTACTTCTGTATTGAGCACTCTTGTATGAACCTCGTTATATTTCATTGGTTACCCTACGTTTGGAAAATAGCAACCTCAAATTATAATATATATATATATAAACTTGAGTTTATATATATATATATATATATATATATATATATATATATATATATAAACTTGAGTTTCTTCAGCTATAACCGAAACCAAAACTTATGAAGAATTCTTGGTAAAATTATTTATTACAAAAAATAGCATTCTTAGTAACACGTAATATAGTTTCCGTTCTGCTAGATCTACAGCAGATGTGCCAACAGTTATATCTCATAGGATTAGCGAATCTCTCGACAGAGGCTACATTTCTAGGGCAATTGCTCTTGACATGTCAAAGGCATTTGATAGAGTATGGCATAAAGGTTTAGTTCACAAGATCTCCAGCTACGGTATAGCTGAAAATGTCTTCTCAATTATTAAATCATTTCTCTCTGATAGGTTCATAAGAGTAGTGGTGGATGGGCAGAAATCAGAAGCTCTTAGTATTAATGCTGGAGTGTCTCAGGGGTCCATTCTGGGCCCAACTCTCTTCCTGATCTATATTGATGATCTTCCAAATCACATCCTTACATCATTTGTAGGCATTTATGCTGATGACACTACTATCTATGGTAGCACATCTAAGACCGTAAACGACCAAGTTCTCTCTGATCTTGAGCAAGTGGTACAATGGGGAAAGAGATGGCTTGTTACTTTTAATGCATCTAAAACCAAGCTTTTATCTTTACATCATCAACGCTCTGATCACCATCTGGCATTTGAAAATGGGGAGGCCTCATGTTTTGACAAGCTTCTGGGCTTAACCTTTACTCCTGATCTTAAATGGAACACATACATTGTCCATTGCCAAGACCGCTGGAAAAATGGTGGGATCCTTCTATCGATTGCTGATGCAATTGTCTATCTATATAAGAGCCAGGTACGTCCAAGGATGGAGTACTGTTGCCACATCTGGGCAGGAGCTGCTAAAAAGGACTTATCCTGCCTTGATAGAGTTCAAAATAGACTTCGTAGCCTTGTGGGGGGGATGTCCTTTTCTCTTCCCTGCAACCTCTTTCTCACAGAAGAGATGTTGCGAGTTTGTCTCTGCTTTATCGTTATTTTCATGGCAGGTGCTCGGCTGAGCTCCATTGTATGGTCCCCCTCGCCAAACTTTCACAAGGAACACCTGTCTAGCAGAAAACACTATCACTAGTTTCCCCCACTCTTTATCTGTGCCTAACCCTAAGCGTAGATTCCATGAGCAAAGCTTCTTTCTTAGAACTGCACGCCTATGGAATTGTCTTCCGTTTTTCTGCTTTCCAGCTGACTACAATATGATTGTCTTCAAGTCTAACGTAAACAAGTTTTTGATGAACCGTTCCATTTAAGTTAACAAATTTACCGAATCTCCATTACTAACGGTTACTATATTGTCCAATTTCTACTGTACACTCTTTAACCCTTATCCTCGAGTGGCGTCTTGGCCTTGATAAGTGGTGATGCTTATGTAAAAAAAAAACAAACGACAGTTACTCGGAAGAAAAAAGATATAAAATAATACACACGCTGTCGTATTTATAAATAGATTTCTGGCAATTGGACGTCATTGTTCTTTGGAATCCATCTACATTTAGGGATCTTGCATTTCTCATAAACATTTTTTTAATCACTTTTCACTGCAGTCTTTGTAGCATGTTGAGAATGAGAATTCTCATAATGTAATTATGATTTTCTAATTATCTATACTATTAATAAAATTCGAAATGTTTATTTACTTATGTATATATATATATATATATATATATACCAATAAAACTTTCCAACAGATGCACCGAATTGAAAAAAAACTTTTCCCTGAAAGGTATGAGTCCCTAGATTGTCCTTATCTATATATTGTTCATAATGAACAACGCCATTACATAAAAAGCCTGAAATAAGGGGTTTTGGGCCATTTCATTTTTGTCGAAAATGTTATCTACCATGTCAAAATAATTTAGCACTGTCTGTATACAGTCGTGGTAATATTTTTCGGCATATGGACAGGACTTGTGGCGCAATGGATAATGTGTCTGACTATGGAGCAGAAGATTGCAGGTTCAAATCCTGGCAAGTTCGTAATAATATTAACCATCATTTTATCTAACATTTACTCATTATCCTTACCCTTAGTTAGGGTATTTTTTGTTTTTTTCAGTGATTTTGTTTTGTGCATATGGAATTTCCCATACTCTGAGTTCACAGGGTTAGCGTTGATGGTAAGACGATGTTGAGTGTACTCGAATTTTTGTTTGACTCGGTGTTGTGTGCGCTGACGTGGCGCAGCTGCTAGTTTTAAATTAAAAAAAAAAGGCAATTGATCACGTGGATTTAATTGCCTGAAATTGTACAATGCAAGAATATTAAGAAGCCTGCTTCCACCATAGCTATGTATGATAACTTGTCTTAGGTGTAGTTTCTTTATCTTTTATTCATCATCCCTAAGGGATGATGAAAGTAGACTTAATTAGGTCATAATACAAAATTAAATAGGACGCATATTACTCATTTTTTCATACGTGCACACATATGATTAAAATGGTTGTCCTTAACATACATCAGTGAACATGTTGATACCTATCTAGACATGGTACTATATCTTGATTTTTGATCTTCATGTGTGGTGTGTCGGCGAAATTGACTATTTGCTGCTGTGTTGTTCATTGTTTTTGATTGTGCACTAGAGAGTAAGAGATTTTGTTATTAACTTGAACGTTTTCAAAATTCCAGGAGAATTTTTTTGATTTGATTGACAACTTTAGATTTCATTTGTAACACGGTGAAGACCCCGTTTTGGACTTCCAAAAGGTGATATCCTGGTCATGAAAGCACCAATGTAACATAAAGTGTTCAATGGTATATAAATGATTTCGGAAGCCCCAAGAAAGTTAGGCAGTGTGGCCTTAATCGCCTATATGATGACTGGGGATGAACAAAATAAAAGAAAATAGGAGGAAAAAAACAAAGATAACTCGGTCTCTAGGGAAATAGGAGTGCCACGGGTCACAGTCTGAAACCAGCGTTAGGTTTGCTGCCCATTTACTGCTTGCTGTCTCCTAAAAGAAATTAATTCAAATGGAAAGTGTTCGTTTAATATTTGAGTCATGAATTCTGTAGGTAACGAATAAAATAAAACTGTAGTTGTAAGTTTTTGTTTTTATAAAGATTAATTATTAAATAAACTCATTACTACAATATTTATTATACAGTTAAGCAATTTTCCTTTTATCTTTAACAACACAGATTTACAGTTGCTTGAACAGTTTGCTCAGAAAAAAAAACGATTGTCCCATTTTTCTTTCTTTCCTTCTTTTCTCTCTCTCTCTCAGTCAGTGAGAGGGGAGGTGTAATGTGGATGAATGAGCGCTCAGACTCGACTCCTTACAACAACTCAACTGTCAAAACTCGTTCATGCACATCTAATAGAAAGGTAATCAGGTGAGTTTGACAGTCTGGGTTTCATTCAGCCAATCCATCTTTGCAGCATCAAAATTGAATTTTTTCTGATTGGCCAATTTGGTAAAATTACTTGTGCATATGGATTAAGTAATTTTATATCAAAAGTTTCTCACATGGCGCAACCTTGGAATTGACCTGTTTAGACAAAACAATCGTGAATGCTAAGATACACCATGCAATGGGTTCCTTCACAAAACAATATTATTAAATATTATTATCAATATTCGACTCCGCTCAGCTGAAGATGTTTTTCCTTATTTTGGTATGAGTCGCCAACCAAACAAATGGAACCAGCAAAGCAACAGGGAATTGCTCGCACAACAAAAGCCCTAACTATGCTCTATTTTACTGTTATTAATGTAATTTCCGACTATCACAGGTGGTTGGGTCACATTCACCCCCTAACCTCACCCAGCTTCCAAAAGAAATGGTTGAAACTAACCCGTCCATATGTTTCTCACTTATCACTGATCCATCCTTAGTCAGCCTCATAGCTTCTTAGTCGCTGTCAGACAACATCCAGCGATATATGGACAAAATGTTTAAGACTTTTACTTCTGATTTTATCAAATAGAAGGGGTAGGAAAGTAGTTTGACGGAGGGTGGATATTTCGTTTTTTTTTCGATCAGGCAATGTCCCATAATAAAACGCATTATGGGGTTTTGAAACGCCTCACTGCGATTGGCTAGTTGTTTAGTCCATGTGATACAATCAAGGACATATATTAAACTTTTTTTTTTATTATTTTAGCATGGTGCTGTGTTTTTGGTAAGCCACTCAACCTAGCTTGATTCTGTGCTTCAATGTCATTTCGTGATCACTGGCGAAGTCAGTTTATGCCCTAAATAAATGAATTGGGTAACCTGTTTGATGGGTTTATTGTGAATAGGCTTGTTTATGTTAAACTGTGATTTAGCTGTAGAAATCCATTCTGTTTTCTCTAGGTTTATTTCTAATCTCATCTCCTTTGCATTCCTTGCTAATACATTAACAAAAACTTGAAGTTTATGTGTGCATTTATTAACAAGACCGATGTCATCAGCGTAGAAGAGGTTGGAGAGGATTTGTTCATCTATAGAAAAACCGCTTTGGCAAGTCTCTTCTGTCTTAAGCATAACAGCAGCTAGTGCAACACCGAACAGGACGGAAAGCATATCTCCTTGCTTGATGCCTTTATGTTTACGGAGCGGCTAATCCCAAGTTTAGTTTTTATAAATGGTCGTGGTCTGCCATAAATTGATTTTAGAAGATTAATGTAGGTTTTGTTATGAGTGGTTTTGTCAAAAATTTACTAAATTTTGTCTAATTTGATACCATTTTTGTAAAATCGATAAAAAATATGTATAATGATTTAGTAAACTCGATTGATTTTTCAATCAATTGGCTAAGGGCAAAAATCTGTTCGATTGCCCTCCTTTCAGGTTGATAGGCCACTTGCGAATCAGGGAGACAGATAGTCATAAAGAGTTTATAAACATGACTTATAGATCTATAGTTTTTACATTTGTACAAAGAACATGACGGGTCCGAATGTAAAATGCTTCATGTTCGTCGTTATTGAAACAAAAATGTAGTAGGCAAAAAAAATAAATGTTCTGTCAGCAACAGTATAACTTCAAAATAGTCAATATCGCCCACCTCCAGAAGAGAGGGAATTCCTGTCCGTGATAACCGTGGTAAAAGAAGACACGCCCCAATCGCCAGAAACACCCACACACACAATTTGCAGGACACTGCCGACTCGTCTCTAGCCTCCTGCTTTTATAGTGGCCGGGAATTATCCATTTGCATAATCACATGAGAAAGAAACGTGATTTTCCGAGAGTTGCATGGGGTAAACGCTAATAAAAACCCCCGGACGCCATCTTGGAATTCTCTTTTCCCCCAACCGGTGACACAACAGACGTACCCGAGGTAAGCTCTTTTTCCCCCCATTTTAGTTATTGCTACTTCTGCTACAGTTATAATTAAGTTTATGTAAAAAGATATGTTTGATTAAAGCATTCATTGAAATACTTGAAATCAATTGGATAAAAGCATTCTGTTGAGATTTTCTTCATATTTTAAGCTTGAGAAATAAATCCAAGAAATAAAAAGGTGAAATAACAGAAAATAGTTCACTAAGCGAGGGTTATTTCTGGCGAGTTTGTGTAGAGCATAGCGTCCACATCGCTTGATTAATCATCACCGATCTTGATAAAAGTTTCGAACTTGAAAATTATTTAATTTTCTGATATCTAGGTCATAATCAAGATCGCAGACAAAATGAAGGTTACACACTTGTGACAATAACTTTGATACTGGACTCCTCTTTACGTCTATCGTAGGCAGTAAAGCCTTGTATCTTATATTACTTGGGAAATTTGGCAGAATTTTGACTTTTGATTGTTCAAATCTGTGGGTGAACCAAATGTACTTTGATAACAGCAACCATTATGCAAAATTGCAGCGTGATTGTATATTGTTTGAGCTATCAATGTTTCTATGGAGTATTTCATATATATGGAGAAGTAAGGATCAAATATTTTGTTCCAGTCTTAGAATGTTAGTCTAACAAGTTTTGTTTCGATTCAGTGATGGTGTTGTAGAGGGGCGAAAGGCGGTGTTAAAGTGTCAATCGACCATACAACTAATAAAGTAGACACAAAGGCAAAAAAAGATAATGTCAATTGCAAAGAAGGATGATACAGATGATCGGTTAAAAACGATATGTATCGTGTTTTATTTTTACCAAAAGAAAGTGGTAAAATGTACAGCCAGAGAGATAACAGGTGTCTTGCGATATTAAGATTCATGGGTCCTTAAAGTAGAAACTGGTAGCTGAACGCCAGTAGGCACTGGAACAGGTAGCCGGTGGCTGAAAGCACTGGAGCTGTAGAAATGAGCTAGAGCCGTTGGATGAGTGAGCTGAAGACGCTTCAGGTGTACTACTTGACTGCTATCTGTGGGTGGATCAAATACTCTTTGATAACAGCAACCATTAATCAAAATGTTTCTATTGCATAACTTTCAGGAATACTTCATCTAATACGGTGAAGTAAGGCTCAGAAGATTTTGTTCCAGCCAGTCATGTCAGGCGAAGATATGCAGTTTAACGAGTTCTGTTAATATTCAGTGATATTTTATTGGTTTCATGAAGCAACCGTGTAAAGAGAATGTTCACGCTCATACATCAGAAATGATGTCACTCGGACATTTGACTGGCGGCAGAAAAATACATAATTGTAAGTTATCATTGACATTTGTCATATGCTTTTGTTTTTAATCGCATATGAAGCTAAACCAGGATGAAGAAGAGGTTACGGACTGCTGTCATATATCATATAAATCTTTATCTCCTTCAAATGGACTAAATGACAAAGAAAAACAAAATAGATTAGAGAGAAAGAAAAAGTCTATTACAACTTGGATATAAGGGACTCTAATTTTGGACCATGTCTGCCAGGGTAGATTTAGTGGGGAGTTGAGCAGCGAGAATAGTGTTTGCAATACGTTTAAATACATTTACATTTAAATTTCAACATTTTTATACAATCAGGGAAACAGAAAACAAAGATGAAATTCCAAAGTCTAGCAGTTTGAAGGAACAAAGCTTTAGAAAGGTTTCCAGCATTTCAACAGGGAAAGGGTTGGGATTTTGGTGGATGGAAAACCTCATCAATATCCGTTATTATCCTAAAAATAAAATTCGTTATATTTATAAGCTAGCTAGTAAATTCAATATATGATCTCTATATACAGGGTGGTCGCTAGAAAAGCGGGAAATTTTTCAAAGATTTATTTTTACAAAGAATAATTTTTACAAAGCTTTTCAAAGACAAATGTTATATTATACTCATAGATACTCAAAATGTCGTCGGTGCACCTCACTGCAGCATCTTAACCGGGAAAACCAACAAAAGAACCAATAAAAAAAAAAATAAGAATCAAGCATTTTATTCATAATCTAAGTTTACCTTTAAATTTCCCGCTTTTCTAGCGACCACCCTGTATAATAAAATAGAAACAATTACTCACATTTAAAAATGACAGTATAGAGTAAGAAACACTAGGATCATATATTAATCCATAATGGCTACGCTATCTGCCCATACCTGATGCATGTTTTCCGGCTATTATCTCTCATATTAATCACATATACTAAATTCCTACAAAAATCTGTGAAGATACATTGTCCCAAACAAGTTATAATTAGAGGTGGGAGCACATTACTTCCACACTTTCTTATGTCCTCTTTCAGTTTTCACTGTTGTCAAGTATTTCATAGGGTTTAATTATTAAACACATCTATCATGTTTTTGCTATTATTGCTTTGTTTGTTATATTTGCAAATAATGAACGCGGATGTTTGCTTTCGTGCACTTTGATTGTTTGCCTAACATTCGTTCCACTGATTAACGGATTAAATCTCAGAATCATTTCAGAATGCCTTTATTAAAGTCCAAAATGTCTGCCCTCTTAGCTCGCTTCGACAGAAAACATAGAAATAAAGCGATTGTTTTTAACTGGCCGAGAACCAGTTAAATCAACATTCAATAGCAAGCGTTCTCTTTTTTTCCTTCCTTTTCTTTTTTTCACACTCTTCACATTCTTTTTCACACTGTTCACATTCTTTTTCACACTCTTCACATTCTTTTTCACACTCTTCACATTCTTTTTCACACTGTTCACATTCTTTTTCACACTCTTCACATTCTTTTTCACACTCTTCACATTCTTTTTTCACACTCTTCACATTCTTTTTTCACACTCTTATTAGTAATACATTAAGTAAACTGGTTGTCTAAGATCTAAGTTTCTCTTCGGCGGTTTCAATATTTTGAAATTCCTTTCTATTTTTCATATTCAAACATTTCCACTAGTCATATAGGATTACGGACATCGATTTTCTTACGTATCAAGCACGTACTGTCGGCAAAATAAAAGCAAATGCACGTGCTATTTCCTTTAAAGCTTGTGTACAAATAAGCATTTTGCTTCGAGGGCTTCCAAGGTATAACTTTCTTTATGACAGATGCTACAACTTTGGTTTAGATATTTTTCCTAACCACATTCCATCAAAACATTAACATTGATCGAATGTGATTACACAAATCGATTTTCATCCGCATAAAACACATAATATCGGCAAGGTAAAACCATAATGATTGTGCACAAATAAACATTTATTTTACAAAATAATTTTCTAAAGTATTATTTGCAGGAATAAAAAAAGTGAAGATGCCATGTGTAATAACAAAATTGCATTCACGTTTAAGGTCTATTTTATGTTAGGAAGAATACGAATTGTGCTGCAATAATAACGTTATTATTTAGTAAAAAGCCGAGAAGAACCTAACCATTACCGCACACTGTTTCTTTTAGATTGAGCAGCCACACGTAACTGCATCAATACAGAAGTAACTGCACTCAATACAGCAGTGTTCGCCTCAATTTCCCTAACATAACAGTAACAACTTTAAAAGAGCACCATCCCACAGTTACCTCTGACAACACTCATAACGACCACTGGACGACCGTGCGTGTCACTGGATGACACTACCTGACAATTGAAGACAGTCTATTTCATTTTGACGCCAACAATGATCGTGATCGGCAGTGACGGACAATGACCGATTATTACAGAGGTACCCTGTGCCATCAAAATACCCCAAAACGCCACTATACGCCAGTGACCACGTGTCACGTGCTCGCCACTGGCATACAATGACAGTCAGTTTTATCTTGGAACAGTCAAATTTAACTTGCTATTGGTCATGGTCACCACTGACCGATAGTGACCAACGCTAACCGACAGTGCCAGTTGCAAAGGCAAGCAACCACTCTAAAGCAACACTAATCATCAGTAACCACCAGCACTAAAAATGAGAGCCGGTAGATTCCGCTAACTACCACTTTCAGACAATGCATGACAGCGATTTTTTGGGGGGGCCACTGTCACCAATGCCCGCAAGTTTCCAGAGCAGACAATGGCTACCACTAGTAACTGCTGCGATTTGTGTTAATATTCTTTAGCTGTTTATCCATGACGAGTCAATTCCGTGACTCGCATACAATAATGCACTAGATAATTATAAGTTATTTTGTTTTCGAGAAGGGTGGGGGTCCTTCACCGAATCTGTACTCATTTTGGGTGATATTTTCACCGGGCAACGCTGGTACACTGGTCCTGCTTGTTAAAGAATATAAACCCTGCAACGATTACAAAAGAAATTGTATCAAATTGATTCTATAACATTGCTCAAAATTATATTTATTGTATAAAGATGTGTGGTATTTTGTATTACTTTTATTACGGACTTAGTAAACATAAAGATAAATAAAAATATATTACAAATCTAAAATAAGAATTAACTCATTCAAATTTATTTAAAATAGTACATATAGAAACAAACAAGCACATGACTTGGAAATAAATTCTCCAATTCGTCGTTCTTATAACCCTATTCCATGCATATGCAAATATGTTACATATATCTAAAGAATCCATGAAAACTTAAGCTGTTCTTTTGTTTTTCCTTCCCTGATCTTTTTAATTTGGCAAGATAAACAGAGGCGTGGCTACTTGTGTGAGTAGTATCTTCTATTAAATTTCTGTAAAGCTTAATTTTCTATAATTAGGCATGTGATGTCGTACATAGATGCTTTTAAAATCTGTGAACTCTGTTAGAATATGTGTAAACACACACACACCTACAACGAACATGCATAACCACTAGACGATACGAGTATCGGTTTTATACACACGTATATTTATATAGACTAGACGTGCATGAACACGTATATATATACACACCTTAGTTACAATCCCTACAACGTTCAATTTGATATCTGATAATATAACATTACATGCCTGTAAAGCTTATTCTTTAATAATCATGCATGTGATGTAATATGTAAATGCTTTTAAAATCTTTAATACTTACCCATCACAAATATGTATGAAACAAGGATTGTAAATGAATTCATTCCATGTATTAACAGATGTTACACGTTTAGAAATGTCCGTTTAGTTTTACACATTCGTAAGCAAATCAAAATCGTGTGAAAATTTGAATAACAATTTTTAACACCTGAGTATGAAAAGAAAATGTTGGGTTCGGTGTCTCTTAATGACGTCCACTGCAATGATTGCTACAAGAATACGACAATTTGTTTTTCTTCTAAAGCCATGTATATATTTGAGTTGATATGCATATGTATTCCTCCTTGCATGGATTATCTTGGTAATATTCACAAAATCTGTTATTACTGCATGCATATTGGAGAAATGAGAAAAGAAATGAAAAAAAAAAACATGGATATATGAATTGAAAAGATCCATCTGGCAATGATGCTGGACAAGCTAGTTTGTATTGCTGAAATAAAGCATATGCACATGTGTGCAGGTGGTTGTTTGTATGTGCATACGTTTATACAGTTTTTGTTTGATAACAGGTTTCTGAGAAAATACTTTGTGTGCAGTAGAAATTGAATAAAATATTGGTGAGATTTTAGAAGAAAGCTGCAAACAAAATTTGCAGAGCATTCTTAAAAGTATTCAGATCCGATAATACCTACCCCTAAAACATGTCATTAATCTCATCTAAAATTAAATTCTGTGAAAGTTCAACACTTTTGAAAACTACTATGACGTTAAACTTGGAAACTTGTATTACTTATAATCAAATATATAATTAATTGAATTCTGCAAATTCCATTCAATTAAGATAAAACTCTAATTTTATGAGATTTAAAAAATGACACATTAGTTTTTTAAACAAAGTGTTATCTCCCACTAAGGTAATATAGATTGGGGGTTATAATCGGCTTGTGTTGGCATCGAAAGAAAGCAATGGCGCACGTATTATGCAGGTTTTGTGCGATAACAGATTTATGTTAGAAAGCTGACAAAATAATTTCTAAGAAAAAAATAAAAATTTGGAATTGAATAAAAACGAAATGAGATTTTAAAAGCAAGTTGCAAACAAAATTTACTCGGTATTCTTATAAGGAGTCGTGTTGCATATTCGTTGGCGGCGATTTTAAGGTGACATTTTTATAGGTACTTTTCTTACCTTTTTAGTTACAACTGAAATTCGCATTTCAAGTAAGGAAACACATTGATATCCTTGCGGGTCATGCTAAAATCAGTATACTCACCAAAAATTAGAAAAAAAATGTTCTTGCAGAAGAGATTGAAGGACTGTATATTTACACTATTATATGAATGCAACTTTGTCTGTGAGTTCGTTCGTTATAGACTCAAAAACGGCTGGACCGATTTTTATGAAATTTCACACAAAGGTACTTGGTGTATTTGGCAGTGTTTTTAGGCTAGGTTTTTGCATAGAAATATTTCCAACAAGTATCGGCAACTGATATTCACTATGTATTTTCCAGGTCTTTGCTTGACGACAAGCCAGACCGACGCTGATAACGCAGAACGACGCTATTATGGAATTGTTTGAATGTATTCACACTTCCCAGCGCACGCACACATGACCATTGCAGCGTGTTTTCTCTTTCTTTCTTCTTTTTTTTTTTTGGTTTGTCGACGTTGTCACATTTTGCTTTCGTGCGGAAGCAAATAAATACCATATATATATATATATATATATATATATATATATATATATATATATGTGTGTGTGTGTGTGCGTGCGTGTGTGCGTGTGTGTACTTTTAAAGATACCACGTTAATAAAAATAGGTAGAAAGTTTCTGAAAATTAGAAAATAATCGGGCGTCTACTCCTATTAACGTAGTATCTTTAAAGAAAAAAAAATATAGCTCTAGTGTTGCATTATGGAGCTATTTAAATAAGTACTTTGTTATATATTCATATGTAAAATCATTGTCCCAAGTAGTTAAATTACATATAAACGTGTGGGGGGGCAACAGTAAAAAAGATCTTCATAAATCACTAAGAACGAGAGAAACAAAAATAATTTTAAAAACATTAATACCTGAATAGTATTAATAAAGGTGAAAAAAAATTTAACATTAATAGTTTATACTTTATACCGGGTTTCAGAAGAAGAATCACGAAGTTGTCAAACTGGAGGTCTTCATAATTATCCATATTTACGAGTGCTTTCTTGCTTTTTTGTTACTGTTGTTATTTTATTTTTCATAATACCGCTCATAAATATGTATTGATTTTTATTTATATTTTTCTTCTTTTTCACTAATTCTATTTTAATTTTACATCTGTAAAATAATAATGACATTTTTTTTTTGTGGCTTTTACAAATCTGAAGATGGTCAACATTTTCCTGGAACCTCATTTTTATTGAATAAAGCCTAACTCACATAATTGTTTTCCTGTCATTGATTGTCATATATATATATATATATATATATATATATATATATATATATATATATATATATATATACATATATATATATATATATATATATATAATGTGTGATCTTCTATAATATAAATCTCACCTGACAGTTTAAATGTATGTATGTATGTATGTATGTATGTATATATGTCTGCCTAAAACTTTAGACAGAGCCGACGGATTTGCACAAGGTCGGGATCGTTTTAAAGCTCGACCCTTCGGACGACAAATATCGGAGAATTGGCTAAAAAACAATAATTCCAAAACCCTCATGTGGGCACTTTTCTGCAGGGAGGGGCCGATTTTTTCACCGATATTTTCGAAAGTCATCCCCTCTTTTCGATTGACTAGCCTTAATTTAAACGTCCCTAACTTACAGTTTGGCGATGGACGCAACAACAAAGACGTCACTTTTTTTACGTTCTTTTTCTCCTTCGCGGAATGGGTTCGAACCTGCCTACCTACTAACACTTTTTTTTTTTGCTCAACACACACCTCTAAACACCTGAGCAAAGCCAGGCACTCAGGCTAGGTTAAAATAAACGTCCGTCTGATCGTATTTTCTCCATTTGCTAGTGATAACAGTGGAAGTACTTGGTTATAGGTCGGCCTTTCATTTAAGCAACTAAAAATGAACGTCATATAGGATAAAAGTGCAAATTACAATAAAATAATAATTTTATGTATAATGAATTTTCTGCGCGGACATTTTTTTTTATATTTGAAGATATGCGTGTCAGTTTGGAACGTAAGGAAACCAGTGTTTTTATTTGAAATGCTAATTTCAGTTGGGACAAATAGTAAAAGATTACAAGCATTTGGATAATTTCCCACATATTATACAATATTCTTAACAAGCGTAATGTTTTGGATACCTGTTTGCTGGTTTTAAACAAGTGATGCGAGAAATACTCGAAGTTGGATATAGTTACTGCAAAATGTTTGGATTACTTATAATTTAAAGTCTTGATAAATAGAGAGAAATCATTAGATATATCTGGCCAAAATAATAGAACTCCGTTGATAAATATGATTAAAATACAGATAAAATATTCACTTTCTCTTTTCTAAATCTATAAATTCCCAGAAAAAATAATAAAGAGAAAATCTTCAGCTCTGGCTTATGAAAGACAAAACAAAATGTAGCAAAACTCATTAAAGAAAGGGTTTTAAGAAACTGCAATTTAGAAAATCTTGTAGAAGTGGTGTCGCTTTGTTATGGATCAAAGTTAATTCAAGTCTGAAATATTTGAATTTTCACATGGAAACTTATATCCAATAATTACCGTAATTTTTTTAGATAATTCAAAGAACATTTTTTATTATTTTTATTTTTTTACAAATGAGTCATCACTTATCAAGGCCAGGAGGCCACTCGATTTAATGAGTGTACAGTAGTCAATGAAACAATATCATAGTAATCGTTAGTAGTAGAAATTTGGTAAATTGGATTACTTAAGAGGATGACTCATCAAGAACTTGTTTACATTGGACTTGCAGACAACCATATTGCAGTTAGCTGGAAAGTAGGGAAACACGCGTGCAGTTCTAAGAAAGAAGCTTTGTTTATGGAATCTACATTTAGGTTTGGACACGGATAAAGCGTGGGGGAAATTATTGATAGTGGTTTCAGCTAAACGAGTGTTATTTTTAAAAGTTTAACTAAAAATGGAGAAATATTTTTCAATTACCATTTCCTATTTTGTGTTAAAATTTTTAAAAAATCAGAATTATCCAAATTTAAAAAAAATCAGAATTATCCAAATTTTAAAAAAATCAGAATTATCCAAATTTTAAAAAAAAAATCAGAATTATCCAAATTTTAAAAAAAATCAGAATTATCCAAATTTTCCAAAAAATCAGAATTATCAAAATTTTCCAAAAATTCAGAATTATCAAAATTTTCACAAAAGTTCCTCACTTTTTTATTTCATTGGATATAAAAGTATATTAAACTAAATATAGGACATATTACCATCCCTTACTACTTGTATTTGTATTTAAAAAATAATGATCGGTTGATTAGTTTAAAAGAAAATCGTGTACATACAAATATATAAACATATTCACATACCTCATTTTATATAAATAATGGCCGGAACCTATATATCATTTGTTAATGCATGGTTCATTATGAGAATGAGTAATCTTCCTATTTTTACTTAAGTGCTGCAATCATTGAGCCTATCAATATATCAAACTTATTCTTGATACCTTGACCAACTTCAGCCTAATTCTCTCTCAAGATTATACCAAGCAAAAAACGGAAATAGCTTTTGCTTAGCATGGCTTATCCAATTTCAAATCATTACATGTTTATTTTGACTCAACACCGGAAGCGAATAGCACACGTGTTTGTAAATTCATAGAAATAGAATGTTTGTTGCCTTTGTTAATTGGACTAAATCAGATGTTTCCATTTATCTAAAATCTGATCTTGTATTTTTAGTTTGAGCTAATCAATGTTTCTTCCAGAAAAGACAAATATGTTTTAACGGTAAGTTTTAAATTAGCAAAATTTTACATTCTTAACAACATTAATGAAACGGCTTTCCAGCTGTTGCGTTATTGTATATACGAAGCGAATTGGCTAATTCACATGGCTGAAGCAACGAGAATAATTAAACGCTCAATTAACAAGATGATATTTAAAATCTAAGACTCAGATTTACAACTGCACAATGAAATAGGAGTAAAGTTCTTTCCTTTCACATGTGAAACCGATTGCCATGATTGATTTCACCCAACATTAAAACTTCTCAGCCTAAAAAACACATCGCACCTGCCAATATCTAGACTGGTGCATCAACCACTAGTTTCTAATTCTTGGACAGGATGAAAAGAAAATTTCTAAAATAATAAATCCCGTACTATCTGTCAAATTCCAGCCTCTGTGCTATCACTGCAATATTGCATTTTTGCTTGCTTTACAAGTTTATTAAATTTATGTCATTAAAGTATACAGAAAAACGTTATTTAATTGCTAATAAGATACATTTAAAGAATAAATATCTTATTTAAATTTGGCAAAGTGGACGAGTAAAACATCTAATGATTCACAAGGAAAATTAGTGAAATGCACAAAATAATGAAAAATCGTATTTGTATTGTCAAAACTAACTGCCTGGCCCTGCCCGGTCATAAAATATGCTTAAATATTGTATTTTAATTCATGCAGATTTCGTATTTATTATTAGACAATTCTCTAGTGATTATTATACTGTACCCAATATATAATGATGATTTAAAAAAAAAAAAAAAATATGACTCTGGTGCCATCAGCAAGAATCGAAACCAGAACATTTACCTCTCCATAAATATTTGTTACCATATAACCTAAAGAGAGACAGATATCAAAACTTTAAAAATTAATGCAGCTTAACTTATAAATGTATATTTGCGTATACGTAAGGGAGCACTTAAAGTCGAATTCCAATTTTTTATTTTGACCCCTTATAATGCCACTAAAAATATAGAAAACATAAAGAACTGAAACTGCCAGGATCGACACATAAGAAAAATCCCATACTCTGACACTTGCTGTGCTGGATTTCTGCCATGTTACAAAATGGCCTTTTATCTAAATCTGCCCTATTAGGGAATAAATAGATTCACTAATAAATAATAATAATAGCTGCTAAAGAGTTAAAATTATTGACGTTGCAGTCAAAATGATCAACTTCATTCATGTGAAGATCAAAAACCATCGATTCTTCCAACTTCTAGTTAACAAAATGGGAACACAATATATAGGACTTTTGTTCTACAAAGTTTGTTGGTTGCCGAAGAGGAAATGCTTCTTTCGGCAGTCTGAACTCTGCATAGAAGTGGAAATCATTCTACAAAAAAATGAAAACAACCCCCATCTCCACTTCGACAATGAAGAGTTTTTCATGATGTCCGTCTACTTGACCGATATTTTTGGTCGACTCGACGAAATGAACCATTCTTTGCAGGACTGTTATGACAGTCAGTGACGTTCACAACAAGATTGCCAGACTATCTACTTGAATTGAAGTTTGGAAGACCCAAATTAAGGCCGGCTTCACAACCTTGTTTCTTTTCTTGGATGAGTATTTGAAAATGTAGAGGATTAAACTTCCTTTCGGCATCAAAAGTTGCATCACTGAACATCTCTAAGTTATTTCTGCTGAGTTCAAATCTTATTTCAACAAAGCACCACTGAATGTTCAACACAGGAAATTAACCTACTGAAGATGAAACCGGAAAGTTGGCAGAGTTTAGGGTTTGAAATGCAATGAAGTTAACCTTCCATAATAAAGACCTGTCCAGCTTGTCTGTTCAGAATGTATATCCCTTACTCAGCAAGAAGGCATTCGTAATGATCATACCTTATACAATTCACTACAACATATATGGATTTTCTGACCTGGCGACGTGAAATCCACAGCCACCTTAATCGCCTTGCTATGTTTAAGACAGAGCCGGACACAAAAGACCTCGTTACATGAGCTCAATAGCAAGTGTGTCATTTTCAGCAAAATTTTCCATTTGATTTATAATTTTAGAGTAATTAAATAAATATAATTTTAAAGTAATTAAATAAATATAATTTTAAAGTAATTAAATAAATATAATTTTAAAGTAATTAAATAAATATAATTTTAAAGTAATTAAATAAATATAATTTTAGAGTAATTAAATAAATATAATTTTAGAGTAATTAAATAAATATAATTTTAAAGTAATTAAATAAATATAATTTTAAAGTAATTAAATAAATATAATTTTAAAGTAATTGAATATAATTTTAGAGTAATTCAATATAATTTTAGAGTAATTCAATATAATTTTAGAGTAATTCAATATAATTTTAGAGTAATTCAATATAATTTTAGAGTAATTAAATATAATTTTAGAGTAATTAAATATAATTTTAGAGTAATTAAATATAATTTTAGAGTAATTAAATATAATTTTAGAGTAATTAAATATAATCTTAGAGTAATTAAATATAATTTTAAAGAAATTAAATATAATTTTAAAGTAATTAAATATAATTTTAAAGTAATTAAATATAATTTTAGAGTAATTAAATATAATTTTAAATAAACAATATAAAACAAAATCTGCAGTGGTGGGCACGAGTGTTAAAATACTTGCTAAGGTTGAAAAACTCTACACTATTATTATTATTTTTTATTCATCATTTCAACATCAACTTTGATTGATGGTTAAAAATAGTATGGAAGCTAAGTCTCCTCAGTACTTCAAAGATCTTAATATTCCAGCAGATTTCTGTTGAGCTCTTCCAGTTTTATTGGCATGGCCACATCTATAAATCTCCATGGTAAGCTCTTCAAGATTGTTCACAGGTTATGATTTGTTTGGCACCGCTTTTAGTTTCTTGTTTCATAAATTTTCCCTTTTCGGACGAAATCTTTCTCCTTCCTTCAGTTTCGTCGCATGATCTATTGAGTCTGCAAGAGTCTACCATTTTATATATTTTTTCCTTATCTACTATAATCATATCCAGTATGCTTATCCCATCAGCATCCTATATACATTATCATCATCTTTAAATTATATAGCTCTACTTGTCCATCTTGATAGAATGGCATTTGCAGTTATTCGGTTTCAAACAATTTTGAAGCATACATTTTGAAATTCGAGCCTTGCAGAATTTGTGAAATGGAACTAAATTATTACTTTTTGATTTTCTGAGTACATATATTTTTTGCATATAAATACAATCTAAGAATAGGTCGTCTCTTCTTTTTTTTCCATGAAAACTAAGTTTACAAAAATATCTTATACGAACACATGGAAACTATAAAAAAGCAAGATAAAGTTATGGATCGAATTTAGACGGTATATAAAATAAAATTATCAACAAGACTTCATTGATGACCACTAGACTGGGAGATAACAGTGGCAGAGTGGTTAACAACACGAGTTGACAACCTAGGTATGCCAAGTGTTCTCCTTTAACGATTACAAGAAGCCTCTCCAACCACCGATATCCATGACTAATAACTCCTTACCTGAGAATTCTGCCTTCAAACTCTTTGTCTTAATATTCACAGGAAATATGAACTGGAGCAAATACATTGAGGACATTGTGAAGGCTGCTGTAAGGAAGGTGAGCTCCCTCTATCGTATTAGAAAACTAATTGCACCTGAGAGCATCCTGTGCCTCTACAAGGCCACCATTCGCCAATGCATGGTGTATTGTTGCCACATCTGGATTAGTGCATCTACCACTAGTCTCTCCCTCTTGGATAAGGTCCAAAAAATGGTAATCAATCTAATAGGTCCCACTGCCAACTAAGCACCAACCCTGTCCCATTGTTGCAATGTTGCATCCCTGTGCTTGCTTTAGAAGTATTTTAATGGAATGTGCTCTGATGAACTCATAGCACTTGCGCCCCCTCGATGTATATATCCTCGACAAACCTGCTTAGCAACAGAATTACACCCCTTCATTGTTGAGGTCCCTAAATGTCAGAAAGTTTTCTACTGTAATAGCTTGTTCCCTAGAACGGCTAGACTTTGGAATTCCCTTCCTCCTAGTTGCTTCCCAAACTGTACTGATATGCAGAAGTTCAAATGTGACGTAAGCCAATATCTTAATCTTTCTTATGCATGGTCCCAATTAGTAGCCCCTTATGTCCAAGTGGCAACATACCTTGTTTGTGGTGAAGGTGAGTGAAATAAAAACTAACAAAAGAAACCAACTTTCTCGTGTCAAGTTGAGTCCAAAGGGGTAAAAAAAAGTTGCCAATGACATAGATCAGAATTGTTGACTTTACATCGAGTGATTTCATGAGATTGGCAAATGCCACAAGGCAGTGCGTGTATTTTAAGTGCGCCCCCCCTCACACACCCACACACCTTAAAATATATAGGGGATGCACATGCATTTACTAGATAGTCTTCAAATCGGCAGTTCCAGTTCAACAATCTACAGTCCAGACCAAGAAGATGGAAGATTTCTTATGGGCGAAGCAAGAGAGGGAGATGGATGGCAAATAAATTAATAGAGAAAGTTCTACTCTCCTTCTAAGGATGACGCAGAAACAGGGCTGCAACTTCGACTGTGAAACTGAATACAGTTTCAATTGTTCAGCGATGTGATACTTGTATTTGTTATGCATGAGGGCTTTTGTTCCAGGTGTGTCGTCACGATACAAACCACTCTAAACGACGGCAAGATATGTGAAATGTTAAATTATAGGAGGTCCTCATAATACATAAACTTGCATGTTTTTCCAGTTTTCCTGAACGCTGATGTTATTAAAGCGGCAATGATTAAGGAATACATAGATTGCATCAATATCTTATCTTAGTCTATTTACACTTGTTATTTTTTTTACACTACTTTCTTATTAATTCCTTCTTCTGATGGCTTATACAAGAAAATCATAGATTTTCTCTTTTTTTCCTATCCAATATAGTTGGGGGGCACCCCTACAAATTCGGACAATGGACTAATTCTCACGTTATTTCTGGTGACCAGATTCTGTTTTTCAGCAGTCTGAACCCAAAACTCAGAGAGAGACAGTCGTAACTTCATTTTTTCATTAAGCTGGGCGAGTTCTAACTCAACTAACATCATTTCTGCATTTTTTGTTTAATATAATTTAATGTCTCAATATAATTTAATGTTTTGATATAATTTAATGTTTTAATATAATTTAATGTTTTGATATAATTTAATGTTTTGATATAATTTAATGTTTTAATATAATTTAATGTTTTAATATAATTTAATGTTTTAATATAATTTAATGTTTTAATATAATTTAATGTTTTAATATAATTTAATACTTTAATATAATTTAATGTTTTAATATAATTTAATAGTTTAATATAATTTAATGTTTTAATATAATTTAATGTTTTAATATAATGTTTTAATATAATTTAATGTTTTAATATAATTTAATGTTTTAATTTCTTAAATTGACTTCCAGACTAATGTATCTCTGGCCTGGTCTCAATTTATCCCTCTATCTCTCAAATCCATCTTTATCACTTCCTTCTACTGTTTCTTTGGCTGATTTTGCTAACTCAGTTGCTCTACATCTGAGGATCGTTTCAAAAGTAAAGCCTCCTATTTTTTACTACAAAAGTTAGTTATGAAGATACGAGTCGTACAATTAAAACGAGCAATCCTTTTTGTTCTAGAATTAATTTTTCTACATAGTCACCAGTATCTCAATTCACTTTTACCAGGAATTCAATGCTACACGTCCATGACACAGGTTTTTTTCTTAAGGTCTTACACTGTTAATATCTGTAACAGAGATGGAGCTTTCTCGTTATGAATGCATAAGTAAAGTCATCATAACAATGCAATTTTCAGTTCTTTCTGATACTTTCGGGTGTTATAGAAATAGAAGATATTACTTTCGGAAAGCACTGCTTCATCCATTTTATCAGCGTAATCATGACAAAAAAAATTTTCTGCACATCTATCTATACTGTCCATATTTAATCGTCCTCTGAGGTTACAGATATCTAAGCTCGGCTTTTAAGAGTTCTATTACATATCCATCGTATAATTCTCGAACCATTTCTTTCCATGCAACACATATCCTCAACCCTCATTACCTAGGTTTCACTTCCATACATTATCACACTGTGTTTGATAGACTCTTCTATACTCAATAGTAATAACACTCTGCTGGTTAATAATGACAGAAATTCCTTGAACTTCCAACTCGCACCAGCTGTGTTCCAGTGATATCGATCTGACAACATGATATCGATCTGACGACATGATTACAAAAACTTATGAACAATCTCAACATGTTAATATTCTTTCTTCATATCTAAGTTTTCCTCCATCTCCATTGTCTTTTTTTTATAATTTGAATACAAACAAGGCTTTTTGTCGCTTAGATGTCAACGGCTATCATTTGAGATATTGTCTAGCAGATAAATGAGGGGAGCTGAGCAAGATTGCATTTAAACGTCTGCATATTAGTATAGTCTGGGAAGCAGGAAACATGGCATTAATTCCAAAGTCCTGCAGTTCAAGGGATGAAACTATTAAGGTAGGTTTTGGCATCAAGCGATCTCAACAGTATAGGGGTGGAATTTTGCTGCTTGTCAGGTTTGCCTTACACTTCTTGTACACAAACTGTTTATCATCTCCTAAGGTAACTGCAATACCACTGTACTCCTTGCGTATCTAATGCTTACAAGTACGACAGAAAATAAAGTTGCACAACCCCATTTTAATGATCGGAAAACAGCAGCAACTTATGTGTGTGTGTAATATATATATTATATACTCTCATCTTAATATCTTCGTTTTATCGCACTCTTTTTTTATTCATTCTTCTGCAGACTCATTCACGAAAATCATCGATTTTTCCTTATCTAATGCACACATATATTTCTTAGCGTCACATACGCGAAGCTATATTTTACATGCGTGTACACACCCTCAAACACGGTCAAAAATGATGGGGAAAATCACGCTTCGCCAGTTTTCGAACTCCGATTTGTATTCATTTGAAATAATGTCTCAATCGGTAAATTTAAAAGAAAGAAAATCTTTCAAACTGTACAAGTTTTTTTTAAAAAAGTACAAAAAAACCACGTGTCAGTTGTTATAGAAAAGTAAACAGAAACAAACTTATGGAAATAGAATTAAAAATTTGTTTCTAAATGAATTTCTAATGGCTGCGGTGGGTGCTGTGTTTATTTCCTCCTTTTCCTAAACACGTGAAACGATTTAGTTCTGTAGTTTTATACTTCGTAACTTTTGCATTATGACACACACACACACACACACACACACACACACACACACACACACACACACACACACGTATATGATGTTAAAAAGCTCACGTATGCTTCTAGAATAGTAATACCAAGGTTATGGGGAGGGTAAGCATAAAAATGCTGTCGTTTTTATATTTAATATTTTATTTTTTATATTTCAAGCGGTCTTCCGCTCTTGATCATAATAAAGTAGTGAAATAAAAATGAAAGACGTTGAAAAAAAAACCAGAAATTTGTATTTTGGGCTTCGTTCATTCCTTGCAACAAGGTTCCAAAGAGTTCACATGAATTATTTTTACCGTTTCTGGAGGAAGAATGTGTTAAAAAATGTGTTTTTAAATTTGCAGCGCATTAACGTTAATTTCAATCAGCAAAAAACAAGACGTAATTGATGTGCGAGAGCATGCGTTTGTGTTGGGTTGAAAGTTTTTCTGATGTCCAATAATTTCACACACACACACACACACACACACACACATATATATATATTGTTATGGTGCAGGTTGATCTACCTATTTCGGGAATAAATTAACTTAGGTTTGGCTAAGAAATGCAGGTATGACAAAGCATTGTAGTAGTGTTAGGGAGAGGTGTCCGGGCAATCAAAGAACACCATGATAAATCCTTCATTTAAAACGATCTATATTCATGATGCCTGGGAAGGCGTAAATATTATATCAGTCGGCCAGGAAAGCTAACCAATATTAAATGGGTTAGACCAAAACCAGCAAAAAGTACAATAAACAAAAGCTGGCGAAAATAAGATAAACAGGTCAATCAACAGGAACTCTGACCGAGAGAGCTGCAAAACAATAAATAAGCTGGTGAGAAAAAGGTCAATAGGTTCAAGTGATATAAATAAAAAGGCAGAGAGAAAGAGAGGGGACACAAAGCGAAAATACAGGTTGACACAGAGTTCTGCAACCCACCTTCTGCCGCACTATGATGATCGTTATCACTATTATTTTGAAGTGTAAAGTGTAAATAAACTAATCTTATTAAAAACATAAAAGTGTCTCGTATTCATTTTAAAACGAAATACCTAATACAACTGTGGTTAGAAGCAAGAAAGAGAAGTCTTACCGTGGATGCTCAGCGAGTGAGTACAGGCGAAGAAAAGGAAGAACAAACATGGCGGCCAGCATTTTTATTTCGTCCGTTCTCGCATAATCTCGTGTGTGCGTGAAAATGGAACCTATAAAACGATGTTCATTTTTGGGTGTTGGGAGATGATTCCCGATCAGCCAAGAGAGAAGAGACAGAGGACTGTAGCAATAATCTTTCTTGAACATTCCGTTTGTGTATTTGAGGTGAACCCCCCCCCCCATTTTACGTCAAGCTATTTCGGCGATGGCCAACGCAGATTTAAGCAATATGATTAAGCCTTTTAATGGCGATGGTGATGTGGTGGCGCAGCTTAAAAAAGTGGACCTTGTAGCAAGGATTCAGAAGCTGGATGATGTGGCCGCAGTAATACCACTGTTTCTGGAAGGGGACGCACTGGCCCTCTATTTGGAGCTCAGCGAGCGGGAACAGGGTGGTGCAAACGCCATCAAGGGTCGACTGATCGAAGCTTTCGCAGAGGGGCCTTTCGAGGCCTTTAATAAGTTGAAAGAAGAGGTGGACTGGTGAATCTGTGGATGTCTATGCGAATGAGATAAGGAGATTGGTTGAGTTGTCGGGCATCAGAGGACATGCCACGAGTCACGTAGTCAAGATGACTTTTGTTACCGGGTTCCCGGAAGAAATATCGAAAAGGTTGCAGCAGGTACTGGGGGTGGAGATGCTGGATGTGAGTGAGCTGCTTAGAACTGCAAAAATTTTGGTGAGCACCCAGCCCACGGAGCCTGGAGGAACGACAGCAACGGTACAGCAGGATGTGGGCAGGAATCTGCCAAACCCGGGGAGCGCATGCTTCGAATGCGGGGGACCACACATGAGAAGAGACTGCAGGAAGTTCTTGCAATGGACAGTGTGTTACAAATGCAATCGAAGAGGCCATTTAGCGGTAAAATGCATAAGTTCGGGAAACTGGCGAGGGGAGGCCGACGCGCCAGCGGCCGCCCCGATTCGAGAATAGAGGCGCACCCGCAGCAGATGCCCAAACAGAAGATTGCGGTGGAAGGACGGGAAATTATGGCCCTAATTGACACTGGCTGCACCACTACCATGGTGCACACTACCCTGGTCGGAAGATGGAAAGGGAAGGGTGAAGTAGTGGCATTCGATGGGTCGCGAGTGAAGTGTCGAGGGAGGAAGACCGTCACTATTGATATTGCTGAACGTCAGATGAGGGTCCATGCAATTGTCACTGATCGCCTGGTGCCTGGTGTCCAAGTCATCATTGGAATGGATGTTATATGCCGCCTTGGAGGTGTTACCATCACATGTGACAACGTGAGGTTCGGACTAGCTGAGTGCGCGGTGACGGAGAATGCCCCCAGAGGGATCAATAAGGCCGGGGAGGAAAGAAAATTGTCTATAAAAGATCAGGACTTCCGAGCCAAATTCGACGGAGAGCGGTGGACGGTGTAGTGGGCATGGAAACATCAAGCACCATCGCTGACAAACAGGGTGGCGTGCTACACAAATTCGCTTAGAGGAGGGGCGAGAAAGGAGTTTGAGCAGGAAGTCGACCGATGGATTGAGGAGGGGATACTGATGCCTTGGACGGATTATGTGGAGTCGGGCATTTTGCCGTTGATGGCCGTTCTGCAAACAACTAAAGGGAAAGTAAGACCGGTCCTGGATTTCCGAGAGCTGAACGGCCATGTTAAGTGCCATACGGGAGGCGACACCGTAGATGTGTGCAGTGAGACCATTAGGGAATGGTCGCAGATGAATGGCGCATCTACGTTGGTAGATCTAAAATCTGTCTATTTGCAACTCCATGTTGCCAAGAAGCTCTGGAAATATCAGTTAGTCAAGTACAAAGGCAAAACCTACTGCCTTACACAAGTAGGGTTCGGGCTAAATTCGGCACCCAAGATTATATCAACTATCCTCAGGAAGATTCTGGAGACAATGGGAAAGGGAGATGGGGTAGTGAGCTCATACATAGACGACATTCTGGTGAATGAAACTGTCGTAACTGCCAAGGAGGTGGTAGCTCATTTGAAGAGGTTCGGGTTGGTCGCCAAAGAGCCGGAAAAATTAGACGGAGGGGCTGCTTTGGGCCTAAAACTGAAACGAGGTGCGTCAGGCGGCCTAGAGTTTCGCAGGGGAAACGAAATCCCACAACTGAAGCAGGAGCTCAACAGACGTGAACTTTTTTCCATATGTGGAAAGTTGATCGGACATTACCCCATTGCTAGCTGGCTTAGACCAGCATGCAGCTACATAAAGAGACACGCCGAAGGACGAGGATGGAATGATAAGGTGGGAGAAAGAACGGTCGCCATGATGGAAGAGCTCCTGAAAGAAGCAGAACGGCAAGACCCAGTCCGGGGAACCTGGAACATACCGCGAACATTGGATGGAGTCGTGTGGTGCGATGCGAGCAGCATTGCAACAGGGGTCGTTTTGGAAATTGGAGGAGTAGTTGCAGAAGATGCAGCCTGGTTGAGGAAAAAGAATGACATCAGCCACATCAATGTGGCGGAATTAGACGCGACAATAAAAGGAGTCAATCTGGCCTTGAAATGGGGACTACATGACATCTGCATCAAAACAGACTCTGCCACAGTGTTTGCTTGGCTAAAGTCTCTCATTTCAAGCGAAAAAAGGATAAAAACGAAAGGGGCTGCGGAGATGTTAGTGAAGCGCAGGCTTGGGGTGCTGGCGGAGCTGATGCAAGAGTTTTGTTTGAAGCTTCGCGTAGAGATGGTGGCTTCTGAAAAGAACCGAGCAGATGCTCTCACGAGAGTGAAGAAGAGTTGGCTGTTGCCAAAGAAAGATGTTGTTGCTGCATCGGATCTCACCCATTACAGGGGTGGACTTTACCTTACCATGATTGACTGTGGGCCCGGGCGATTTGCCCTATGGAAGAAGCTACGTGGAGGAACAGGCGATGAAATAGCGGCAGTCTTTGATGAGGTGTTTTTGGAGCGAGGCCCCGTGGAAGAGTTGTTAACCGACAACGGGACTGCATTCAAGTCAGTAGCAGTGACAGAAGTACTGAAGAAATGGAAGATCCAATAATTTTTCAGAGCTGCCTACAGACATAGTGGCAACGGGATCGTAGAGAGAAACCACCGCACCATAAAGGCAGTTGCGGAAAGAGGAGGCACCTCACCTGAGCAAGCCGTCTTCTGGTATAACATGTCGCCTAAACTGGGACAAGTACCAGAGACGGTCCCGCAACTGTCAATGTTTGCACATTCCTGGAGGCATCCCAGGGTGGAGCCGGCTAGCCGAGAAGTAGAGGCCACAGGGACAATTAAACTCGGGGACGAGGTATGGGTGAAGCCACCGGGGGGGGGGGGGCGCTGCACCACACAATGGAGTAGGGGTCGCGTGACTGGGAGGAACACTAGTAACAACATTGTGGTGGGAGGAGTCCCGAGGCACATTCTCGACGTCAGACCAGTTGAGGGCGAAGCAGTGGAGGGGAGTGTGCAGCCACAGGAGGAGGACGAGACACCTCAGAGGCCAAGTAGAGAGAGGCGACCGCCACAGTGTATGAGAGACTATGAAATGTGATCTTGAGATCAGGGAGGAATGCGGTTAGAAGCAAGAAAGAGAAGTCTTACCGTGGGTACTCAGCGAGTGAGTACAGGCGAAGAAAAGGAAGAACAAACATGGCGGCCAGCATTTTTATTTCGTCCGTTCTCGCATAATCTTGTGTGTGCGTGAAGATGGAACCTATAAAACGATGTTCATTTCTGGGTGCTGGGAGATGATTCCCGATCAGCCAAGAGAGAAGAGACAGAGGACTGTAGCGATAATCTTTCTTGAACATTCCGTTTGTGTATTTGAGGTGACCCCCCCCCATTTTACGTCAAGAGAACTAGACAATGACAGCCCATTCATATATGTAGCAGTAGTTATTGATGGCAGTTTTGGCCACAGAATCTGATGCATACTTTCTGTAACTTAGTGTTTAAAGGGTCCAAAAGGGGTCCAAATTTTGTACATTCACCTTAGTTTATGTTTTTGTAAAGTATTCTACTGCGTTTATCTTGATTACTATTGGTCCTTCAAGGCCGCAACAAATAAATATGCATCACTCTTTATTATAGAGTGGCGGATTCTACATTGATATCGTCGTTCTTGCTGCTAGTTTAATAAAACTAGGCTCATATCGAGGTGAAAAGCAACAATAAATTATTTGGCTCGTTTCCAACTATAAAAGACTAGCGGGGTAGGGGGCGTGGAGCGGCTTTGCCCGGTCATAAAATGTGTTTAAATATATTTTAATTGGTCCAGATTTCCTATATATTATTATAGTCGTGATTTCAAAAGTAAAAAAAAAAAAGTATTTGGGTGTGATAAGCTAGAATCGAAACCGAAAGCAAAACTGTAGCATTCAAAGCTGGTGACGTTACCACTGTATCAATGTGATATGCATATGAACTGATTAAACATAAACTAAGATCAATGTACGAAATGTATAAGGATTTTTTTCAGTTTTGACCCATTTCTGGCCCTTTTAAACACTATTTTGACCAGCTAAAGACCCATAAAAGAACGGTCAATAAAAAATCCAATCACTTGAAGCCCTTAGCGCCACTCTACTACTTTTAATTTTGGAAGAGATAGTTTAAAGATGAAAACAGACGGACGGACAGATATAGTGAGTTTTATAAATTAGATTAATAAATAAAAATTCATGAATAAAATCTTGTAGAAATGTCTGAAATAAAAATCACGCTTTGATATTTAATCTAGTTCAAGTCTACACGAATTGATTATCACGTGAATACAAATATAGATAACAGATTGTGAGATGAGCCAAAGCATCCAACCGCGTAGATGTGAACAGAAAACTTTTTTATCCATTTTGTTTGATTATCGGCTATTTGGTTGGCCATATTATCTAAATATATTTTTTGTTCATTCTGAAATCGTTTATTTATAGGTAAAATTAATTGAGTTCTTAAATTTAAAACTAATTTCAACTTTACAGACAAACTGTACATGGCATCAACGGATTTTTCATGTAACACGATTTATTTTTTATTTGTTTTCTATTGAACAGATACTTTGATTGAAGCCTTTATAACATGGAAGAATTCTTTTGAATTAATTTCGAAAAGATTGCAACAAATCATGTTAAATAATTCAGTAAAACAATCTATTCCTAGTCACAACATTCAGAACATAAAATGTATTGTTTCCTTTTAACTATATAAGCCTTCTGTGATGCTTATCTGTCCGTGTTCACGTTTATGTAAGCATGCACACATATATATATATATATATATATATATATATATATATATATATATATATATATATATAACTGATGAAAGATTTAAATTTCTTATCTCAACTTACTACATCGTTCCAAGAATTGAAGCAACTTTTACAAAACATCACAAACATATTTTTAAATAAGGTGAAAATGTTTTTTGTTTGATTATATTTTTAATGTTTTACAAAGGCGCTGAAAACAAGATATATTAAATGTATAAAGTAAGAAAATAAAAAATTCCTACTTGTCTTAAAAAACAACTGTGTGCTTAATTTTTATTAATGTAGAAGTCTTGGAATTATAATAATGGTATAAATTTATTCCAGCTCAAATTACGCTATAATAGCTCTGTTTTGATCTGAAGATTCAATCATTCTGATGTGAATACCTACAATATTTTAATCATATGCTTTTATTTCATCTTCCCTTGCATTTGGAGTTGCTTTTTTATTGTCCATTTATACTCTACTTAAGTTTTTTTTTTATTTTACTTATATACACAGGGTGTCCACAAAATCTGGCTGAATTATGCAGCCAAACTTTGTGGACACCCTATAGATTATGTAGCCAAACTTTGTGGGTACCCTGTAGATTATGCAGCCAGACTTTGTAGACACCCTGTGTGTGTGTGTATGTATATATATATATATATATATATATATATATATATATATATATATATATATATATATATTAGTCATCCACATATAGTACTCTTTCGATGTTTCACAGCTCATCAGTGCGGCTAGACAAGCAACCACCTCAAGCCAGGATCGAAACCCGATTGCCCAAACGACAGTCGGATCTTCTAACCGTTGCGCTATACGGCTGCTGCTATGCGGGCAGTGAATTAACAATGTTTTGACATTGTCCAAACACCTAAGCTCAATTTGTTTACACAAAGAGCATCGCTTCATACGCTAATGGTAATTTGTATATTAATTCGCAAATGGTCAATCTAAGATAGGGAGCATTATAGGCATCCACATACAGTACTGCTTCGCTGTTTCACAGCTCATCAGTGCGGCTAGACAAGCAAAGATCGAAACCCAAACGGACAAATGAGGAATGTTCCAAAAGTAATGGCTCCAATTTTTATTCCCCCAGAATGGATCAGAAGAGATTGCAAATTACATTGTTATGATGACTGAATTTATGCATTCATGACCTGAGAGTTTCATCTCTGTTGTAGATATTGACAGTGTGAGACTCTAAGAAAGCAACCTCTGGCATAGAAGTGCGTCAAAAGCAGAGATGTGATATTCAGTTCTTCAATGCAAAAAAACATTTGAACCGATCAATATTCACCGGCGCCTGTTGAACGTTTACGGAACTGATGCAGTTGATGTCAGCAGTTAGAAGAGGAATTTGTCGAATTCAGAATGGCGACATGCAAATCACACTCTAGATTTTTATTATAAAGTAATCAAAAGAGGCTGAAAAACAACATTGAGGTGACTATGGGAAAATATTCTGGAGCATAAAAGGTCGCTCTTCTGAATGGTGCCACTTCTGTCATTGTAGCTTTTTTAGTTTTTAATTTGAATATTGCGGGCCTTATTTTTTGAATGACCCTCGTATATGTGTGTGTATTTGTATATGTATTTGTATATGTATGTGCGATAACGTGGCAAACTGCAAACTATTATCGATTTGAAAACCTTTCCATAAACCAAATATCTTACAGTTACTGATCGATCATCACTCATCAAAAATAACATTGATTCTTAGTTGAATAATGACGAACATTCTGAGAGGATTGAAAATGAATGAACTGAACAAAATTTGATAAGTTTTGTAGTGCTTTTATGTCTCTAGATGAGCCCAAACCTCCACAAGAGGCACTGTGCGCCAGTTTATCATGCTTAAGTTTGAAATATACTGATGAACAGACTGGCATTCATTTTATCATTCTTGTTAAAAATAGTATTTTCGTTGAGCTGACATGCTTAAATTTACAAAGCATTTTAGATGTCTATAAGAAGCTCTCTTTTTAGTCCCTCAACACAGAAGGGATTGGACCTAGTAATTCCCTCCTGGCCGTCTGTTCGTTTGTTCTCACTTTTCTCAATAACCACACCTTGAATTTTTTTAAATTTTGCACAAATATTAGTCATGGTGACGCTCAGCTTGTTTGAATTGGAAGCCTTTTAAAATATCACCAAACCTTGTTAAATATATCAGCACTGTTGCTGCCCGGCTGCTTGATAAGTTGATGGCGAATTTTTCTAACATCACGAGCAGAAACTGACTTCCTTGTGTTTTTGTTCTTCCTTGGTTTGATGTTTGGATTTTTAATGAATGAAGACAATGTTCTTTGATCTCCTCCAAGCCCATTGGTTGGCAAAAGCTGTGAAAATGAGGGCTTACCGTTCAAACGACCTATAAATTCAGGTGGTTTTGGAAGGCAAGGGGCAAGGAAAGAACGGCCGGTTGGTAATTGTGTACGCTGGTTCGTGTTGGTGGCGTGTCACTGTGTCTGTGTGTGTACTGATCGAACCGCTTTCCTGTCCCTTGGGCTTTGAATTTGTTTAGATTGGACTTCAACTTCAATCTACGAGATATAAACCTTCTACAAGGCCTGCAACAGCACGTTCCTTTTTACTAGCTGTCAATCGACACTTTCTATGCATTTTGGGAGACCTTCAATAAGGTTATACACACTTAAAATTACTGGAAAATAGAAAAATTTAACTTTCTAAATATTTGTTCAAATTCCACAAATATCAGGGAAATAAGACACCTTGTTATACCCTTCCAGTACCAAATTTCACTTCTCTGCGTTTCATAGTAATTTCAAAATTAAAAAATATTGACCTGCAATAAAGCGATACAGTTTAGATATCTGGCAAAATCAGATATTCCTCATTATATGAAACCCTTGTGGAAGATGTTTAGCAGTGGGAAATTTTGATAATTCTGACCAGTCTTGGTAAAACCAAGAATAACTCAACACCAGTGCATAATAATAGCTATCATAAACTGTTCTCAAAGCTATTGAAATTCAATTCATTATTTTTCAATCTTTTAATAATATTGTTCATCATTCAGCTCTTCTACAAATCTTTCAAATCCCAACATGAAAAAACATTTAATAAAAGATAACCCCAAATCTTAAAGCAAGGATATCTATCAAGTCTCTTTTTCCAACATTAGGAGACTACATTTCTAACCTTCCAGCGATTGAATTCAACTTGTAAAAGATCAGATCTGTCTGTGTGAAGCAACCTCAGCGGAACATTTTTTAATAGCACAGCCGGGATGAGATTGGATCCACATGCTTTTGAGGTGTCTAGGTTTTTATGATACCATGTACCTGAGAAGGAGTGATTTTCAAATCATCTAGTGTGGCGTCTATCCGCAAAGGAAAATCAAGGAGGGAGTGGTGTGCCAGGCCTAATGTGGAGTTAGAGGCAAACCGACTGGTAAGCAGGTTAGCCTTCTCAGCTGTTGTGCAAACAACCTCATGATTGTTTGATAGTAGGGGAATCGTTGACTGCCCATTTTTTACTACAGATTACTTGAAGATAACAGGTAAATTGAACATGATCTCAAAACGCAACGCCCAAGTTTACCATGGATACGGAATTTACTTACATTAGGGACGATTTTTTTGTTGGTAGATACATATTGGATGATCATTCTGAGTTTCCGGGTATCACTTGCTCATAGCTCTGTATTACTCTTCTCTCTCAATGGAGTTCTTGTCATTGAGAATATCTAAGAAAGAATTGACCATTTCTCCCTTTTGCATTCATATCTGTTAACTTTAATGTTTATAATATTGAATTGAACAAAAGACTGAGTAGAAAAGGAATGCCGTGATTTTTCGTTTGCACAGGATCTTAGTGGAGTGTTGATAAATCCACTCACATTTTGCAAGCCTTGATCTTTTCTTGAAAACTTGCCCTGAACAGTACACCTCTATGGTCCTGTCTCCTACGACCACTCAGTGTCTCAATTAAGATCAAATCGAAGTTAAGTAAGACCTTCTTCAATGTCCCTTTTCAATCACAAATTGAATCGATACTTGAGATTTGATTGAATAGTCTCAGATGTATAGTAATATCTTAAACTCCTCTGCATTTCATTTACGTTTCCTCTATCGCATCCAATATAACTGACTGATTTGATTGAATAGTCTAAGATGTATCCAATATAACTGACTGGCTAATTTCCTCTCCACAAAATGTAAATAGACAAAATACCCAGCCGCTGCCATTGCTAACAGATATCACTATTTCATTCGATTTCAATAAAATAGACATGTTAAAAGCCAGACCACCGCAAAAGTTTATAGAAAACATTGGAGAAACCTCTTTTTAATCTGTTAAGTCTAGAATAATTGAACAGAAACTTGGTTTTCACAAGTTTGGGTGAGGAACAAATATGGTTCTAAACAAAAGTAATTCCAACCACCCTCAATAAACCCGAGATAATATCCTCACCACTTTTTAAAGTAATTTACTTTATATGAAATTCCAACCTTTTCTAATGCCAGAATTTCCTCCTATGACCGTAGATACTCCAAGCAAGAGTCATCAAGAATCTTAATATCAAGCAACTGGTCCTGGCACCATTCCAGTCATACATATTATTTGGATTCTTTGGACTAATGTCCTCATCTTGAGTGTTATTTACACAACATGTCAGTCAATGTAATCTCCGACCTTGAAGTGTATCCCGTTGAACTCTGGAATGTTTCTGTTGAACTCTGGAATCTGCACGAATTTGAATGGAATCCTTTATTTAATCCATGGGCCAGTATACCTTCAT
This sequence comes from Euprymna scolopes, assembly GCF_053919585.1. Lineage (NCBI taxonomy): Eukaryota > Metazoa > Mollusca > Cephalopoda > Sepiida > Sepiolidae > Euprymna > Euprymna scolopes. The sequence goes on from NC_136492.1 coordinate 147,830,858, forward strand.
CCCATCAGCCATGAATGCAATTGTATTCCACTCCTCATGCTAAAGAACCTTCAACCGGAACTAATTCATATTCTTACAGAGCTATGCAATCGCTGCTTAAAGGAAAAATGTTTCCCATCACTTTGGAAACTGTTCAGCATTCAAGAATACTGGAAATCAAGCTCTTGCATCTCATTACAGAGCTCTCATTCTCCTGGATGTTATCTGTAAGTTGCTGGAATATGGGATGAAGCAGAAGTTTTTAACCATGTAAATCTGCTTAGTGACAAGCAATATAGATTTCCTCCTGCAAGATCAAGAGCGGACAAGCTAACTGTAATATCACACAGGATTAGTGAGTCTATTGACAGGGGATGCGTTTCTAAGGTGATATCTCTTTATATATCTTCGAAATGGTTTGGCAAAAACGTTTGCCTCACAAGCTATAAAATATATGAAATTTCCTTGTAGCCATTAAATCCTTTCTTTGGATCCATAAAAGAAGCTGTTGATGAACAGTAGTCAGAAGCAGAGAGTATCAATGCTGACATACCTCAAAGATCCATGTGACTGCAACAGTCTACCTGACATTCATCAATGATCTTGCAAATCATATTCTAATGCCGATACAAATCATATTCTAATGTCGATACAAATCATGTTCTAATGTCGATACAGACGACGTGCATTGATGATTAAGATCTTTCTGATTCTTTTCTCTTCTAACCTGGAACATGTGATATAATTGGGGGGAAAAGGGGTGGATGGTTACTTTTAATACATCTAATATCAAGCTTCTCTTCTTTCACCACCAATGCTCAAATCCTTGTCTGGGCTGAACTGAAATAAATAAGCTTCTAGGACTCGCCTTTACTCGAAATCTGAAATAGAAGATTCACACTAAGATCGCAAGTAAAATAGTCAAATGTTTCTACTGCATTAGAAAGTATTCCGGATGCAATCTTCTAAGCGTACTAGAGCCAAATACATTCTAAACTAGAGTATTGGTTCCATTCGAAACTATCGTCGCTGTTGATAGAGTACAGAATTAACTACAGAATCAAATGAGGGATGATCTTTTCCCTACAGTTCTCTTTCTCACAGAAGAGATGTTGCTTGTCTTTGTCTACTCGGTTCTTAGCATCTCAGTAGATGTTCAACTTGTAACAGATTGAGTTAATACGATAGTGAGCGAGTAGGTTAGCTAAATAAGTATGCAAGTTACACAACTAAGCTCGAATTATTTTAGAATAATATGTGATGGGAAGGAATTCATGAAAAGGCATATAATAGAACAATAACAAACACCTCGGCTGATCTAAAACGTCAAAGATGATGCAATTGTTTAGAGAGAAAGAGGTCAAAGTTGATAGAGCATCAGATAATATAGATTAATGACCGATCAGGGCAAGGGAGTTTTGATTTAGTTATAGGGTTGTTCGCTTGACGAATGCGTCAGTTCTTTTACGTCTTGAAAGTAAAGGTTTAGTGAGGAAACTTGACGTTACATTTCGATCAGCAAAATGCCATGAAATAGAAAAAAAAAAAACTGTGACAAATTATGCCCAGTTATTATGTTTTGACTCACATGCAAGTCCATTGTCGAAAGATCCTTTATTCTAGTGTCTCTAGGTAGAGTGCCTTCACGGAGGAAACAGGTTAAAAGCAAAGATATAAGGATTGGAGTGAACAGTCTGTAATAAACAAATGTCTCATGCTCGTATGTTTGTTGTTTGTTTAAAGAATTGTAGCGTCATTTTAATGTTTACCGTTGAACTGTTGCTTCATATTTTAAGCATACATGAATAGACACACACGCATTGATAACCAGTATACACCTTATATACATCCAATGATTATGAACAAAAACGATCATATATATATTATTCCTTAATTGGAATTCATTTTTGAGATGACCATTATATATTAATTTATTTTTATTTCGGACTATTATTCTCATCTTCATTAGTTGTTGTTTTTGATCTTTTATTGGTTTTGTTTATTCACAACGTTTCGGCCAACTATTCCTCTGGCCTGACGAAGGGCAGAGGAATAGTTGGCCGAAACGTTGTGAATAAACAAAACCAATAAAAGATCAAAAACAACAACTAATGAAGATGAGAATAATAGTCCGAAATAAAAATAAATCAAAAACGATCATATACACACAATGACAAGGAAATGTGATTTTATACATACATGTAAACACACTGCATTGATGGCTATATAACAGATTGAGCTCTAATCTGTGTTTGACTCTTGAAAATTATTTGGAGCAAAAACTCGTCTAGCATCAACCACTATAAAGAATTTTCCTTTTTTTATCTGTGTACCTAAGTGGAACTTCCATGAACAAAGTTTCTTTCCAAGAACTAAGAACTTCCCATTTCTGGAATACGGTATCTTGCGGCTGTTTCCTACCTAATTGCTACATGGTTGTTTAAAGTACAATACTAACAAATTCTTGTTAAACAAAATCTGACCATTTCATCTATTGTTTCTGATATAACCATCTCCTGAGTCTTTGTTTAACAAGATATACCTGAAGAAGGTTGGTAGTTACGTCAGCCGAAACATTGTGAGAATAACATCCAAGGTGGGAACAGTGCTGTGAATAATCCAAATAATACAAATTATTAACGCTTATTTTTATGTGGTTAGGAAGTTGATAAGTGGTGACTGATAGTCATTGAAAATGCGAAAACTAACAATCTATTCATTTAATTGATTCTTATCCTTATGTGGTTTTTGTTCTTGATAAGTGGTGACTCATTAATGTTGAGGACGCACCCCTACTGCCTGGAATAATGTTCCTGCCATGACGTCACTTCCGGGTTACGAGGCAGTCTGTCAGAGACGGATACATAAAGAGTATGGTTGTCACCACTCGTCCAACAGTGAACCAAGAGCTCAATTACCTCTTTCATGTATTTTCGTTAGTGCATATTTATTTAACTGTTACTGTGTTCTTCGACGTCAACTATTCAAATACTAACACCACACCAGTTAGTAAATAGAACCACAAAACGTAAAATCATTCCGATTTCAAATCGAATAAAAGAGCCTTAATTTATTTGTTAAATCTTGTAAGATTTTGGCCTACAGAAATGCCAATCTTAATTTCTGTTATCGGACATTTGAGTCAATCCAAGTGTATAAGTGATGTCCTTCTAAGAAAAATCTAAACAAAACATTTTTCTTTGTATTCCGTAGATATTTTTTAAGAAGATTCTTTTTTTTTGCAATTATTTCGAAGAAATAAATTATCCTCAGGAAATATGTTGCATTTTTATATTTATTTTATATGGTCATGTTTATGAAAGAAAGAGCAACGTAGCTTCTTTAATATTTCTTTTATTTTTTATTTCTCTAAATATTATTCTTTTGAAAAATGTTGAGGTAAAAATGTAATAGTAACAATGTCCACCACAGTAATTGGTTTGGTTTCTCTACTTACAGATGCAGCTGGTAGCATAACACATAGCTTCTCTATATCTCACTCCCTATCACAGACAGTTACGTTTCTGACCCGCCTCTCAAACCGACAAGATCAACAAGCCTCACTTTTAGATCTACTTCTGACTGCGGGTCCCGATGATTGTGTAACGAATACCCATAGCTCACTAAGGAATGCTGATCATGCTATGATAATAGTAGAAATCACCCTAAACTCTCGAGTCAAATCTGAAAAGCCATTGCTCAAAACAACTAGATATTATAAAAGGGTTGACTGGGAAGCTATCAGGGATCTCATGGGGAAATATCTTTTCTCTTCCTGCAGAACAATGTGCAAATGAAACCACTGAATAGTTCAAAGCGACAATTGAAGCACGTTCCCACACAGAAGTTCTATGGCAAACCCCATGCTCCCCAATGGTCTACTTCTACTTGTATAGCTGCCATTATTCAAAGGACGCATGCATACCGCAGATTTAACCGACATAAGTCCAGTACAAATGGATAAAAGTTTATAGAAGCCAGAAGTAATTGCAAGAAAGAAATAGCCACAGCAAAGAGGGAGTACGCCGAAACAACCAGAAATGCATTAAAGCGCAGAAATTAGGAACACTAACAACCATTGTTAATGATACATTAACTGAAAGTACTTCTTTCAAACTCCTCGGTTAAACGTTCATGGGGAACATGAGTTGGAATAGATACATTGAGGGCATTGTCGCGGCTGCTGCAAAGAAGGTAGTCTCTCTCTACTGTGCTAAAAACTTACTTATGCCCGAGAGTATTTTGTACCTCTACAAGGCCACCATTCACCCATGTATGGAGTATTGTTGTCACATTTGGGCTGGTGTATCTGCTACTAGTCTCTCACGTTTGGACAGGGTCCAAAAGAGATTCGCCAATCTAATAGGCTTGTGTTTTTATTTTTACTGAAACTTTGATCGTAATTAGTGCTAAAAACATTTTTTTTCTCATGTTCACCCCAAACAAGGCACATCGGCACTTGGATGTAAGGGCTACTGTTTGGAACCATGCTTAGGAAAGATGAACAAGATACTGATTTACGTTACAGTTAAATTCTGCATATGAGTAGAGTCAGGGAAGCAGGTAGCGGGAAGGGGATTCCAAAATCTAGCTATTTGAAGCAAGAGACTATTAGAGTAGAAAGCTTTCTCGCATTTAGGAACTTCAACAGTGAAGGGGTGTGATTTTGTTGCTCAGCGGGATTGTTGGGAATATGTACGTCGAGGTGGTACAAATGCATAGAGTTCATGAGAGCACATTCCATTAAAATACTTGTAAAACAGTGTTATGTTTTCGTTAAAGTAAAAGTTTCTATGGCACATGATTTTGCACACGTTCCTTTTCCTTTTTAAAAGGGCTGAGCTTTTTTTTCTTCAACACTTCGTTACTAACAGTTCTTGCGTTTACTGCTGCTACCTGCTATTTGCTCTTGCGTTTACTATTTGCTCTTACGTTTATTATTGGCTGTGAAATTAGTTCGGTAAAGCCTAGTAAAGAGGTTTTGGTCTGTCTTCCATTCTACGATAAAACATCACAGACAGACACGGAGATGCAACAATGTTATAGAGCATTGTATCATCAACGAATATACACATCTCGAACACAATATTATCAAGGAGGCTGTTAATGAATATCAGGAATAATAATGGTCCCAGAATCGACTCCCGGAGGCACTGCCTCATTAATGTTATACTGTTTGGATGTACTTCCATCAATAACAACTTGGATGCTTCTATTGTCTAAGAAGGATCTAATTATATTTAGTATCTGTCCAGTTATACCATACAATTTAATTTTCATTAGCAGTACTATATGCCAGACTTTCTGTCTATGTGAGAAACGGTCTCTACCAAACTACTCGTTCAATTTATAGTCATGGATATCGGTGACCCTTGGATATATCAAGGGCTACAGTCCTGGTTTCGCCTGCCTTATCCAGTGCATGGTATATGCATGCAGAGATAAGTGTTAAAATATCTACAGTAGAACGACATTTCCTAAATCCATACTGTTTGTAAGAGAATATTAGCTTTTGTGAGGTAGTGGACTAGTGCTTGATTTCTCAAAGATTGTAGGGAAGAAGGGGAGAAGACTGATGAGCGATAATTGAGAAGAATTTAACCAGAATTCTTGTACATTGATACCACAGAGACCGTCTTCCAACTATTAAGGAATCCAGATTCAACAAGACATTTGTTGTAGAGTTTGGACAGTACGGAAGCAATCGCAGCTGAGTATTTCTTAATTAGTATAGCAGTGATGAGATCAGACCCACACTCACAACATACAGAAAAAACAAACAACAAAAGGTCACCTATTTAAAAGATCGACTGGGGAGTGGAAAATTATATTAACAACTCATTTATTAACTCAGTGTTTGAAAAGTAAAGGAGAGCTTATTCGAATGTTCGGCATAAAATGATCTGAAAAAGGTTGTTATGCCGTAAAAAAACAAGGAAAATAACCATTTTTTTTTTAATGGGAGAAGCGATTGCAGATACGATATCCATTTTCATTTATCAAATGAAGACTTTTTGTACATAGTAAGTATACACATAGATGCAAACCATGCATAGATATTTGGAACTAATGTATTGATGTGGAATTCGAAATATTATCTTGAAAGACTAATGGCACGTGAAAAGTTGTTTTTAATTTTGCTTTTCGTTTTTTTAGAAAGTAAAATGTATTTTTAACTATTACAATCATGTTCTAGAATTACAGCCATTTTATGTATTGCGTTCACATTTATATTATGGATTTTTGACAATTCATATGACTGAGCATAATGGGATATTCTAGGAGAGAACTTAAATGTCTACTAGACACTGTCCTCGAGTGTCTAGGGTCTCTCTGTACAGTGGTTTGTCAGGACAATCTGGGATGAGGGTACTTTTCCTTACAACCAGATTAGATGAATTCTTGTCCTAGAATCTGGTAAGACCAAGCGGCCACAAGAAAGATAGACTATAACATATTTAAATGGTCGATTGGAAAGATGAAAATTATGTTCTCAACGTTATTAACTCGGTGTTTGAGAAGTAAGCGAGAATTTTTAATGGCTTATCTGAATATCTGTCTCATAGAGAGATAACGTGTTTCTGTTTATTAACTGTTTTTTATTGTATTTTTTCTCTTTGTTGCTCAACTCATCAAACAATTGAAGACTTAATGCTAAATTCAATAATTTCAAACACGCACAATAGAATATTATGGTGTTATGAGAACATATACATATTTATTTAAAAAACAGGCATTTAAAATCATCGTAATTTATTGTATGCATATTGTTATTACTTAAACATATCACCATGGTTAATTGATAACTTTTTTCTTCCACAGTATTAAAGCAAATTTCATATTTTTTATGCAATGTTCTTATTCATGCTGATCCGAAAACGATCTTTTTTAGTTTACAGAACTGAAGTCATCTTCCATCATGATAATGCTCGTTTTAAGACAGCACTACCGACAAAAGATCTCCTAGGAGAATTTGGTTCGGAAATCTTGTACCATATTGTCATGGTTTAGATTTTTCGAATGACCATTTTACAAAAGCATTTAGATGGCGTTAGGTTAATATCACGAGAGAATTTAATCACGAGTAAGATGCATATATCATATCAAAACCCAAATAATTTTACAAGCAAGGAATTTATATGTTCGTTGACAGAGGGAATTGAGTTATAGAGAGCAAAAGTCGTTATTGTTATGAATAAAAATTTTCAAGATGAAATTTTAAACCTCAAAAACTTTGCACCGATAATTTATATTCATAAATACACACTAAACAGTATGAAATAGTATACGTTTAATTTGACTGATTTACTGTTTGTATTAAGAGACAAATCCTGTAAGTCATCTCCGCAAATATAGAAGCAGTCAAGTATTGACTTATAATACATGATAGTCCATTTAGGCGCTGAAGCAAAGTTTGATTGTTCTGGTAATAAACAGAATATCAATTTTGACAATGAAGACATGTCTAAGGTTTATCTATGGTTCCTCTGATCACATAGGCTTCCTGTTACTTATTTGAAGAATTACCAAGATTGGAAATGGCAATAAATGCGATGCGATATTTGCAGATCTATCAATGAATGATACACAATAACAACAATTGTTACATGAGAAACGGTGTCGCATCTCTTGTTTCAACTGCGAATACCAAGCTTATAATAAAAAGCATTCAAGGTAGAAGACAATTGATGTATTTCTATGATGCAGAATCATGAGGCGTTCAAGAATTATCTCGTCTTTATCGTTCGTTTGTAATGACTCGAGAAGAAAAGAAGTGTTGATACAACAGTGTTTATACATATTTGTTCAATCTAGATGCTTTCAAACGTCTTTTACTTGCTGCTGTTGCATCATCATCATCATCATCATCATTTAATGTCAATTTTATATGCTGGACGGCTGTTAGATTTTTTTATTGCCATTTCACTCCAAACAAGACACAGGGCCACTTAGTCATAAGAGGCTTCTATGTGGGACCAGACTTGGAGGGATACTATTTATGGAGTTGGGTAGCAAGATGTCTGTTCACATTATACTAGAATTTCTGCATGTCAGTAAAGTCATGGAAGCAGGTCCGAGAGAGAATTCTAAAGTGCAGCAGTCTGAAGGGAAAAAAAGCTATTCGAGTAGAAGGCTTTACAGCATCTAGTAGTCTCTACAATGTAGGGATGGGATTTTGCTGCTTGTCAGGTTTGTCGAGGGTATTGTCGTTAAGGGGATACTAGTGCTTGGAGTTCGTCAGAAAGTTTGCCATTGAAATACTTCTAAACTAACCTATGAGTATTAACTTATTTTTATTTTGAACTATTATTCTCATCTTTATTAGTTGTTGGTTTCATCTTTTCAACAACCAATAAAGATGAAAACAACTAATAAAGATGAGAATAATAGTCCGAAATAAAAAAAAAAAAATAATATATATATAATGCTCATCTCAAAAATGAATTCCAATTAAGGAATAATATATATAACTATTAATAACTATGGATGATCAGCTCTTTATTCATCTTTCTTATCACTTCCATGTTTTTATTACCCTTCTTCATATACACATATCCACAAAGTGCCTTCAATAAGTTTCCAGTCTCTTTTTTTTGTACACGCATTTAAAATTGTTGCAGACTCTTGAAAATTCACTATGTTATTGCTATACATCTTATGAAATGACTGACCAATTTTATGATTTCAGGTTCAAATGAACAGCTACAGCAGGAATTGGAATACACCCTACTAAAACCTGATTGTTACATCTGTTGAATTTAAAAAAATGCAATCTGGACGTGGAAAAACTTTAGAAGGAAAATATGCAATAAAATTCTGTTTTAAACTTGTTAAAAATGCCGCAGAAACGTATGGAATGTTTGTGACTGCTTTTCGACTATCTTGCATGAATTGAGCATCAGTTTTTGAGTGGCATAAGAGATTCAAAGAAAGCAGGGAGTTTGTCAGGGATGAGAAGTGTAGGAGGAGTAAGAAAGACAGAACACCAGAGTTGATTGGCCAAATAAAGAATTTCATGGATAAGGACTGTCGCGAGTCTATAGAGACTTTGATGTCAATGTGGGAATTGTACACACTTATTTGTGAGGAACTGAAGATGCGGACATCTTAAAATGCAGTCTTGAATGACAAATGGTATTTTTACTTTTTTTAATATACATCTATTGTGCTGTATATAGCATTTAAAATTCCTTCAACAATAAACTTTTATTTTGAAACGAAATCCTTCACATTTTTTAAAAATCTTATATGAGAAACATATAATTCTGATTTTTTTTTCAGCTTTAACGTTTTATCTTCTATTTTGCATGTTGATAGGAATTTGCTGTTTACGAAGATGCATTTCATGTTGTCGTGTGTGTTGTATGTTTTACTGAAATCTTTGGCTATTTTGAAGTAATGTGTTGTGTATGTGTGTGTAATATATATATATATTAAATCCCCGAAACAGTGTTTCATGGTAAACAACTGATGATCCCTTGAAAAATAAATTATTAGTATTATAGTAAATTCGAGAGCGAGTTGATGCAGTGCTTGCAGTTGATTAAATGACTTACTGACTAGATGGTTTTCTAACGAATGATAAAAAATATTTTTTTGTATAGTTTTAAAGGTTAAAAACTTCAAAGACTATATATATATATATATATATATGGAAAAGATAGATCATGTGTTTTTCTTTATTAGCAATTTTGAAATGCTGCTTCTTTGTATTTAATCTTGCTTCTTAAGCGATGATGGAGTTATCTCCTGTTAGTTTTGCATATACGTACGTCGCTCTTTTCTTCTTTTTTTTTGACAGAACTTTTTAAATTTTATTTATTTTTATTCATTTTTGTTTTAATATCTTTACGTGCATACTAATTATCCATGGACACGTGTTTCTAGTTACCAGCTGTCAATATCAAACTCATAACTTTAAAAATCTATAGCCTGGCATTTTACCGGTGAGCCTTGTCAAATTTAGAGAATTTTCATACATTGAAAAATTATGTTCTTTAAATATATAATCATGTGTTCTGATGAACTCATAGCACTAGTGCCCTCCTCGACGTACATACTCCGACTAACCCGACAGGCAGCAAAATTTTACCTCTTTAATCTTGAGGTTCCTAAATGCTGGAATGCCTTCTACTTTAATTTAAAAAAAAAAATTTTTATACTTTCGTTCACCTCTAACAAGACATATCTTGGACGCAAGGGGGCTACTAATTGGAACAATGCTTAAGATGAAGATGTTGGTTTACGTTACATTTGAACTTGTGCATATCAGTATAGTTAGGGAAGCAGGTAGCAGGAAGGGAATTCCAAAGTTTAACTGTTCTAGGGAAAAGCTATTAACATAGAAAGCTTTCTAGAATTTACAGACCTAAACAGTGAATGGATGTGATTTTATTGCTAAGCAGGCTTGTCAGAGATATGTACGTCAAGAGGGCACAAGTGCAAGGAGTTCATCAGCACATTCCATTAAAATACTTGTAAGGCAGGCACAGAGATGCAACATTCCGGCGATGGGACGGATAGTTTCTTCTATCGAACTGCTAGACTTTAGTATTCTGTTTCCTGGCTCGATGACGTTATCACACTGCAGATGTCTATTTACATTACATTAAAACATCTCACTACTGAAGTGTTCAGTCCATAATAAGAGATGATCCCAAGTAGTAGTCTCTTATGTGTCAAGTGGTGAAAAAGAGTAAAAATAAAGATCATTTTTAGAAATGAGCCTAACTTTCGAATTCATTCATTTAGATAAGAGTAAAATGATCGGTTATTTTGTTCCATCGTCACCATAAACGTCTTATTACCATAAATAAATGCTTTTCAAGATTGGTAGGTGCTTGTAGGTAATAACACATATTAAAATTATTGATCTATAGCTGAACCATTTCATATTTTTAATATATTTGATTGCATATGTCAGAAAGATCTCATTAGCAAAATAAAAATATTCTTACAAGATGTTCTGTATGATTTAGGTGTCAATAGGACGCCAAGTGCATTGACCTTCAAGTATCTTTGCTTACTATGAACTATTGATTGAGCATTTTATTGAAACTAAATTTGAGACGTTGCTGATTGAGCCAGATGATTCATTGAGAGGATGCACCAACTTAACCCCAATGACCAAGTGAATTGAGCAATTACTTGCCTGGTAAATTTCATTAGACCTGAAATTAAATATCAATATTGAGGACGGCATTTCATCGGAAAATGAATGCATCCAGCTTTTATATCTCTCGTCTCATCAGAAATATCTTCGTCAGTATCATCGTTTTCTTTTGGTTTGAAATTCTTAACGCTGTACAATGAAAAGCATATCACTTGATTACATTAGGGGTTGCAATTAATGCAAGGAAGTTTTTGGCTTTGGAATGAAGGTTATAGTCAAGTTTGTCTACTATTTTGACTTCCGGTTTTTTGGTTGGATAATTAGATCTAGTCAAGTGGACAAGACAGCCATTCTTAATATGAAAGTCTCATGTTAACTAACAGGTAACCATTAATAAAACGGGTTCATGTCTTGCATGTTATCATCGTCCCGTTTGTATAGCAGAAACCAGAAGTCAAAAAGGACAGACAATGTTTACTATAACAGCAGTCACCATCATAATATCGTATGAATCTGAAGATTCCATTGTTGGCATTGGTTTCCCCGATATTTTTCTATTAAGAATTCTTCAGAAATTGAAATTCGTTGATGAAATTAATTGATGTTTGATGATTCTGGATAAAAGTCAGCGTAAATATGAAATATTTGAATTTTCCTATGATGCCACATTTAAAAAAAACTCCAGAAAATTGAAATTTTAATTGAACTCCAATCTTGTAAAATTTCACAGAAGTGTTGCATCTGAATTTTTATAAAGGGCTTCCAACCTATTTTTAACTCCTTTAAGTATTGACTTTAGTAATCAGTACTCATCTGTTTTATCAGTTAAGCTGAAACTATAGAAACCAGAAAGTTTGGGCATAAGCATGCTGGGAAGCTCCATTATCGTTAGATGAAGAAAAATTCGTTGAGTTCTGATCGGTTGTTTAACTATTAATTAATAATCTGTTATACAGGATGAGGCAAAAATAGGTGGATATGGCACGTTCATCAGACAGGATTTTTTTTTCTTGTGGGGAGTACGTGATTTCTAAATAAATGTCTTGTTTTTTTTCCGTTCTACGTTTGGCTCATCCTATGTAATTAGGTTCATTCTTACAAGAATTTCAAAATGTCCTACCAATCAGAACGTAGATAGAATTCTCATGCTGTTAAGTGTCAAATTGATTGTACAATAGGAAAGAGGAGTAATTTGAACATGTTGCTGCTTAGCAATAGTGAATTACAGATTGCTGACATGGGGCAATCCCCGGGACTGCTTAGGATGAAAAATTCTGAGGAATCTATGACACAACAAACCATTCTCATCGGTACTGATTCTTTGTAGCATTAAATAAATTAATATTGTGAATATTTATATTGAATAAATATTTAATGTGACTATTTATATACATAAATTGTGAATATTTATATTAAATTAGTTAATATATTGAATATTTATATTAAATAAATATTTTGAATATTGATATTAAATAAATATTTTGAATATTGATATTAAATGAATATTTTGAATATTTATATTAAATGAATATTTTGAATATTGATATTAAATGAATATTTTGAATATTTATATTAAATGAATATTTTGAATATTTATATTAAATGAATATTTTGAATATTTATATTAAATGAATATTTTGAATATTGATATTAAATGAATATTTTGAATATTTATATTAAATGAATATTTTGAATATTTATATTAAATGAATATTTTGAATATTTATATTAAATGAATATTTTGAATATTTATATTAAATAAATATTTTGAATATTTATATTAAATGAATATTTTGAATATTTATATTAAATGAATATTTTGAATATTGATATTAAATGAATATTTTGAATATTTATATTAAATGAATATTTTGAATATTGATATTAAATGAATATTTTGAATATTTATATTAAATGAATATTTTGAATATTGATATTAAATGAATATTTTGAATATTGATATTAAATGAATATTTTGAATATTTATATTAAATGAATATTTTGAATATTTATATTAAATGAATATTTTGAATATTGATATTAAATGAATATTTTGAATATTGATATTAAATGAATATTTTGAATATTTATATTAAATGAATATTTTGAATATTTATATTAAATGAATATTTTGAATATTTATATTAAATGAATATTTTGAATATTTATATTAAATGAATATTTTGAATATTTATATTAAATAAATATTTTGAATATTTATATTAAATATTTTGAATATTTATATTAAATAAATATTTTGAATATTTATATTTAATAAATATTTTGAATATTTATATTTAATAAATATTTTGAATATTTATATTAAATATTTATATTAAATATTTATATTAAATATTTTGAATATCTATATTAAATAAATATTTTGAATATCTATTTTAAATAAATATTTTGAATATCTATTTTAAATAAATGAATATTGTGAATGCAGGGAAAATTGCAATGAGTGCAAATATTAGTTGCCTCTAACCTGCCCATGTGTCTGTGTCCTATTGGGATAAAAGAAATCAAAATGGCGATACGCTGGTGATTTTGTCTTTATTGTACACACACACTAATGCTGAAATCTCACCGTATTCTCACTAGATTAGATAATTTTGAACTGTATATAAGCAAGCTGTTTGAAGAACGGGGGAGTTCGTTTTTGAGGAAGGCGAACTGTACAAAAGTGCTATATTGAAGTGTGATGTATTGTTGGAAGTTAAGAAAACAGTGAAGACTTGGTGCGAATTATGTTGGACTCCAGAAAAGAGGATGCATCAATTTGTTATCATTTTCGATGAATATTCAACATGTTCATCTTCATCCATGTATAGCAAGCCAGATTTCAGATATAAAGAATTAAATATAAAATGGCAACAAAAATTTTTTAAATGGGGAGTAGATAATACAGTGGATGTGTTATCGGCAGCTCCAGTAACTCTCACTTCTCCTTTTTTGTCCCTCAGTCCTCATTCAATTAGTGATTTTTCTGATAAAGGGTGAAGAAAAAGCTGCTTAAAGGTCGGTAGTACTCAGTGACCAGTAGTCTGAGATGTCGGAAATTTTTCTGTCTCTGTCTGTCCTTATGGCCATGTCACTAGTAAGGGTGCTGGAGGTAAACGTTTTGTCTGGGCTGACGTTATCCGCCTGATAGTCAGGGACCCGAACCTTAGATTAACCACTAAGGAGGCTGTCCTATCAGCAGGCGCAAAGTACTGAGACTGCTGTATTGCCATTTGGTGAGTGGATCTGGACCATGCAGTAGTCTCTGGTGGGGCCTCTCGATGCCATACTAGTGGGTAATTGTTACGGTTTTACCTTTTCATGTGCTACAAAAAAAAAAAATTTCCTGTATTTTTCTCTCTTACTTCCCCTCTCTGTACTGCTTTAACCAAGTATGCCGACCTATTCCACAAATCCCAAACCCTCAACATGAAATATCTCCAGAATAAAAACTCAATTAAACCTAGAACCCCATCTTCCAACGTAGACCCCTACTACCAGGTCTCCTTCTCCAACATCAGGGGTCTACATTCCAACCTTCCAGAGGTTGAAATCCAATTACAGGAGAAAGAAACCGAACATATTATTTCTAAGTGAAACTGGAATACGGCCGACCACTTCCCTAGATGAGTTCATAATTAACGCATACTCCAACTTAACAGCTAAATCTGACCCCCAAGATCGCCATGGGCATGGAATATGTGCCTACATTAAGGATGGCTTCCCGTGTGGCAGGGATATCTCTAGAGAAGATCCTAATTTACCCTATATGTGCTTCAGGGTGGCACTTGCTAACACCACTGCATTTATATTTGCCCTCTATCGGCCCCACAACAGCGGAGTTACTATCTTTAAGAGCATATCTGAGAAAATAGACCACATCCTGTCTGCACATCCCTCGGCTAACATCCATATCTGTGGTGACTTCAACATCCATAACGTGGAATGGCTGACCCATTCAAATAAAACAGACGATGAGGGGAGGTTTTGTCATGATTTTGCCATTGCTTATGACCTCACTCAGATTGTTCGTGAACCCACCCGTGTGCCCGATACACCCGGTCAATATGCAAGCCTCTTAGACCTTTTTCTCTCAACTTCCCCTGAGCTATGTTCATGTTCCGTCTATTCTCCTCTAGGATCCTCCGACCACTCCGTCATATAAGTTAAGATAAAAACGAAATGTAAGAAGCCCCCAGACGTACCCCTCCACCGTACTGTATACCGATACTCTATGGCTGACTGGGATAGCTTCCGTACATTCATATCTGTTTTACCTCTGCACTCCATGTTTAAAAAGGAAGTGTCCTCTATAGTATCAGATCTGACCGAATGGTTAATTGTAGGCATAGACCAATTCATACCATCTAAAATATTCCAACAAAAACCTAACAGCCAGCCATGGTTCTCCCCAGAATGTGCTGCTGCTATCGTGCACAGAAATCACTTTTTCCATAGCTACCAACGTAATAGATGCACTGAGACTAAAGCTGCTTTCAGGACTGCCAGCAACCACTGTAAAAGAGCAATAAAAAATGCAAGAGAGCTATATGCCCAGTCTGTTAAATCCAAGGTAGCTGATCAGCGGCTTGGTTCCCACCAGTTTTGGCAAATAACAAATAGGATCCTGAACAGAAGTGTGCGTTCTATCCCAACCATTATCAATGGACCAGAGGTCATCTCGTCAGCGTCAGACAAGGCCAAACTATTTGCAAAGAACTTTGCAGCTAATTCTACCCTGTGCGACGAAGGCCATCAACTCCCCATATTTCCTCCTATAACACAGAACAAGCTAGGTAACATACAAATATCCGTGCATGAGGTCGCCAAGCTAATCAAGAACCTAGATTCCAGTAAAGCAACTGGCCCTGATGGCATCCCAATTATAGTGTTAAAAAAGCTTCAACCAGAACTTGCTCCCATACTTACGAAACTGTTTAAGCGCTGCCTTAAGGATAAGTGCTTTCCGACTCCCTGGGAGACCTCATCAGTTTGCCCTGTATTTAAGAATTCAGGTGATAAGTCATCTCCCTCTCAGTACAGACCAATAAGTCTCCTGTGTGTTATGAGTAAGTTGCTGGAATCCATATTAAATAGAGAAATAGTCAACCACCTCAGCAGGAATAACCTTCTTAGTGACACACAATATGGTTTCCGCTCTGCAAGATCTACCGCAGATGTGCTGACTGTTATATTTCACAGGATTAGTGAATCTCTTGACAAAGGCTTCCTTTCTAGGGCAATTGCTCTTGACATATCAAAGGCCTTCGACAAGGTATGGCATAAGGGTCTACTTCACAAGATTTCCAGCTACGGTATAACTGGAAATGTTCTCTCAATCATTAAATCATTTCTCTCCGATAGGCTCATAAGAGTAGTGGTAGATGGACAAAAATCGGAGGCCTGCAATATAAATGCTGGAGTCCCTCAGGGGTCAATCCTGGGCCCAACTCTCTTCCTGATCTACATCAATGACCTCCCTAAACACATACTTAACTCATTCGTTGACGTCTATGCTGATGACACGACCATCTATGGCAACACATCAAAGGCTGTAAATGACAAAGCTCTCTCTGATTCTCTCTCCTCTGATCTCGAGCGCGTGGTTCAGTGGGGGAAGATGTGGCTGGTTATCTTTAATGCATCCAAAACCAAACTCCTATCCTTACATCATCAACGCTCTGATCCCCATCTGGCATCAGTTGTGATGGATTGCTCTCATCTGGGTGAGGTCCCGTGTTTTGACAAGCTTCTGGGTTTGACCTTTACTCCTGATCTGAAATGGAACACGTACATCGTCTGTTGCCAAGTCGCTGGAAAGATGGTGGGATCCTTCTACCGCTCCAGAAGATATCTCACTACTGATGAAATTCTCTATCTATATAAAAGCCAAGTACGTCCAAGGATGGAATACTGTTGCCATATCTGGGCAGGAGCTGCTAAAAACAGCCTATCCTGCCTTGATAGAGTACAAAATAGACTTGGTGGCTTAGTGGGGATGCCCTTTTCTCTTCGCTGCAACCTCTCTCCCACAGAAGAGACGTTGCGAGCCTATCCTTGTTTTATCGTTATTTCCATGGCAGGTGCTCATCTGAACTCCAATCTCTGGTCCCCCCTCGCCAATCTTTCACGAAAAACACCCGTCTAGCTGAATCCACTGTGAAAAATTTCCCCCACTCTACATCTGTGCCTAAATCAAAACGCGGATTCCATGAACAAAGCTTCTTTCTTAGAACTGCACACCTGTGGAACTCTGTTCCGTCTGCCTGCTTCCCACTGGACTACAACTTGGATGTGTTCAAGTTCAACGTTAACAAATTCCTAATGAACTGCCCCCTTAAGTAAACACTTCATCAAATCTCCACACTAACGTAATGTACTTGCAATAACCCTTATCCCGAGTTGCTTCCGGGCCTTGATAAGTGGTGATCACTGTGAAAAAAAAAAAAACAGTATACTATATGGATTTCAGATATAAGATTAAAACTCTTGAAATGATTAGAAGAATTAATATAACTATATTCTCATTTGTTGCCGTGAATTATTATAATATTAGGAACTATTTTACAAGATAGAAAAACATTTTTTTTTTTTTTATTTGTCATTTTTGTTTAGAAAGATAATCCTAAGTCTCAGTGCGGTATCTCTTATGTCTGACTGCTCATTTTAGTTTGACAAGGGAAAAGAATGAACAATGATTTTATTTTTTTACATGGCATTCCGTCATATCTGATGACAATTTATATTCTAACAAATAAATGGTTCATTCATCAAACAGAAAATGTTTTATTAATACATTTTAGGTAAATACTTTGAATGGCCAAGAAAAATAAAGATATTACGAGGCTCCGGAGATTTCAAATCTGATGCTTCTTATTGATTCCTAGACTTAACCAATTATCGTAAACATATTTGTCCCCGTTAGTTCCGATAGAAAATGTCTTTGGCTTTATACAGATTGCTCCTTAGGGGTTTCGTTTGATATTCAATCACTGACAAAAACTATAAAGTTTGTTTTGTCATTAATATTTAAGTATATTTAGGTATTATATTATAGGTAGGCAAGATTATAGTTACAACGGGATTGTTACAGAAACCCCACTGCTGATTGATAGTGTACATGAAATATATGTCTAGATAATAATTATTTGTTTATAAAGAACAATTATCAGAACAGTAAACATAGTAATATATAGAAAGGTTATCAGTGAGCAACATTGCGAAAGTTTTCTTTTAACAGACGAAGATCTTTCTGTGATTAATTAATGAATAAGTTATATTATTATTTCTCTCACATTTACACATCCTAACTAATTTCTGAACGTATATACCATTCACTGGACAAAGCGGGGAGAGGAGAGCGGTAGCTCTAGATATATCTAAGGCTTTTGACAGGGTATGACATGAGGGTCTCCTCAGGAAAATCAGATCATATGGTATCACTGGAAGAATACATAACATAATAAAATCCTTCTTAGATAAGAGAAAAATCCAGATTGTCCTCGATAGTTGTACATCTAAACAATATGATATAAATGCGGGAGTGCCCCAAGGGTCTATCCTTGGACATCTACTATTCCTAATATTTATTAATGACCTCCCTGACAAAATTGTCTGTGAGATGGGTATATAGGCTGATGTAACCAAACTCTATAACAGGCACGACAGGAAAATAAATGAACACATATCTAAAGAAATGGCAAAAACACTAGAGGATGACCTCCAATCTGTAGTGAAATGGGAACAAAAATGGATGGTCACATTCAATGCTTCCAAGACTAAACTTGTTTTCTTCAATAATTACAAGAAACCTTCTCTACCACCAATAGCAATGGCCAATAACTCTTTATCTGAAAGTACATCTTTTAAGTCATTGGCCTAACGTTCACAGGAAACATGAGTTGGAAAAATTACATTGAAAGCATTGCCAGGACCACTGCAAAGAAGATAGGGTCTCTCTATCATGCTAGAAAACTACTAACACCCGTACACTGTACCTCTATAAGGCCACCATTCGCCCATGTATGGAGTATTGTTGTCATATTTGGGCTGATGTATCTGCTACTAGTCTCTCACTCCTAGACAAGGTTCAAAAGAGAGTCGCCAATCTGATAGGTCCTGAACTGTCATCTAAGCTTCAGCCTCTGTCCCATCGACGAAATGTTGAATCCTTCTGCCTGTTCTACAAGTATTTTAATGGTAAATGCTCTGACGAACTGTGAGCACTTGTGCCCCCCACGACGTAAACACCCTTGACAAACCCGACAGGCAGCTAAATCCCACCCCCTCACAGTAGAGATCCCGAGGTATAAAAGATCTTTCTACTCCAGTAGTTTCTTCCTCAGAACCACTAAACTTTGGAATTCCATTCCAGGCCCCGTCTTCCCTAACTGTACTGACATGTAGAAGTTCAAGTGTAACATGAACCGACATCTTGCTGCCCAAATCCCTACATAGTACCCCAGTAGTTGTTGCCCCTGATAGTAGCCCCCTACACCAAAGTGGCAATGTGCCTTCTTGTATAGGGGTTATATTTTAGAAGGGATGACATATGTTATATTCTTATTAGAGTGAGAGTCTTGGAGGTTCATATTGTGCGCAGATATATCGCGTATATATCGAGAGAGAAATTTTGTATATATAAAGAGACAATACACAATGAGAGGAGATTTGATATATTGATAGATAGACCGAGAGATAGTGCGTTTGACATTTATGCTGTTTGACAGTTCTGTGAATGGGAGTGTTTCTATAAACATTGACACATATTATCTTTACCTATTTTGAGAGTATGGTTTTCTACAAACTTCTCATAATATAAATTGACAATACCTTTTCTCTTGAATGCATAACACAAAGACGCAGATACAAAAAGATGATGTTGTTTATTCCATTACGACCGGTCAATAGCTTTGCATTAAGGAATTCAAGTCTTTACATGATTCTTTCTTCTTCTAACATCTGCTTCAAAGGTTTCATGTCAGCTCTGTCTCTGACTCCTCTCTTCTCCCCTGACTGACTGAGTCCCTGACTGACTTACCAAAGCTCTCTATATTGAGACCCATGACGTCACTGCATGACCAACACATGCATATTAGACACATGGCATGACATGCCTCCGTGTTTAAACATTCATTGCTATTCACATGTTTCAACTCCGATTTCTCTAACCTACTTTACAAATATGTTTAATATTTTCTATTGTTCTGATCTAGATTCCTTATTTTAATTTCATTACATTACATTCCTTTCTCTATAAACAATGGTAATTCTACATTCCATTTTCAATAACATTCTTATTTCAATAACATTATGTATTCTGTATTTATTTTAACTTATGACCGGAATTCTCAATTCCAAATCTAGCTTCGCAAGTTCGAATCCTCGACTATCCTATCTCATATTTACTCACTTACAAGAACAGGCGGCTGTTCCATTACATTGTTTGGGGTGAAAATGTAATAAAAAAAAAATGACTGCCACCGAATAGTTTAAAATGTTTAATTTGTTACGTGCATACAGGATTCAAATTGTTCCACCAGTGGTACAGTTATATAAGCCATGCTGATGATTGCGGATGAACATGAAACGTGTTACGATTAATAGAATTCGATTATTTCTGTTTTTGTCTTAACAGTTGTGCACAAAAAAAAAGCGCTAACACACTGAACTGGAGAATACAACATCTATCTTCAACAAGCAGAGACTGCGCTAAACACCCTCATGGTAATTAAGGAAAAGAAAAAGAAAAAAATTATTGTCTACATCTTCCTGATAAATGCTTTGGTATAGGCCGAAAATTAGGAATCTACTATATAAACGGTTATATGTCTGTCTCCATATTTTCCTCCATCTCCTTCGAAAGTCGCAGAGTGGCACCAGGGGCCTCAAATGATTGGATTTTTATGGGCTGTTCTTTTATGGGTCTTTAGCTGCTGTGAACTTTTTAAAGGAGCCAAAAATGGGTCCAAATTGAAAAACTCGTTAAACATTTTGTACATTCATCTTAGTTTATATTTAATTTCTAATCGGTTTATATGCATGTCACGTTGGTACAGTGGTAACGTCACCAGCTTTGAATGCTACAGTTTTGCTTTTAGTTTCGATTCTAGCTAATGGCACCAAAATACTTTTTTTTTTACTTTTGAAATCACGACTCTATAATAATATATACGAAATCTGGACAAATTAAAATATCATATTTAAGCGTATGTTATGCCCTGCCAAAGCCAGGCGCTCCCATGCTAATTTTAAATAAATATTTATCTGAACAATAAAAATATTGAAATTGAATATGTCTGATCTTTTAATCGTCATGTTTTGAATTTCATTTTCATTGTCCTTCTTAACAGGGGATTTCTATTAATCTTATATATACAATGTTTGTGAAAATGTGCAGCTTTGCAAATATTTTCTACTAAACCTGATGTGCCAGATTAAACTACAGAATATATATATATATATATATATATATATATATATATATATATATATATATATATATATATATATAACGCGACTTGTTATGTAAACAAACACATTTGCAAACCCTTTTTTCATACGCAAAAATTAGTATATAAACAGACTCCCCCCACACACACCTCTAACAGAATTCACTGTTCCGGTAAAAATTACGACCCACTTTAATCATTTTAAATTTATATTGTCTATAGATCCAGCTGTAGCACTTTTCGACAATTTTTCAAAAAGGTTGAAATGCGATTTTTCCATTTTTTTTATCCTTCTTTCTTAGAAAGCTCGCAACTTTTATAGGTTTTTATTTATTTATTTTTTTGAAAAGCTCAGTCTTTTCTTTATTTCTATGGCGTCGAATGGATCAGGGTGGCCTGACGAAGTCTCATTGACTGATACAGATGGCTGCTTGTAGCGTCCATATGTAACTCTTTACCCTAGAATAAATAATAATATATATATATATATATATATATATATATATATATATATATACCTTTGTCAATTTATATATATATATATATATATATATATATATATATATATATATATATATATATATATATATATATATATATACCTTTGTCAATTTATATATATTACATTAGTCAGTTTTTAAGTTATAATTATTATGCAAATTAAGGTTAGAACAAAAACTTTTTCAAATTACATAAGTAAAAAAGTTTCCAAGGAACATTTACGTCGATTTTTTTTGTGTGTCAAAAACAAATTTTACCTCATATAAACAATCAAAAACAAATTTTACCTCATATAAACAATCAAAAACAAATTTTACCTCATATAAACAATCAAAAGACCATCTTTGTCTTAGTTATTGATGATAAATCTGATGTCGCTAAAGTAAGGAAATTCCAACTTTACTGATTTAAAAATGAATTGTTTCGAAATCAAAATTATGTCATCGTCTCGATTAAGACAGTGCAATTTTAAAAACAGTTAAAAGAAAGTGATATTCGTTTCAATGATTTGGAAGAATATTTAGCTGACAATTATTTTCCCGGTAAAGAGACAGAGAACAATTGTTTTAAAAAGAATTAAATTGCTAAAATTTTAAATAAATAATTTAAAAAATGCGCATTATTTTTTCTGTATTCAAAGAATAATTTGCTTATAATGAAAGTTAAAAAAAACATTATTTTTTCTTAATAGTATTGACGCTGAAATATTTTTATTTCAAAAGGAATATTATTATTAACAATATAATTGATGTAGAAAACACCGTATAATTTCCATTGTGTCACGCTAGTAATTAAACTGTTACGCAGCCAAGTTGTGAAATATTTTTAATCGAAAGCTGAACATTCTGGCTACATATACATATATATATATAAAAAACAAATTATGAAAATATGCCGGTGTTGGAAAGGACAAAAACGAATGAAGCGTTTTTTTTTAAAAGTAAATCTTACTTGATTTAGTCACAGCTTCTACACAATGATTTTTCCACTATTAATGATTGCTACGAGATGTTCCACTTGACCACTGTACATTCATTAACCCTTATCTTCCAGTGGCTTCCCTGTCCTGATAAGTAGTGACTCTTTTGTAAAAAAAAAAAAATGTGTTCCATAATATATTTCGAGGTAAGAACTCTTTATCCAATTGTATATGTTTCAAATCTTTTGAAACTTGTGTGGACTTAAACGTTAAAATTTGCCGCTTTAGTTATGTAACCGTCTCTGTGCTTAATTGTCAACCGGCTGAAACAAGCCAGAGTGTATATATTTTTTTAGCAGCATGCATCTTTATGGAAGTGCAACAAACATTATACACACATGAGCGATATACAGATAAATCGTTACAGAGACAGACTATACAACATAACAGATTATACTATAACCTTGTATTCGTTCCTATTCACGAAGGCAAATATGAAAATGACAGCATGAAGAAAACTCATATTTTTTTATATATATTAGATGGCAATTGTATGGCTGTAGGCTAACATCGGTCAGAGTTGAGCATGAGTAACATTCAAGTTGATTGATTTAAGCATAGACTGTAGAAACCGGTGCAAGAGTGACAGTATCTGTTGCAGAGATTGCATGTGCGTTCCATCTCTTGTCCACTAGAGCCATCATTTTGCTTTTTGCAGGAACAACTCCTCTGTGTCAGCTTCTGCTTAGCCGACTTGATTTATTTGGTCGGGATTTCTTTCCATTTGAATCGGTTCACTGCCAGGCATTCCAAGATGGTAATTATTACCTCAAATGTCAATGCATACGTGTACATTGGAATCGAGGATAATTTTCTCATTCCATCGATAGAAAATTGGTTTGCTGATGAAGTCATTTTTCTAGAGATTAATGTATCTTGTTGCAAAGAAAAAGGGAATGAGAATTGCTCATGATAAAATATATATATATAAAGCCAATGACATTGTAAACAGTTTTGATTTAAACTGCAGTAATATTGATTTCTTTTTAAATGATTCATGAAAAGAATATTAAATACGATTTGGAATAAACTTAAAAATATTGCTTTTGCTTAATATAAGTTAGAGGTTGTGGGATGTTCGTTTAATTGTCCACATTGTATAAAAAGAAAGAATTCGGCCATTATTCCACTAGGAAATATTATGGACAAGCGGTGGGGAGCAGCTTTGCCGGGTCATAAAATATATTTAAATATATTTTAATTCATGCAGATTTCTTATCATCACAGGGTCAATTCTCTATTGAATATATATATATATAATATTATGGTAAAATATGTATTGTCAATTAGATTTCGGTCTTTGTGTATATTTAACATGATACTGGAAGAGCTGTTTTACATGAAAAATAAATATTTGGATCTTGGAATTTAAATATGTTGTTTTCCTATATATATATATATATATATATAAGTGATATGTAGTTTGCTTGAAGCATTGTGTGGGATAGGTATGTAGTAGAGATTTAGAAGGCTATCACAATGCAAGGAATGAGATATAGTCGGTGTTGATGAGAGAAGACGAAAACAAATGGCGATTTACAAATCAATAAGTACATACATATACATATATATATATATATATATATATACATATATTTATTCAATTGTATTAAGTATAAATGTCTTACTTGTTGTGTCTGCGACAATATCTATAATATATTTCGGGAAAAATTCCCCTTTTCAGATGGTGGATGTTACAGTTCAATTCACAAAATGCCAGGTGGAACGAAAAGAACTGTAACATCCACTATCTGAAAAGGGGAATTTTTCCCCGAAATATATTATGGATATTGTCGCAGACACAACAAGTAAGACATTTATACTTAATACAATTGAATAAATATATGTATATATATATATGTATATGTATGTACTTATTGATTTGTAAATCGCCATTTGTTTTCGTCTTCTCTCATCAACACCAATTTATATCTCATTCCTCGCATTGTGATAGCCTTCTAAATCTCTATTACATATATATTAGTACTGATTTTTAAAATTACTTGGTGCCATCAGCTAGAATCCAAACCAAAATACTTGGTGCTCCGGACGCATTTCTTTCAAAACTAAATATAGCAGCAAATTGAAATGAACATTTTAAATTTCAACTTGCCTACATATTTCGGTGCACGTTATTCGTCCATCCAAACAAAGATTTTACTCGTTGTAAACCATCCTTGGTGTATGATTACTATTTCCGGTTAATTTCAGTGTTATGTGACAAGTAGTTTAAGAGTTTATCTGTTAAATATTTACACACACACATCTATCTAATATATGTGCATATGTATAGATCGTGGAAATAAATAGATACCTACACATACATCTACTGCTTTATTTATATACAGAATATTTAGAGGTTGACACTGATGTATAGACAGCGACTAAAAAGGAAATAATTTATTGAAAGTCTGAAAAAAAATGTTTGAACAAAATCTATCTATAAAAGTGAAATTGTCTGTGTGTGTGTGTACATTTCCCTACCAAACTACTCTGTCAATTTTCAGTCTACAGACTCGAGATTTGACATAAAAGGTATTGAGATTTGGAAAAATCTTTTTAATTGGTTTTCGGTAAAATAATTTGGCTGTCAAGGGGTAAAAGTTCAACGAGTTGACCTTTGAAAACTCTACCAAACTCCTCCGCCAATTTTCGGTCTAAACATTTGAAATTTTAGATTAGGTTACTCGGACATGGATCTAACTTTTTAGTTTGATTTGAGCCCAAAACAAATGTTATGGGGTCAAAATTGGAGTCAAAGATTAAAAAATTGACCTCTGCAGTCTCTACCAAATTTTTTACACATTTTACACAAAATGTATTCAGATATAGGGCAAGCTTTTTAATCTCTTTGTGGCCGAAAACTTGGCTGCTAAGGAGTCAAAGTTCAAATGATTTTACCTTTTCGGTCTCTAGCAAACTATTCAGCCAATTTTGGGTCTAAACATTTGAAATTTTACATAAAGGGTATTTAGATATGCAACAAGTTTTTAATCAGTTTTTGGGTGAAAATTTGGCTGCCAAGAGGTCAAAGTTGAAAGAGTTGACCTTTGCAGATTTTAATAAACTCCTCCGCCAATCTTGGGTCTAAACACCTGAAATTTTAGATGTAGGTTACCTGGACATAAATCAAATATATATATATGCACATAAAGTTATGAACAGTACATAGGGCCTGAGAAAAGCTAGGCTGACCTGTTAGTAAGTGAATATATAAACAGCAACAAAATCGTCTAATAATATGTTAAGGCGTTTAATGTTCGTACGATCAATTGTAAGATGAAAAGTGTGTACATTCCCATTTTTCGGCCGATCGTCTTGTATTATTGATGATTAATCTAAGGCAAAGGAAGTCCAACTTTATACATATAAAAATGAATTGTTCCCAAATCAGATTATGTCGTCCTTTCGAGTACAACTGTAAAATTTCAAATACATTTTAGAATGTGACATTCCTGGGGTTTTTTTTTTTACAAAGGAGTTACCACAGAGGCTACTCAAGGATAAGGTTTAATATGTGTACCATAGTCAATGGGACAAAATTTGTAGTGATCGTAAGTAGTAGAAATTTGATAAATTGGATTACTTAATGGGGACGGCTCATCAATAACTTGTTTACATTGGACTTGAATATAACCGTATTGTAGTCAGCTGGAAAGCAGGTAAATGTAAGGGAGTTCCACAGGCGAGTAGTTCTAAGAAAGAAGCTTTGTTCATGGAATCTGTTTTAATTCAGGCACAGATAAAGAGTGGAGGAAATTAATGATAATGGTTTCTGCTAGTTTTCCTAAAAGTTTGTCAAAGAGGGACCCTAGATTGGAGCTTAGACGAGCACTTGTCATGAAAATTACGATAGAGCAGAGACAGGCTCACAACGTCTCTTCTGTGAGAAAGAGGTTGAAGGGAAGAGAAAAGAGCAGCCCCACTAAACTATGAAGTGATTTGAAGCACATTTACCAAGCAAATCATATTTAGTTTCAAGTTCAAAAAGAAATGTTGCAGAAAACGGAATTGAGCTTTGTTGAGAAATGAGAGCAAATATTCAACACACCTTGTTGCATCAGTTCTTAATCTACTCAAATAAATAGGTTAATATCCGGAGACAGGGATGTGCATTGGAGGATACAAGGAGTGCCCAAGCAACTGCGCCTTTTTACTTCTGTTTTAAAAGTGCCCTTTTCAGAGGAATGTATTATAAGCCTGTACCCCACCATTACTATATTTCTTCGCTTGAGCATCTGCCCTGACAAGGGCTCTGCCCGTCACTGTCCAGAGAATGTTTTGATGTTACGACTAGAAAAGAACTTGTAGTGAAAGGTGTCGAACAAAAGTTTTTGCATCTTGAAGTTCACCAAAAAGAGACACAAAGATTATCACGTGACCGGCTGCAATGTGTTCATTTTTAGGGTGATAATAAATGTTACACTTGAAAATCCAGAATGTTAAGGATTATTGCTGCAGTGTTGTATCTCTGTGCTTGTTTTCTAAGTACTTTAATGAAATGTGCTCTGACGAACTCATAGCACTGGTGTCCCCTTCGACGTAAATACTAATCGACTAACTCAAGCAGCAAAATCCAATGCCTTCACTAGAGGGGTTCCCTGATACCTGAGATCTTCCTAATTCCAAGATTTATGAATTCTCTCCCTGTATCCTGCTTCCCTAATTGTACTAACATGCAGAAATTTAACTGTGAAGTTAGCAAACATCTTGCTGCTTAACTCCCTATTTAGAGTGCTCCTGTAGACAGTCGCTAATTAACAGTAAGCCTTTACGTCTCTGTAGTATTATCTTTTGTTTGGGGATATTATGGGGAGGGGGATAGGGACCCGTTGTTTTATTTATTTATTTATTTTTTTTTTTTTTTGAAGAGTAAATTACATTGTCCTTCGAAATTCGGAGATGGGTTTTTTTTCCTATTGTCTGTGGAGCTCTTATCCTTTAGAGTATGATGATATGGTCGACAAGGACATTTGGGGGAAACTGACTTTTATCAGTCCCTTAGACAATTAATGATACGGCTATGCCCACTGCATTACCACCATATTCATTTTTATATTTTTACATTGGCACCCTTACTCTGGATTCGAATAAAAAGACAATACAGTTTTGCGTTATTTTAAATTCTTTTTTCCACTGGATTACCACCTTCTTTCACTATAGGATGGGTTTCTTGTCTGTGGCATCTAATCTGTGAAAAAATTCTAACAGAATTGACTAGGAGAGTTTTTTGAAGAAATTGACTTTTGTTGGTTCATTGCATTATTAATGCGCCTTTATTGTTTTTGTTTTACTGATTTTGCATGTACCGTTTTTGCTTTTTTTGTTGTTGCCACGTGGACTTAGGATTATTATTAGTATATAAAAAAAATCCAATGCTTTTGCCGAACAAGAGCGAATGGGAGCAATTCTTTCAAAACCCGGAAAATATGGACAGACGAATGAACAACACACGAAAATAACAAGATGCAAACACAAGTGTTAAAGTTTAAATTAATTTTATTACAAAAATAGACTATGGGAGGAGGAAGTAGAAAAGAATGTGAGGTTAAACAAAGTAAAAAAAAAAAACAAAAAAACAAATCATGAAAATTGATGGTGTCTAAAAATGCCGACGGAAAATATATAAACAAATGAAAACTTCCGAACAAACAAACAAACAAACAAAAAAAATAACAAAGCAACCATCAATTCACCGAGCGAGAATGAGAGAAAGCCAGGGGCGGTCAAACAGTTTATTTCTTGTTATCTTCCAAGGTATTATCACCTTTTTTGAAAGCCGTTAGTTTTATTAGCTGTCCTCCTTTCATCTCTGACCAAGTGTCGATTAGACCAATCGCAATCTTTTGCATGTAATTGACTTTTAACGATCTCTTGAATAAGAAGTTGCATTCTGCACTGTTTTTGTCTTTTTAATGTTGTATTTCTTCCCAGATTTAGAGTTAGTAATATGGTTAATAAAGAGTGTTGTCGTGTACTTGTATCAAGCATTACCTTCCTTCTAGTGTCTGTGTATAAACACAATTATTCCACCCCTCCCTTCAAAAAATTCTTGTCTCTATGTAAGTACACTGCTGCGAGGATGTTCTATCATAATTATGTAAGAATACTAACTTTAATTTTGCCTATAAATTTAGTACTTGCAAACCCTATAATTTATAGATAAATTAAAAACTAGGTAACAATTTTATAGTGTTACTGAACCCTTTGGTTTTCCTGGGTCCCAATTCTTTTATTTTCATGAATAAATAAAAATGTGCCAGATTATCTACAACTTTTCGGGTGTGTAAGTACACTAGCTCTGTATTCATTTACGACATAAATGATTTCAAAAAGATTTGATCAAATTGATTTTTCTAAGACAAAATCATGGTTTCCATTTTAATCAGTTTTTTGTAAACTCAAGAAGATGATTTCTAATTAATTTCTCAAAACATGTAACATAATTTCTATATAAAGTTAGGTATGTATGTACGTTTATGTATCTGCAAATAAAAGATTCAGATAAGCAAAGACATGAGGTTGGGTAATGTGGATTATATTTACTTAAATTTAGTTTTATCAGGTTGACAAGAACGTGCTTGTGGTTTTTTGCTTTTAAATTCTGATGAACATGTCTTGGCTCAAACAATAATTTATTGATCGAAATAAGCATCAGTAGAATGAACACATTTTTGCTAAAGCAGTAACGTAAAAATGTTGCGTTCTAGTAGCGATGAAGGCGCTAAGGTTTTTGAAGCATTTCTCACACAGAAAGTTGTTGAGATGCTTGAAAAAGTGGAAGTTGGTAGGATAGAAGTCTGGAGAGTGTGGCAGATGAGGCAGTTTTGCAGCCTGATTCGTTCAACTAATCTCAAATAAATAAGTTAATATCCGGAGACAGGGATGTACATTGGCGGATACAAGGAGTGCCCAAGCAACTGCCCCTTTTTACTTCTGTAAAGGCCGGTTTAGCAACGTGCGGTCAGGCCTTTTCTGTTGACTGGGTGTTGTTTCAAAAGTTTCTGATGCATTTCATTTGTTGACAATACTTCTCTGCCATAATGGTTTCGCCTGCATTCAAAAACTGTAATGGATGAGATTGGTTGCAGACCACAAAACAGTCAGCATGATCTTCTTTTGGTGCAACTCTGGCTTCGGAGACGTGTCAGAGTGCTTCGTCAACTTCTAAATACTGGGCTGAGCATCGCCAGTTGTTGTAAAGAACCCACTTTTTATCGCAAGTAACAACCCAGTCCAGGAACGGGTCATTCTTGTTGCGTAGAAGAAGAGAATATGACACTTCATAGCATTTCTTTTAGTTGTCTTTCAATTTATCAATTTTTTTTGTCTTTCAATCTCTCGAGTGGTTGGGAATCGTCGTATACATTACGTCTAATTCAGAAGTAAGTTCTCGAACAGTCGTGCATGGATTGGCTTCGACTAAGACTCTTAATTGATCATTGTCAACATCTGATTGCTGGCCACTATGCTCATCATCTTTAAGATTCTCGTCGCCGCCATGAAATTTTTTAAACTGATATTGTGTTGTGTGTTCAGTAGTGGTTTCTAAGCCAAAAGGTTCATTAATATCGCAAGCAGTTTCAGCAGCTTTTTGGCCTAGATTGAATTGAAATAAGAAAATTGTGCGAATTTGTTTTTTTTTTCCATCTTATATTCATCATTCTGAAAAGACATAATTGTTTTAAAACAATTGTAATTTAAACAATTAAATAGTCAAAAACGCTCTTCAAAATTATATATAAAGTAAGACTATTATAACGAAAACTTATTTGTAAATACATCATTTGAAATCAAAATTAAATATTCCACAAGAACTTTCTCATCAACCTAATATATAAAATGAAAAATCGAAGGTGGAAATCTTTCAAAATTCACATAAATTAGAGTTTTCTAAAGTTTTAACAATACGTATTAAATACTATTTGAATTGTAGTTTCTTTGCATTATTTTAAAGCTTTTTTTTTTGTCCAACAACGGATTTGAAATTTTAAATATTTTAGATTTGCATTGGATTTCATCCGTAGTTATTAAGTAGTAAAGAAAGGGGTTTAATTTTTTAGTTTCTTCTTTCTTTCTTTCTCTCCCTCCCTGTCTATTTCTCTCTCTCTCTCTCTCTCTCTCTCTCTCTCTCTCTCTGACACTGACTAAGAAGGCCATATTGTTACTGACTAGCATACCCAGACGGTATTGTAAAAGCATACATATTTACAAAAAAAACTTAACTCTCCTCGTGGACATGAGTGATCTTAAGCTATTCAGAAAGAAAGAACTAGAAAAACTTTTAGACACAATGTAGGAATGCAGTTCAGCGTATAAAATGTGTGATGAAAAAGGGAATACTGAAAACGATAAGAATTGCACAGTCGATAAGAGCACTTGAAGAATATGAGACAATAAAGACTTTGACGTTTGAAAGCAAATATCATCAAGTTAATAGCGATTAAAGAGATAGTTAAAAAGAATACCAGAGGACAAGGAATCTCCTAGAAACAAAATTATGTAGCAAAAACCTAATTAAAGGAATGCACTTTACATATTTATCACAACGAAGCTAGCAAAGAAAATGTATCACGATAGCGGAATCTGCACACTGTTAAGAGGAGCAATTAAAATATATTAAATAAAAGATGAGAAATAAAAGTTACATATAACTTTATTACATCATTAGGTGAATGAGAAAGGAATGCGTTAGAAATATCTCTTTATATGCCATGACATTTCGAAGAGGAGAAGAGCTAGTATTGAACAAAATGTAAAATACAGATGAAAGCTGACTTAAGAACATTTAGATTGGCAATGAAGAAAGTATATATTATGATATATCAAAGAGAATATAAATTCTGAAAATAAAAAATATAATTAGAAAGAGGGGAAGTAAGCATACGATAATAGGAAGGTAAAAAAG
Source organism: Euprymna scolopes (assembly GCF_053919585.1). Taxonomy (NCBI): domain Eukaryota; kingdom Metazoa; phylum Mollusca; class Cephalopoda; order Sepiida; family Sepiolidae; genus Euprymna; species Euprymna scolopes. The sequence continues at coordinate 147,862,792 of NC_136492.1, forward strand.
TATATATTAAAAATGAAAAGGCAACATTTTTTTTTTATATGGGAGTCACCACTTATCAAGGTCCAGAGGCCACTCGAGGATAAGGGTTATTGTATCTACAGTAATCAATGAGATAATATCGTAGTAATCGTTTGTAATGGAGATTTGATAAATTGGATTATTTAAGGAGGCGGTTTATCAGGAATTTGTTTATGTTGGACTTGAAGCATATAAGTAATAGCAAAAAGAAAATGGGAATCACTAAGAAATAATGGGACATCATTAAAAATAAACATACAATAAAAGTAAAGTTGAGAGAAGAGAGAGGAAAAGGTAAAGAGACAGAAAAGATAGAAAAATAAATACAATGAGGAAGTACATGTCATCAAAAATAATCAAATTCTACCCAATCTCCACCATTAACGATTACTACCACCTTAGATTCATTAAATCTTATCCTCGAGTGACCTTCGGGCTTTGATAAGTGGTAATTCTCTTATAAAAGAAAACAACAAAACAAAAAAACATAAGATTTGTTTCAGTGTAAGAAAAGTATCCAGATACTGAATCTGACCTTTAGCTCTTTAGATTAGGCACCATTTTCATATACTCTAAATTATTGGTTATGAATGAAAAACACAAAACTGTCCTCTTAACCCTCTTGTGTTGAGTGCCATCTTCTCTTTTCATATTTTAGCAAATTTATGCCAAAATGCTAAGGTTCCATTTTCCTTTAAAACGTTTCTCCATCACTAAAATATTCTGACGGAATCCCGTGCCATGTTCAGCACTTACCTCACTAAGATTCCCTGTAAAATTCTCCAACGTGACAATTTTGCTAAAAGTGATACTTAATTCGTCAAGAAGGTCAGAAATGGAGTCTCCATGCCATTGTCTGTATAAAAATACCCGCAGATGTTCGGTACTTTTTGAGTGCTGCACAGTGTTACTGGGAGGATTTCTGTACTTTCGATAGATATGGGATTTCACCCTTATTAACTGGATCATACTCATAGACATACCATGATCTTTCCATTTCCCAATTCAAAAATAATAAATTCTCCCTTCTTATGTTCGCCAAATCTCATTAGCTGAGAGCTGACAATTCGTTCATTTTAGAATCTACATCTTATTACAAAAACGAACACTCCAGAAATGTTCAAATATGGCGTCACTCTCTACAAGAGACAATCGTTTGAAATAAAATAAATACAAATATAATAACCAACTGCGACACAGCGAGACATGTTCATAAGCCAAGAATTCTTTTAGTTTTGCATTTAAATATACCATAGACGTTAATTGTTCTTATACGTTTATGCTACAGTGCTAAATCTTTTGTGTTTACAAAGATCCTGCATGTTGTAATTAAATACTGATAAGACACTATTTCATCTTATTTTAAGCTAGATAAATCTTTCTTTTTTTAAAGTATGATTGACTAAAAGACTTCCTTTATATGCAAAATAATTGTTCTTATACAGTTACGCTACTGTGCTAAATAATAGATCGTACATGTTGTGAAATACTGTTTTTTGATACATTGCATGCTGATAAGTTATTACTTTATCCTTTTTAAGCTAGATAAATCTTTTTTTTTTTAGTACGATTGACTTAAATTCTTTCCTTATAAACTAAATAATAAAAAATGGATAAAATGAATAATATAGCCGAGACCCGGATTTTGCCGAAACCTTACACAGTGAACTATATTGCTTGACTCTAACATTAAACCATAACCAGAAATTGACAGTTTATATACTTCAAAATCTCCTTATATGTGATTTTGAAGCTTTTAAACTGCCTATTCCTGACTATTTGCATAGTGTGTGCGTGTGTGCATGCGCCTGCCTGTGTGTGTTTTCGTGTATGCGTCTGTGTGTGTGCATGTTTGTATGTGTTTTTGTGTGTCATCCGTGTACGTTTGTTCATGTGCGTTTTTGTGTGTGGTTGTGTCTCTGTGCGATGCAGATCGCTCTAATACTTGCGTCAATCAGACTCGGCGATGGCAATATATGCGAGTAGTTAAATACTTAGAAATTTTTAAAGAATCAGAGTCAGGAATTTAGTAAGGAATCGTTAATTGTATTGGAATCAGGAAAATATTGAAATCGTCCCATCACTAATGTATATGTGTGTGTTCAAATTATATGGCTTGTATTAATATGGGAACTGTTAAACAAATTGTTTTTCTAAGAGCCGAATGCCTTTTTCTAATAATGGAATTCAAGCATTATTTCTCAAAAAAAAAAAAAAACGAAAGAAAACATTGCAAATTTTTAAGTTATGTGTTTTATTTCCCGTTTTTCCTCCCCCCCCCATTCAATTCTGATGCCAAATTTAGATTAGTATTCCTATTTTAATTTATTTTAATGTAATTCAAGATATTTTTACCAAAATACCACGGAAGTTATTCTTGGTTACACCTTTTCCTATATAATGTCATAATAGCAATTTTTTTCATTAAGACATTTCCTGATAGCGCTTAATCTTCTAAATAACCGATTCATAGTAAACATAGATTCAAAATTTTACTTAAATATATCTTATTATAATGTAGATTATGTGTCTGCGTGCAGCCAAACTTATACAGTTTTTTTACTTGCATTTCAAATGATTTTTTTTATCGGAAATAATTTAGATATATTATTTAGATTAAGGTTCTAATCTTTAATGTTATTTTCACAACGTTTCGGCCGATGTAACCTCTGAACTTTAAGTTCCTCCTATCATATTCATAAATCTTTACTGAATTTTGAATAGAAACCTATATTAAAATCACTGGGTAGTTTGTCTTCATTCCATCAGTCACCCTTATTGAAAATTGAACTTCTAATCTCTAGAAGACTTCGAACTGATTATGCTTAGCACCTTTATCCGTTGTCCTACGGTGTGAGCTTGAAATTTGAGTTAATCTATTTTGCTGGGCAACGCTGAGATACGGGTCAACTAGTAATTTATATAATTCAATTTATACAACCTAGCTGACAAAACGAATTGTGTGACTTATTAACATGTTTATGATTTAAAATTCATTTCAATAGATATGTAATAAGTATTGTGGACAATGAAAATGTAGAAGATTTCAACTACTTGGATGTAGTTTTCACAAAGTGCAGGCACTTCACTTATGTGTACTATTTATGTTTCAGGCATCGGTGGGTGGTCTTCCATTGATCAGTTAATCCGTTGAATGACTTCTCTCCCCACTTTTCCTACATGGTGCTGCAAAGTGAGGACACGTAGACCGAATTTTTTTCAGATGCTGGTAACCTGCAAGATGTCACAGCAATCCCCAAAGATACTATCAGCTATTGAAAACTTTCCGACCCTGACCAATATCATTGACGCGCGATCATGGTTTGGTAAACCAGATCTCCTGGGCGTATGCTATCGACTTCATTATGGAATCGTTCAGGGAACTGATAAAACCAAACAACAAAAAGTTCTTTTGGGATGACAATCTTGACAGGCTTTTCTGCCAATCCAAGAGAATTATCATTGCCCATGTGAGATCAGGCGTTTCTGTATTTGATCCCAACAAAAACACATGCTTGCAAACTGATTGGAGCCGTACAAGATACCTCCTCCTGCAGCAGCACTGTACTTGTGACGATGACGATGACGATAACAAGGCCCCGATGTGCTGCAAGGATGGTTGGAAAGTAATCTTGGCAGGGGCAAGATTCACCAACGGTGTAGAATAGGGATACTCTTCAACTGAAGGCAACGACAATCTTATGGAGCCTCCAACACTCGTTTGTTCACACAGGGTTACTCTAAATTGCTTGTTGTAATGGATCACACTGTTAATTTGTGTGTTTAACAACCGTGAGCTTGACTCAATAGACAACCCACATTTATTCCGGTTGATCATGATTTGGTTGGTCATTTAAAATCATTCACAGCCATGGAAAATGGCACATTGGTCCCGATGCATTATCACATTATCCTACAATATCAGAAGTTTCGGCACTCCATGAAAATACTTCTGCAGACATTTCTGAGCTGGACGACTCTGCCTGCTTAACAGCATGCAGTCTGGCTGAAATTACCTAAAACACCATCTCATTGGACACCGTGCATGAGTTTGGACTGAAGGACCCAGTATACCAAACCCTTATTCAGCAGATATGCACAGATTTCCAGACATTCTAAAATGAACTCCCGAGGAAATATGTCCATATTGGCAGATGCGTGACCACCTGAGTTCTGAAGACGGCATTTTTTTCCTTGACAGGCAAATTGTAATCTCCATCAAATTTTGTAAAGTAATTTTGGAACATTTACGTATTGGCCATCAAAGCACTTCCTCAATTAAGTTACAGGCACACCAATCAGTTTATTGGCTAGGAATTCACCGTTCCATAACCCAGTACCCATTGTGTGGATCTTAATCGTATGAACCATTGATTGTTGATAGTTCCACTGAGTATCCATTTGAAAAGATTTGCATGGACTATTTCGAGATTGAAAGCAACTATTACTTAGACTGCTGACAGATTCAGCGGGTGGCCTATGATCTACCACATGGAACATTTATCCACAGGTCAGGTGCTGGTTGATGTGAAGGGAAATTTGTTGCATATATGGAGCTCCCCAAGAGATCAGTTCTGACGGTGGTCCCCAATTTATTTCCAAAATATTTCAATCATTTTTGTCAGCTTGGAATATAAGGCACAAAGATTGTCCTCTGCCGGTTACCCCCAATCAAATGGATGAGCTGAAATTTCAGTCAAGTCAATGAAACGTATCCTGCATGACAAGATTGGCCCAAATGGCACTCAACCCTGACAAAGTTGCCCCCGCCCTTCTGCAATTTTGGAACACCCCAATATGTGGTGTTGGTCTGCACACAGATATTACTCCACAGGCAGTTGAGGGATGGAATTCCAATTAATTCAATCTATTATCAACTACATGGATCTTTACTGCTTAAAAACGTGAACAGTTAACATCAAAGCACAACACATTCCAGAACAGGAGATACAACGTTAGCAACAGAAAACTTGAAAATCTCAATGTCAGAACAGATGTGGTGATACAGAGAAAGCAGAGTCGACGTGGATGAAACAAAACAGGCTGAATCGTTGAATGCCTTCCATGTAGACACTATCAAGTTAAAATCAATAGTGCAGGTCGCATAAACCTCAAGTACTGCAAATTCCTCCACCGATACTTATGCTTATCCAGGTCTGCTGTACCCAGATGTTCTGGTCATATGTGCAGAACCTCTGAATGAGTCCGAAACCACTGCCGTCAATCCTCCAGGCCTACCAGAGAACACCCTTGCTAGTCCAGTTCCTAGACCCAAAAGTCAAAATGAACACATAACTAAAGAAATGGCAAAAACACTAGAGGATGACCTCCAATCTGTAGTGGAATGGGGACATAAATGGATGGTTACATTCAATGCTGCCAAAAGTAAACTGGTTTCATTCAATAATTACAAGAACCCTTCTCTGCCAGCAATAGCAATGGCCAGTGACTCCCTGTCTGAGAGTACATCTTTCAAACTGCTTGGCCTAACGTTCACAGGAAACATGAGTTGGAACAATTATATTGAAAACATTGCCAGGGCCGCTGCAAAGAAGGTAGGCTCTCTCTATCATGCTAGAAAACTGCTGACACCTGAAAGTATCCTGTACCTCTATAAGGCCACCATTCGCCCATGTATGGAGTATTGCTGTCACATTTGGGCTGGTGCATCTGCTACTAGTCTCTCGTTTCTAGACAAGGTTCAAAAGAGAGTCACCAATCTGATAGGCTCTGAACTAGCATCTAAGCTTCAGCCTCTGTCCCATCGATGAAACGTTGCATCCCTCTGCTTGTTCTACAAGTATTTTAATGGCGAATGCTCTGACGAACTGCAGACACTTGTGCCCCCACGACGTAGACACCCTTGACAAACCCGACAGGCAGCTAAATCCCATCCCCACACAGTAGAGATTCCTAGATGTAGAAGATCTTTCTACTTCAGTAGATTCTTCCCTAGAACCGCTAGAATCTGGAATTCCATTCCAGGTCCCTGCTTCCCCAACTGTACTGACATGCAGAAGTTCAAGTGTAACGTGAACTGACATCTTGCTGCCCAAATCCCAACATAGTGCCCCAGTAGTTGCTACCCCTGATAGTAGCCCCCTACACCACAGTGGCAATGTGCCTTGTTTGGGGTGAAAATGTAATAAAAAAAAAAAAAAGTCCAATCGTTGATCCTTCTCATCCATCAGAGCCAGCTATCATGATAGCAGAGGCCGCAATGAAGAGTAACACACCCAGGGCCTTAAAGAAACCAGACAACAACGCAGGTCTCCGCAAACTGTAACTGCAGTATACATGGACTGTTTAATCCCATTGGTAGGGGAGTTCACTTACATTTGCTACTTATTTTTCAGGCATCGTTGAGTGTTCTTCCATTGATCAGTTAATCTGTTGAGTGGCTTCTTCCCCCCTTTTCCTACACAAAGTAGATGACACCATAAAAGTAAGACGACATATTGCAATGGTAAGGACAGCAATGATTGCACTAACCAATATCTGGAAAGACAGATTCATTTCACAATGCACAAAGAAACGACTCCTGCAAGCAGAATGTGTGGTCTTGAAGAAAGTTGACGAGAGGTAAATTACTGCTTTTGAATTGTGGTGGTGCCATAGAATTTTTTGTGTAAGTTGGGTAAACAAACATGCAAACGAATGGGTTATAGAGAAGATTGTACCATGCCGAAGACTGCGGGACAACATCAATGACAATAAATTGCGATTTGGGGGAAATTACGATTTTGGGGCATGTGGCTAAAATAGATGGCCTAATAAAAAATCTGCTCTTTGGTACAATCCCTTGCAAAAGAGGACGTGGAAGACCAAAAACAAGAACGTCAGACAACGTGAAGGACATTGTGGACATTAGCATGACTGAGTTGATCAGAATGACGCAGAACCAGTCAATGACTACGATTCGTGAAGAGTGCCATGGCTGATCAGAATGACCATTCAGTCAGAGAGAGAGAGAGAGAGAGAGAGAGACAGAGACAGAGAGTTATAAGTATTAATGATTTCTAATCAATTGTTTTGTTTTTTTTCATATATTATAAATAATTTCGTGAAAAATCCTAAAGAAAATCAGGAAATTAGAACAATTTTCTCAGATTCAAGCTTTTATTGGGAGGGGAAGGCAAATTGCAGGTCAAACAACCACCTTTTATCTGAAATGAATTAGGAAAGAAATATTTCCACAACGAGAAATTTTATTTCTATTTTTTCTTGTATTTATTTTATAACCATTTTTCTTTTCATTCTCCTTAATTTTTAAAAACTTTCCAGTTTGAAAAATTTCTTAATTCTTGTTTTCAACTTCACTAATTGGTAGTAGGCAGGCAGGCAGACTCGAACCCGTACTGCAAAGGAGGAAAAGAATGTGCAAAAAAAACGTGACGTCTTTGCAGTTGTGTTCATCGCCAAACTGGAAGTAGCGAAGGTTTAAATTTTTAAGTTTAAATCGAAAAGAGAGATGAGTTTCGAAAATATCGGTGAAAAAAGCGACCCCTCCTTGTAGAAAAGTGCCCATTTGAGGGTAATGGGATTAATGTTTTTGGCCAATTTTTCGATATTTGTTGTTTGAAGGGTCAAGCTTCAAAATGATAGCAAACTCGTGAAAATCTGTCGCCTTTGTCAAAAACTTTGGGCAAACGTAAATAACATACATACATACACACACATTTAAACTGACAGGTGAGATTTATATTATAGATATCATTTTAAAGACCGGTTTTCGCTCTATCTAATCGTTTAAATTACAATCGTTTTAAAACTATTATGTTTTCTTTTTAGAACGTCGAATACAAAATGGAAAAAAACAAATTTGCACAATTTTCTTATTTCAATTTAAGTTAGGTCGAAAAGCTGCTGAAACAACTGGCAATATCAACGAAGCGTTTAGCCCAGGAACCACTACTGAATGCACAACACAGTGATAATTTAAGAAGCTTCATGGCGGTGACAGGAGTCTTGAAGATGAGCGCAATGGTCGGTCATCAAATGTTGACAACGATCAATTAAGAGCCTTAGTCAAAGCTAATCCGTGCACAACTGTTCGAAAACTTACTTCTGAATTAGACATAATGTATACGACGATTTTCAACTACTTGGAAGAGATTGGAAAAACAAAAAACTTGATAAATGGGTGCCTCACAAATTGAACGACAGCCAGAAAAAAATGGTGTTATGAAGTGTCATCTCTTCCTTTACACAACAAGAACGACCTGTTTTTTGACCGGGGTGGTACTTGTGATGAAAAGTGGGTTCTTTACAAAAACCAACAATGCTGAGTAGAGTGGTTAGACGCTGACGAAGCTCCACCACACTTCCCAAAGCCAGAGTTGCACTAAAAGAAGGTCATGATGACTGTTTGGTGTTCTGCGACCGTTCTCATTTATTACAGTTTTTGAATGCAGGTGAAACTATTACGGTGAAGATGTACTATCAATAAATGTATTAAATGCATCAGCTACTTCGACAACAACACCCAACATTAGTTGACAGAAAAAGCTCAATTCGTCTACATGACAATGCCCGACCGCGTGTTATTAAATCGGCACTGTAGAAGTTGAACGAATTGGACTACAAAACTCTGTCTCATCCGCCATACTCTCCAGACCTCTCACCTACCGACTACGACTTTTTCAAGCATCTTGACAACTTTCTGTGTGAGAAATATTTCAAAAACCTAAACAATATCAAAAATGCCTTCAGCGACTTCATGGAGACCAGAACACAAGATTTTTACGTTACTGGCATAAATACATTTGTTTTGCATTGGCAAACGTATGTTGATTCTGACAGTGCTTATTTCGATCAGTAAATTTTTGTTTGAGCCAAGATATGTTCATCTGAATTCAAAAGTTAAAAAGCGCAAGAACTTTCTTGTCAACCAAATAACATGAATGCGTTTTACCATCAAAGGGTCATACTATTTGTAACCAAAGCATTTTTTTGCTAAATAGTTTAAATCAAGTAATTAATCCATTTTCATTAAATCGTTATTTATTTTTATACGATACTAGCTGTCTCAAACCGGCATTACCTGGGAATATTTGTACTTGTACTACATCTTTGTGACAAAATATTATTGACTTTAAATAAATAATTAGATACATCAGAGTAATCAAGACTAAATTTTCCTTATATCGATGTTTTTTTTATCGGGCTACTTTGTTTGCGTTGATAATATAATCTTAAACAGAAGATCTGTTTAAGCTGAAACAAGCCGGGCATTTACTTTCACCATGACTAATGTTTGTGCAAAATTTCAAAAACTCCATGGCGTGATTATTGAAAAGAGTGTGAACAAACGAACGGGCAGACGATTTGAGGGCAATTTTACCCCTATGATGCTTTAGGGAATTTCCCTAATAAAATAAAATAACACAATTCTATGAATAAATGACAAACAATTTCTTCAACTTAACAAGGGAAAGGTTTATTCGCAAAGCGTACTTTAGAAAGAAAGGAAGGAAGAAAGTAGAGTCGGGTCTCCACTGCCTTACAAGGTAGTTACAGCCAGTGGCTTTCGTCAATATCTCTAGTAGGGGCAGCGAAGCGAACAGACGTCTAGCACCGACCAAAGCTGGTAGCGTAAGAGCGAGAGTTTTCTTCTGAGATCGGAAGCTGTCTGGTCCCTAGGGGTTAATTCGTATTCATGTGCAAGTCCTCAGATTGGACAGTTTAAGGCCGCATCACTCACTCAGAGGAAGCGAATGTGCGAGAAGAAAAGGGGTCTATTTGTGTCTGCTACAATGCCTCCTAGAGGGGAAAACAGAGTTATCCCGGAAAATCTGTTCCATCAAAAATTTCCTTTCGCCCATGACTAATGTTTGTGCAAAATTGAAAAGAAAACGGAGGCGTCTTTATTGAGAAATATGCGAACAAACGAACAGGAGTGAATTACTAGGTCCAATCACTCTTTTGTTGGGGGCCAATAAACCACAAAAAAATGATAGATTTCAAAACTGTGTATTCGAAAAAGTGACTACTTATCATCAATATCACCTTAACTATTATGTCTATCAAATATATGTGCATGTGTGTGTGTGTGTGTGTGTGTGTGTGTGCTGTAAGTACTCATATGTATGTTTGTGTGTGCCATAGTATGTGTATATGTGACTGTACTGTAATCATTGTTTAACTGATTCAAACTTTTGAGATCGATATATTGCCAACTTTTTACTGTTTTGTGGAGAATTGATTTCGAACAGCAATCACTTTTCTTGATTTGTAAGCATTTTTACCAGAACGAAGAGTTAAAACTTACCTTTAATCATTTTCCCGTCTTTTAGTTTTCTTTCTTCATTTTTTTTTAAATTCTTCCTTTATCTTCTCCCATCACTTCCTTGGCTCTTCGGCTTCTTTTCTCAGCACGAAAATACCCCAGAGAAATTGCTGGTTTAGTAAGGTCAGTTTTGTGAACTGCAACCACAAAAACAAAAATGAAATCAAAACAAAAGATCACAAAGGAAAGAAATCATCAAAACTAAAATATATATATATATATATGTGTGTGTGTGTGTGCCAAAAATAGATTCATATTTTCGCAGAATTCTAAAAGTTCATTTCAGCTTGGTATCAGTTTTCACAACATCTAAGTAACTTTTTGGCAAATAAAGTGTAGCATAGATTTTCATGATACACGTATTAGCAATAGCGAATATCCTCACAACTATTCGTATTAACTTATAGCTGAAGAAAAAAAAAAGAATGAAACATCATATAAAAAAATATATTTTGTTTTTATTTTTAAATTTACCTGGCTTTGCAAACTCATATTTACTGATCTACACAAGTTAATCCTAAAATATAAGGATAATATTTCTTATAAGTATGTCTATATATATATATATATATATATAATTATTACTATGATTATTTGAATACCTACAAACACTAATGTTTCATCCTTTTGGGAATCATCAGTGCAGGGCGTTTCAATGATAGCCGGTCGGAAAATTCAAACCCGGCCATGAAGTCATCTCGGACTCCATTAACAAGGAATAAGCCGCGCAGCCAACGAGAAATACAGTTGAAATTAGCATTTATACAAAGCGTAAATGTCAAGACCGCCGAGAGTGATCTTACCAGTATAACATGATCTGTGCACGTACATATATATATATATATATATATATATAATCCAATACACACACATATAAGTCACTTTACATTTAAAAAATGAAATAACTTTTTTTCTATTAGTATATTTAAATTTCTCTTTTCAGAATTATATAATATCTTTGGAAAGTTTTGGTATCAATAAGTTTACAACAGAACAACGAGTAAAAATTATTGAATTTTACTTTGAAAATGAACGGTCAATTGTTGCAATGCGCCATTTCGATGTTCAACATCCTCCTAGTAGGCCTGCAATAATGAACTTAGTGATGTGTTTTCAAGAGCAGGGTTTAGTAAATAATAGGTCTAGACGTTAACAAGGTCGCTCAGTATGTACACCTGAAAATACTGAAGCGTAGCATTGAAGAGAACCCAATCACATCTACTCGAAGATGTTCTCAAGAACCTGCCATCTCACGGAGTTCTCTACAGCGCATTCAAAGAGACTTGCACATGTTACTGGGTTCAATTAGTGCAATCTTTATATAGTTCAAAAACGACTAAATTAAACTGTCAGGTTTGAGGAAACTGTAAGAAATAACAATGAGTTTATTCACAAGTTGATGATGGGAGATGAAGCTCATTTCTATTTCAATGTGTATGCCAATAAGCAGAATCCATTCTAAGTTCATGCAAGTCTAATCCACCCAGTTAAAGTTGTAGAAAAAGTTATTGCCCCTTCTTCTTTGAAGATGCAAATGAAAATGCTTTGCCTGTAACTACTGATATTTGAAGATATGTTTGTGAATTTTGTTCAACTTCAGTTAGCAAACATGTCAGGGTATTGGTGGCAACAAGATGGTGCCATTGCATATACAGCTAGAGCGAGAATACTTTTGCTAACTGATGTTTCAGGATCGAAAAATCTCTTAAAATTCCGATTTTGAATGGCCTTCACATTCACCTGATTTGACAGCATCAGGCTTTGGGGATATCTTAAACACAAAGTGCATGCTAATAAGCCTAAAACTATCCAAGAACTTCAGGCAAACATACGACAGGAAATCCTTTCCCTATAACTTCCGATGTTAAGAATTCTCATGTAGAATAACAAAGTGCTTGACTTTACAAAGCTGAGAATGAAGGCTACTTTTGTAATTAAGTCAGAAAAATTTCCACACTCTAATCTGTAATAAAAAAGAATTAATTAAATACAGTCATTTAAGAAAATTGTTTAATTTCAAAATGTAAAGGTACTTATGGGCCATCCTATATATATATATATATATATATATATAATGGTGGCACATAAGTCACTTTTTTCACAAGGGAATCACTACTTATCAAAGCCCAAAGTACATAAGGATAAATGTACGAGACTTGCAATATATTTTCTGCAGGAAAGAGGTTGTAGAGAGAAGAGGGCATCACTTCGATCAATCAGCTTTTGAAGCTGGTTATGAACATTGTCAAGGCAGGAAAAGGCTCTGAGCAGCTCCTGCTCAGATGTGGCAACAGTACTTCATCTTAGGACTTATTTAGCTCTTATGCAGATAGAGGATTGTGCCAGGAGTGATATATCTCCTGGAGCAGTACAATGATGCAACGGATTTGATGTAAATCTTTTAAGACATGAGTGAAGGTAAAACTCAGAAGTTTGTTAAAGTAGGGGGCTTCTTTGAGACTAGAGCCATTCATATCAATTGAGGTCAAGTGAGGATCAGAGTATTTATGATGAAAAGATCGAAGCTTGATTTTGAATGTGTCAAAATTAACCAGTACTTTTGTGGCATTGCAACATCTGCTCAACATCAAAGAAGAGACTAAGAAAGATCTTGGTCGTTGTTGGTCTTTGAAGTGTTGTTATAGATGATAGTGTCGTATGCATATACGTCGATGAAAAAAACTTAGAATGTGATTTGGGACAATTGATGAAGATGAGGAAGAGAGTTAAATAAATCCTTAAGCCATACCAGCATTGGTACTTTGAGCTTTGGACCTGATATAGTGATATGAGACGAGGAGGAGAGAGAGAGGAAACCTTAGTAGAAGTTAATACCCCAATGATGCTGAGTAAAACAGAGCTGAAAGGGAAAAGATACCGAAATATCAAAGTCCTATGTACGACATGAAAAGAAACTGAACTATAGGAAGCTCTGTATCGTTCCAGTAATTATAGGCACAACCAGACGCCAGAAAAAGAATTTTAAAAACTACCTGGCAAATATACCCGGTGAATCAAGTGCAAAAGAGTCTTGAACAACTGCGCAAAGGTGTGGTTGGAAACTTTGAAAAGATCTTTTGGTTGGAATATATGAGATAGCAGATGAATGTCTGGAATCCAGAGTTTGAACAAAATGATAAGAATTGAAAAAAAGGTAATATATATATATATATATATATATATATATATATATATATATATATATATATATGTATATGCATACAAAAACAAAACATAAATAAAAATATTAACTTTAATATATGATGCATTACTTTGGATTTGTTACGGGGGGGTGCTGGTGGCAAAAGGGATGGTCGACTGCCTCTGGGCTTTTGAAGATGATGTCAAAGGAAAGTCGGTCAGATCCTGGATGTAGGTGCCCCGGGAATTACATCAAAGAAGTCAAAATGGGGATATAGAATCCCCGGAGATTAGATTAGTAGGGTTAACATGTCAAGACAATGTGTGGTGAAATGTTTTGATGTCATCTCTGCCAATAAAATAGAGGCAGTGAACAACAAGAGAAGAGAGTGGCGACCACGGGCAGGACAAGTGGATATTATCTCTGGCATTTTGAGCATACACCCCACCTCGCAACCTCTCCATACTGTCAAGTGTTGTCGGCAAAAAAATAAACATTTTCTAATCATTTCATTCCTGTTCGTATTATTTTAAAAGGACAAGAGACTTTGCTTTTGAAGTTATACAAAACTCAAACAAACGTCGATTAGCGATCTGTTTGTTTTTTAATTCTTTTTGAATAATGCAACATATTGATATGAATAAGAACAAAGATAAACGAAATTAGAGTAAAGTAAATACAAAGACCTAGAAGATTTCCTAAATGCACCAAATCTGACACATCTGAACGCTTTACTTTATTATGTAGATTGTTGTTTGAAAGGCATAAATTAAAATATTGTTATTATTTGAGAAATTAACATTTTTTTACTCATGAAAATAAAAGATGGTAAACGTCAATATAATGACAACATTTCATGTGTTCTAATAATCTAGATTATAAATCATTCTCACATTTAAACAAATAACAAACTAAACCAGGATATGAATAATTACTGCAATGACAAAGAAAGCGACAATATGGCGACAGCTTCACTGTCAATAAGACTCCGAATAGGAATATCCGACAAAATCTCAGTTTCTATTCTTAAATTTTTGTATTTTACCAATCATATTTCATATTTCATCTGTTATACATTTGAAAATTCTTTTCTATCATATTAGGTTCAGTTTAAGAGTGATCTTTTTGAACATGTATTTTAACATAAAAAAGTATTTGAATGCATGTTTACATGTTTATAACTTCTGCATAAGATGACCTGTTTCATCAACAACAGAACTAAACAGATTTTATTAACTACAAAAAGCTAATATATTTACTATCATTATAAAATTCCAGTTTCTGTGGAAGGACAATTTAGCCGAAAAATTTAAGAAAAAAGTGTTTGCATCTTATTCAGTTTCTAAAACATTTTTGCTATTTGGAAGCCGGAATACGGCATAAAAAATTGGTAACAAAGTACAGTATATAATCAAATAACAATATAAATAATACTGTAAGGTGGGGCAAATACCGTAAGCAGGGTCCGGAAAAACATCGTATTCCACATCGTAACCTGAAAAAACGTATCCTAGGGCCACCGTATCTCGGAGTTCTACTGTATTTAATGTTTTCAAATGCAAGTTACTGAGCAGGTATTCCTGCTTGAAAGAATCAATAATCATATAATACATTATCCACACATGAATTAGTAGCCAATCACAACCCAGGTAATCTACTTGCCCATCTAATCGCAAGGGAAGACTCCAGCCTGGTTAGAAACCAGCTTTCTGGGTTTCTATCTCAGTATTCAGGTCTCGCTCAAGGAGTCAAAAAGCTGAACACTGACGACTAATTTCAATGTTTTTTTTTTTTAATTTTCTTTTTATTACCTTTTCACTTCAAGCAAGACATATTGCCACTTTGATGTAGGGGACATAAGCATCAGGGACATAAGCACCAGGGGTACTATGTGGGAGTTGGGCAGCAAGATGTCGGTTCACGTTACACTTGAACTTCTGTATGTCAGTACAGTTGGGGAAGCAGGAACTCGGAAGGAAATTCCAAAGTCTAGCGGTTTTGGGGAAGAAACTAGTGGAGTAGAAGGCTCTCTTACATCTAGGGATCTCAAATGTGAAGGGGTGGGATTTTGCTGCTTGTCAGGTTTGTTGGGGTTATTTACGTTGAGGGGATACAAGTGCTTGCAGTTCATCGAAGCATTCACCATTAAAGTACTTGTAGAACGGGCAGAGAGATGCTGCATTTCGTCGATGGGACAGAGGCTGAAGCTTAGATGACAGTTCAGGACCTATCAGGTTGCCGACTCTCTTTTGGACCTTGTCTAGGAGCGAGAGACTAGTAGCAGATGCACCAGCCAAAATATGACAACAATACTCCATACATGTGCGCATGGCCTTATAGAGGTATAGGATACTTTCAGGTGTTAGTAGCTTTCTAGCACGGTAGAGAGAACCTAACTTTTTTGTAGCGGTCCTGGCAATGCTCTCAATGTAATTTTTCAAACTCATGCTTCCTGTGAACGTTAGGCCGAGGCGTTTAAAAGATGTACTTTCAGATAAAGATTCTTTGGCCATTGCTATTGGTGGTAGAGAAGGTTTCTTGTAGTTATAGAAGGAAACAAGTTTAGTCTTGGCAGCATTGAATGTGACCATCCATTTTTGTTCCCATTCCACTGCAGATTGGAGGTCGTCCTCTAGTGTTTCTTCCATTTCTTTAGATATGTTTTCATTTGTTGTGTGTATACTTATGAGAGCTGTAAGTTTCTTTTAACTTAAGTTTTTATAAATCCGTAGAAAATAATAAGGTTGGATAATCACTGAAGCTGCAATAATAATTATCTGATGTCTTTGATATACTTTTACTCGACTGATATCTGCACCTCATACTAGAAACAAGACTTTTTCATTGTAACTATGCCTTTGGCGCTGTGGTATATTCGATTAAACTCTGATGGAAGAGCTTCTCTGTCGATATCTTATTTCAGTTGAGTTAAAAACAAAGTCAGAATTCAGCAAGAAAAATTCTCAAAATAGAAAAAGATGCTGACTATAACATACAAACACACATACAACAACTCAGCGCAGACATTTTTTTTTATTACATTTTCACCCCAAACAAGGCATATTGCCACTTTGTTGTAGAGGGCTACTATCAGGTGCATGGGCATCAGGGGTATTGTGGAGGGAATTGGGCAGCAAGATGTCAATTCACGTTGCACTTGAACTTCTGCATGTCAGTACAGTTGGGGAACCAGGGACCTGGCAGGGAATTCCAAAGTTTAGCTGTCCTGGGGAAGAAACTACTGGAGTAGAAGGCTCTCTTACATCTGGGGATCTCTACTGTGAAGGCGTGGGATTTAGCTGCTTGGGTTTGTCGGGGTTATTTACGTCGAGGGGGCACAAGTACATGCAGTTCGTCAGAGCATTCACCATTAAAGTACTTGTAGAAAAGGCAGAGGGATGCAACATTTCGTCAATGGGACAGGGGCTGAAGTTTAGATGACAGTTCAGGACCTATCAGATTGGCAACTCTCTTTTGAACCTCGTCTAGGAGCGAGAGACTAGTGGTAGATTCACCAGCCTAAATATGACAACAATACTCCATACATGGGTGAATGGTGGCCTTATAGAGGTATAGGATACTTTCGGGCGTTAGTATCTTTCTAGTACGGTAGAGAGAACCTACCTTCTTCGCAGCGGTCCTGCCGATACTCTCGAGGTAATTGTTCCAACTCATGTTTCCTGAGAGCGTTAGGTCGAGGAGTTTAAAGGATGTACTTTCAGATAAAGAGTCATTGGCCATTGCTATAGGTGGTAGAGAAGGTTTCTGTAATTATTGAAGGAAACGAGTTTTGTCTTGACAGCATTGAATGTGGCCATCCATTTATGTCCCCATTCCACTACAGATTGGAGGTCATCCTCTAGCGCTTCTGCCATTTCTTTAGATATGTGTTCATTTGTTTTCCTGTCGTGTCTGTTATAGAGTGTGATGTCGTCAGCATATATACCCATCTCACAGGCAATTTTGTCAGAGAGGTCATTTATGAATATTAGGAATAACAGAGGTCCCAGGATAGACCCCTGAGACACTCCCACATTTATATTGTATTGTTTAGATGTACGACCGTCGAAGGGAACCTGGATTTTTCTTTTATCAAAGAAGAATTTTATTATGTCATATATTCTTCCAGTGATACCATATGATCTGATTTTCCTGAGAAGACCTTCATGCCATACCCTGTCAAAAGCCTTAGATATATCTAGAACTACCACTCTATCCTCCCCCGCTTTGTTCAGTGACTGGTATATACGTTCTGAGATTACAGTTAGGATTTCTGCTGTTGGACAGGCTTGTCTAAATCCATATTGTTGGTCAGTCAGAAGTTTAGCATCTGTAAGGTAATGGACTAGAGCTTGGTTAATTATTGTCTCAAATATTCTGGCGAAAAGTGGGAGGAGGCTAATGGGGTGATAATTTACTGGGTCAGTTCTTTCGCCAGAATTCTTGAAAACTGGTACTACAGAAGCAGTTATCCAGCAGGCAAGAAAGCAAGATTCATTAAGGCATTTGTTGTAGAGTTTGGAGAGAATTGGAGCTACTTTGACGGAGCACTTTTTTAATAGCACAGCCGGGATGAGATAAGATCCACATGCTTTTGCAGTGTCAAGATTTCTTATGATAGCATGCTCCTGCGAAGGGGTGATTTTCAGATAATCTAGTGTGGCGTCTGTCTCCAAAGGAAAGTCAGGGGGTGGCAGGGTCCAGTGTGGAGTTGGAGGCAAACCGACTGGCAAGCATGTTAGCCTTCTCAGTTGCAGAGCAAACAACCTCATGATTGTTGATTGCCTATTATTTACTACACTGTTGTAGATTTTCCAGAAGTCGCGGGTCCCTAATTTCTGTGCTTTGATGCGTTTTTTAGTGGTTTCAGTAAATTCTCTCATGCCCATTATTTACTACACTATTTCTTTCTTACAATTACTTCTGGTTTCTATATACTTCTGCCTGTTTGCACTGGACTTATGTCGGTTAAATCTGCGGCAGGGGAACATGTGCTTCAATTGCTGTTTTGAAACATTCAGTAGTCTCATTTGCGCACTGTTCAGCAGGAAGTGAAAAGATATTTTTCCATGAGGCGTCCCTGATGAGATCCCTGATGGCTTCCCACTTAGCCTTTTTATAATATCTCGTTGTTTTGAGCAGTGGCTTTTCAGTTTTGGCTCTAAAGTTTAGCACTATGTCAATTATTACCACTGCATGATCGGCGTTCCCAAGTGGGCTGTGGGCATTAGTTACACAGTCATTGGGAACCATGGTCAGAAACAGATCTAGAAGTGATGTGTGTTCTTGCTGGTCTGGGAAACCGTTGGAAACGTAACCATTTGTGATAGGGAATGAGATATAGAGAAGTTATATGTAGTCATACCAGCTGCGTCTGTGTGAGTAGAAAATCCAAGCCAGTTGCTGTGGTGGACATTGAAGTCACCAAACACATACACTTGTGTGCTAGTGTTGAGGGAAAGTGCTGTATCTATGCTGTCAGGGACTTTGTTTATTAGGGTACAGTCCTGGGTCGAGGGAGAGTGGTAGAGAAAATAAAAGTAACTAATGTTATGCTGCATGTTAAGTCTAAAGCACATAAAGGCTTGATCGTCCGATTCTAGTTTAGTTTCTCTAGTCAAGGGGAGGGTGTTCAAAATATATACTCCAAGCCGTGCATATGTCTGTCAGAGTCCTTATGACAGAGTGGGAGATATCCAGGCTTGTTAAAAAAGTTAGAGGGGATGGAGGAGTGTAGGTTAGTCTCACTTAGTGCTAAGATATCCGGGGTGTTTGTTTGGAAAAATGCTTCGACATCATTTAAATTAGTTCTAAGCTCACGGATGTTCGTAAATGCAAGCCTCAAGGGAGAAAGCAAGTTGGTTTTGTTTGAGTTTGGTCATACAGTCATACATGAAAACAAAAACATAAGTCTGGCTAATTTTTCAACAATTTTGTTAATATTTCGTTTTCAAGTAGTTTTATTGATATTCCAGGGTTAGTATCTGAACTGGTGAATTTATCTTGATATTAAATAAGTATAAAATAAAATAAAATGAAAAAGTCAATATTTAAATATTTTTAGAGAATGCTCACTTTCTAATGCAACGGTCTAGTAAATTGGTCACCTGTTACAGAACCACTCGACGGTTTTTAGGACAAATTTCGCCTTTTTTAAGCAGATTAACCTTTTTTTTTTGAGATTTTAAAAAGGGAAATCCAAAGAAAAGGCTAAATTAGTGTAAAAAAGGATAAATTCTAGAAATTTGGCTTAAAGACACTGAGTGGTTCTATAACTATTAACGGTTTTGTATTTTCTTTATAATCTGATAGTGTCTATTCGATAATAATTCACTGGAAAGATTAAAAAAGAAAAAGATGAAAATAAAAAATAGCAAGATTCTTCAGATCCACCGATTTTATTTTTTGTAATAATATTTAATTGTGATGTTTGTAGTCAACAGAAGAGAACATTACTTGGTGGTAATCACTTCTGCTTGTAAGTAATTGCAGTTAGAGAAAATGGCTAACTAACGGATAAATATAAAAATTGGTGAATTCGAAGGAAAAAAAAATCTGAAAATGCATATTAATAATCTAACAAAGCAGAATTTGTATAGAGAGCTATATCCGTCAATGAAATAGGGGAAAATCAGACTTTGCATATATTCATAATGCAATAAGCATCGTAGTTTAAATCTATTACCTCAACATTTATTTCTGTCATAGTTTATTTATGATGAATATTGTTTTTTACAGGATGGGATGATAAAGTTGTCACCTTAAAGAAAACAGCTTTATTTAAAAGCTTTTATTGAAAAAATCAATTCAGATAACTTGCTTATGTAGGAGAACTGATATCTATTTGATGTAGCCGCCTTCAGCCTCAATCACTGCCTCTATATGGTTCCGAAACTGAGAGCATGCCTTTTTTACAAGTGCCGGCGGGAGCTTGGTGAATACTCAGCGGATAGTGGTGATCAGGCTGGCTTTGGTGTTGTGAGAGGTCATGTTCGTGATGTTCTCAACATATGATCAAACGAAATAGTCCAGCGGGTTCAGGTCGGGGGAAAAGCGGGGAGGGGCAGTAAGAGAAGAGTACAAAGTCGTAGCACTCCTTCTGAAGCCAAGCCTGGGGGCTTTGGGGCTTGTGGACCAGCACCAAGTCCTGCTGCCACACATAGGGTCTGCCAGCAGCTACCTGATTGCACCAGGAGATCACCACACTCTTCAATGCATCCAAGTATACTTTGGTGGGTACGTTCAAGCCGACTTCGAAGATGTGATGTGGCATTATGTGGCCGTCATTTGAAAACGCACCAAAAACCATAACTATGGCCAAAAATCTTGTTTTCATCACCCTGGGCAAGTTCCAGTACACAACTGCCCAACTAGTAGATAGTTTGCAATGATAAAAAGAAAACCAGTTTTCATCAAACGGAAATGAAATCATGTCATCTTTTCTATGGCGACAATTTTATCGTTTAACTCTCTATATGAACATCAAAACTAATATTTTTTTTAATAAAAAGAATGACATCCTGTCAAATTTGCCAAATTGAAATCCTCCATTGAAGCAATCTTTTTTTTTCTTAGTCTGATTTTTTTGTTGTTTTTTTTTTTTGCTGGCTTTTTTGCAAAGCTGGGGAAGCATCATTTTTGTGCACTTATATTTGAGAGATTCAAACTTGTGCCCTGAAACACCTGCAGCATTCGTACTTGAGGAGACTTTCAGACCAGCTGTTTTGGTTCCATGTATCTCTTGTCTGATAATCGAAATCTCCAAAGTTAGTTGGGTTATTGTTGCAAAGAAACAATGAAGAATCCATATAAGCTGCTGATGGCCATCCAGAAAGAAATGGCCGAGCGTTATTTTTTAACAATACTTACTTGAAATATACTTTCAAAGTGAAGTGTAGATATGTTTATCAGATGCAATGGGTTGTATATTGTGATTAACGGAAGATATTAAAAGTGCAGAGCTGGTTTTATCATACGATATAAGAAAAGAAAATTATGTTATACTTCGAATGTTAGCCTATGTAGACATAACGTAAGGTGTTTAGAGATGGAGGTTTTTATTTTGATTGTTGAGCATATCAACACTTAAATAAATGAATATACCTTAGTTATGTGAATAAAATATATTTAAGATATATTTAATATATTTATATAATATATTTAGTTATGTGAATAAAATATATTTAAGATATATTTAATATATTTATATAATATATTTAGTTATGTGAATAAAATATATTTAAGATATATTTAATATATTCATATAATATATTTATTTATGTGAATAAAATATATTTAAGATATATTTAATATATTTATATAATATATTTAGTTATGTGAATAAAATATATTTAAGATATATTTAATATATTTATATAATATATTTAGTTATGTGAATAAAATATATTTAAGATATATTTAATATATTCATATAATATATTTATTTATGTGAATAAAATATATTTAAGATATATTTAATATATTTATATAATATATTTAGTTATGTGAATAAAATATATTTAAGATATTTTTAATATATTCATATAATATATTTATTTATGTGAATAAAATATATTTAAGATATATTTAATATATTTCTATAATATATTTAGTTATGTGAATAAAATATATTTAAGATATATTTAATATATTTATATAATATATTTAGTTATGTGTATAAAATATATTTAAGATATATTTAATATATTTATATAATATATTTAGTTATGTGAATAAAAATATATTTAAAATATATTTAATATATTTCTATAATATATTTAGTTATATGAATAAAATATATTTAAGATATATTTAATATATTTATATAATATATTTAGTTATGTGAATAAAATATATTTAAGATATATTTAATATATTTATATAATATATTTAGTTATGTGAATAAAATATATTTAAGATGTATTTAATATATTTATATAATATATTTAGTTATGTGAATAAAATATATTTAAGATATATTTAATATATTTATATAATATATTTAGTTATGTGAATAAAATATATTTAAGATATATTTAATATATTTATATAATATACCTGAGTTATGTGAATAAAATATATTTAAGATATATTTAATATATTTATATAATATATTTAGTTATGTGAATAAAATATATTTAAGATATATTTAATATATTTATATAATATATTTAGTTATGTGAATAAAATATATTTAAGATATATTTAATATATTTATATAATATATTTAGTTATGTGAATAAAAATATATTTAAGATATATTTAATATATTTATATAATATATTTAGTTATGTGAATAAAATATATTTAAGATATATTTAATATATTTATATAATATATTTAGTTATGTGAATAAAAATATATTTAAAATATATTTAATATATTTCTATAATATATTTAGTTATGTGAATAAAATATATTTAAGATATATTTAATATATTTATATAATATATTTAGTTATGTGAATAAAATATATTTAAGATATATTTAATATATTTATATAATATATTTAGTTATGTGAATAAAAATATATTTAAAATATATTTAATATATTTCTATAATATATTTAGTTATATGAATAAAATATATTTAAGATATATTTAATATATTTATATAATATATTTAGTTATGTGAATAAAATATATTTAAGATATATTTAATATATTTATATAATATATTTAGTTATGTGAATAAAATATATTTAAGATGTATTTAATATATTTATATAATATATTTAGTTATGTGAATAAAATATATTTAAGATATATTTAATATATTTATATAATATATTTAGTTATGTGAATAAAATATATTTAAGATATATTTTATATATTTATATAATATACCTGAGTTATGTGAATAAAATATATTTAAGATATATTTAATATATTTATATAATATATTTAGTTATGTGAATAAAATATATTTAAGATGTATTTAATATATTTATATAATATATTTAGTTATGTGAATAAAATATATTTAAGATATATTTAATATATTTATATAATATATTTAGTTATGTGAATAAAATATATTTAAGATATATTTAATATATTTATATAATATATTTAGTTATGTGAATAAAATATATTTAAGATATATTTAATATATTTATATAATATATTTAGTTATGTGAATAAAATATATTTAAGATATATTTAATATATTTATATAATATATTTAGTTATGTGAATAAAATATATTTAAGATATATTTAATATATTTATATAATATATTTAGTTATGTGAATAAAATATATTTAAGATATATTTAATATATTTATATAATATATTTAGTTATGTGAATAAAATATATTTAAGATATATTTAATATATTTATATAATATATTTAGTTATGTGAATAAAATATATTTAAGATATATTTAATATATTTATATAATATATTTAGTTATGTGAATAAAATATATTTAAGATATTTTAATATATTTATATAATATATTTAGTTATGTGAATAAAATATATTTAAGATATTTTTAATATATTTATACAATATATTTAGTTATGTGAATAAAATATATTTAAGATATATTTAATATATTTATATAATATATTTAGTTATGTGAATAAAATATATTTAAGATATATTTAATATATTTATATAATATATTTAGTTATGTGAATAAAATATATTTAAGATATATTTAATATATTTATATAATATATTTAGTTATGTGAATAAAATATATTTAAGATATATTTAATATATTTATATAATATATTTAGTTATGTGAATAAAATATATTTAAGATATGTTTAATATATTTATATAATATATTTAGTTATGTGAATAAAATATGTTTAAGATATTTTAATGTATTTATATAATATATTTAGTTATGTGAATAAAATATATTTAAGATATATTTAATATATTTATATAATATACCTGAGTTATGTGAATAAAATATATTTAAGATATATTTAATATATTTATATAATATATTTAGTTATGTGAATAAAATATATTTAAGATATATTTTATATATTTATATAATATACCTGAGTTATGTGAATAAAATATATTTAAGATATATTTAATATATTTATATAATATATTTAGTTATGTGAATAAAATATATTTAAGATATATTTAATATATTTATATAATATACCTGAGTTATGTGAATAAAATATATTTAAGATATATTTAATATATTTATATAATATATTTAGTTATGTGAATAAAATATATTTAAGATATATTTTATATATTTATATAATATACCTGAGTTATGTGAATAAAATATATTTAAGATATATTTAATATATTTATATAATATATTTAGTTATGTGAATAAAATATATTTAAGATATATTTAATATATTTATATAATATATTTAGTTATGTGAATAAAATATATTTAAGATATATTTAATATATTTATATAATATATTTAGTTATGTGAATAAAATATATTTAAGATATATTTAATATATTTATATAATATACCTGAGTTATGTGAATAAAATATATTTAAGATATATTTAATATATTTATATAATATATTTAGTTATGTGAATAAAATATATTTAAGATATATTTTATATATTTATATAATATACCTGAGTTATGTGAATAAAATATATTTAAGATATATTTAATATATTTATATAATATATTTAGTTATGTGAATAAAATATATTTAAGATATATTTAATATATTTATATAATATATTTAGTTATGTGAATAAAATATATTTAAGATATATTTAATATATTTATATAATATATTTAGTTATGTGAATAAAATATATTTAAGATATATTTTATATATTTATATAATATACCTGAGTTATGTGAATAAAATATATTTAAGATATATTTAATATATTTATATAATATATTTAGTTATGTGAATAAAATATATTTAAGATATATTTAATATATTTATATAATATACCTGAGTTATGTGAATAAAATATATTTAAGATATATTTAATATATTTATATAATATATTTAGTTATGTGAATAAAATATATTTAAGATATATTTTATATATTTATATAATATACCTGAGTTATGTGAATAAAATATATTTAAGATATATTTAATATATTTATATAATATATTTAGTTATGTGAATAAAATATATTTAAGATATATTTAATATATTTATATAATATATTTAGTTATGTGAATAAAATATATTAAAGATATATTTAATATATTTATATAATATATTTAGTTATGTGAATAAAATATATTTAAGATATATTTAATATATTTATATAATATATTTAGTTATCTGAATAAAATATATTTAAGATATATTTAATATATTTATATAATATATTTAGTTATGTGAATAAAATATATTTAAGATATTTTAATATATTTATACAATATATTTAGTTATGTGAATAAAATATATTTAAGATATATTTAATATATTTATATAATATATTTAGTTATGTGAATAAAATATATTTAAGATATATTTAATATATTTATATAATATATTTAGTTATGTGAATAAAATATATTTAAGATATATTTAATATATTTATATAATATATTTAGTTATGTGAATAAAATATATTTAAGATATATTTAATATATTTATATAATATATTTAGTTATGTGAATAAAATATATTTAAGATATATTTAATATATTTATATAATATATTTAGTTATGTGAATAAAATATATTTAAGATATATTTAATATATTTATATAATATATTTAGTTATGTGAATAAAATATATTTAACCGATTTAAACCAAAGATATTTTCCTTTGCTTAAATTTGATGGACATTTCGTTACCTCTAATATCATTGTTAACCAACTTCAGGTAATTTTTGCGGTCGTTTAGACAATGTGGGAACATCGGCTTTAAATGGGTTAATTTTAAAATTGTTGGTGTTTTCTGTTCTAAGAAAAGAATCAAAAGAGCAATTGCATGTCTGGTTCATGAATAGTGCACAGAAAAATATACAACATTAAGAAGTGAGAACACTCCATAGTTTATGGACAGATAATATAAATCATAAAAAATATTAATAATGTCAATTTAGTATCTGAGCTGAAACTATACTTGAATGCTCAATTCATTTCACTATTTTAGATTAATACTAGCAGGCCGCCCAGCGTTGCCCAGTCGTAAAATACGAATAAATATTATATTTTAATTCATGCAGAATTCTTATTTGTTATAAACAGAAAACCCACAGGTATTAAACGTAAATTCCTTAAAAAAAATGAATTAAAAACAGAAAGAAACGGAGGAATGTGCATTAAAGATTCTCCGTTTAACATTCTTATGTCCATAACGTCAGTTGTGCAATCTTAATTTTAACACGATTTTTTATAATTTCAATGTATTTTTAATTCCTTTGAAATATTTGTCTTTAATCTCTTTAATTGTTTAAAGGTTTCAAGTGCATTTCATTATGAAAACGAATATAAAGATTAAAAAAACAAATACAATTTCATTAATTTTAGGAAAAAACTTAATGAACCCATAAA
The DNA here is from genome assembly GCF_053919585.1 of Euprymna scolopes. Classification (NCBI taxonomy): domain Eukaryota; kingdom Metazoa; phylum Mollusca; class Cephalopoda; order Sepiida; family Sepiolidae; genus Euprymna; species Euprymna scolopes. Next base: position 147,889,732 of record NC_136492.1, read on the forward strand.
GAATTTCATTAATTTCCCAAATGTTTTGTGACAAAACAAAGTAATTACCCAAACGGAAACTCTCTCACCCACATAGAAAAAGACGATAACATTTTTTTTAAAGCTTAAAAAATTAATTTAATTCATGAGAATAACTAATTTTTTTGCAAATTGAATTAAAAAGTGTAAAAGGTGGCATATTCTTAAAAATCATCATTACAAATATTTGATTCTTTTCAATGGTTAAACGAACAATAAAAACAGCTTACAACAAATTTAAATGGCTGTATTGAATTAATGATAAACATGTATTTTAACAATCTGAACTTACGTATGAATAACATTATCATTCGATAAACGTGTTATGTTTTACATTTACTTTAAATTGTGTTTAGGAAATGGGTTGTATTTATAAGATATGTCGAAAAAAAAATGGGTCGAAGGGCAGCAAGCAAACATCGCGGTTACAAAAAAGAAATACTCCTTGGCCTTTTGGTCAAGATCAAAGTGTAGTATCTGTTCCGGCAGATGCTGCACTTAAGATAATTTGTACCGGTCAATGGAGGGGAACCCCTCTATACTGGGACAATTATTATTTTTGGTAACCAGAGTGACCCCTTTTAGGGGAGCTGGTTTTTACCTCACATTAAAAACGGCCTTGTGCCTAATTTGCTCAGTGGGGGAGCAAATAAACACCATCTGTTCCGGCAGATGCTGCACTTAAGATAATTTGTACCAGTCAATGGAGGGGAAACCCTCTATACTGGGACAATTATTATTTTTGGTAACCAGAGTGCCCCCTTTTTGCCTACTTTTAGGGGAGCTGGTTTTTACCTCACATTAAAAACGGCCTTGTGCCTAATTTGCTCAGTGGGGGAGCAAATAAACACCATCTGTTCCGACAGATACTGCAAGCTATGACTAGCTATGACTAGCAAAGACCAGATGTGGGGGCAACCCCACATGTCTGACCTTTAACCAGCTCCCATTTCCCACCTCTCGGGAGCTGGTCCCCTTTTTCCCTTCCCCCTCCCTTCACTCCTCACATTAAAAATTGGCCTTGTGCCTAATTTGCTCGGTGGGGGAGCAAATAAATACCATCTGTTCCGGCAGATGCTGCACTTAAGATAATTTGTACCAGTCAATGGAGGGGAAACCCTCTATACTGGGACAATTATTATTTTTGGTAACCAGAGTGCCCCCTTTTTGCCTACTTTTAGGGGAGCTGGTTTTTACCTCACATTGAAAAAACGGCCTTGTGCCTAATTTGCTCAGTGGGGGAGCAAATAAATACCATCTGTTCTCCAGATGCTGCACTTCAATTTCTTGTTCTCTTTCGGTGGAGGATCAGTCCTTCACGACCGAGACAATTTTTTTATTTTTGTACCTTTTCTCCACGTTAAAAAACGACCCTGGTGTCTAACTCTGTCCCGTGGGGGGGGGGGCATAGTAAATAGGTACAAAAAAGAAATACTCTTTTAGCGACCCCCCACAACCGGGTCTCGTATTAGTAAAAAAAAATATTTTCACGAACAAGTCAAACGCCTGGTCTAATCGCCATGGTAACTAAAATTCGAAGGACTATAAAAGGGTAAAAAAGAACACATGCTTTTAGGTTTTAAATACTCTCTACCATCCTTCTACCCCTTTGACGCGAATACCATTGCCATGCTTTGCATATGTCGGTTCCTTTATCCCCCGACGGATGGACTCGTCCAACGTAAGCGTCACGCCTCTTATATTTTTTTTACACATATGAAAAGAAGAGAAAAACAAGAATATTTATGGTTGACAAAGTTTTACAACAAGCATATCTATAGCTGGAAGAAAATATCGTTCTTAACAGCAGTTTTCTGGGAATTGGGCGTTCTATCCTCAGTCTGGACGATACGAATGATATAATGAGGAATTACTAAAGTCCAAGAATGGAGTACTGCTGCCACATCTGGGCAGGAGCTGCTAAAAACAGCCTATCTTGCCTTGACAGAGTACAAAATAGACTTTGTGGCTTTTCTCTTCCCTGCAACCTCTCTCCCACAGAAGAGACGTTGCGAGCCTGTCTTTGTTTTATCGCTATTTCCATGGCAAGTGCTCGTCTGAGCTCCAATCTCTGGTCCCCCCTCGCCAATCTTTCACGAAAAACACCCGTCTAGCTGAAACCACTGTCAATAATTTTCCACACTCTTTATCTGTGCTTAAATCAAAACGTAGATTCCATGAACAAAGTTTTTTTCTTAGAAGTGCACGCCTGTGGAACTCTGTTCCGTTTGCCTGTTTCCCACCTGACTACAACTTGGATGTCTTCAAGTCCAACATAAACAAATTTCTGATGAACTGCCCCTTTAAGTAAGACACTTTATCAAATCACCAATATTGACGATTACTACGATATTATCCCATTGATTACTGTACATGCAATAACCCTTATCGCCGAATGGCTTCCAGGCTATGTTAAAAAAAAAAAAGAAGCTGTTTACCTAGTCGTGACTGACAGAACAAAAACAATCTACTTGAGTGGATTAAATAAAAGATTTGGTTAAAATTATGAGCATACTCTAGAGATCAACATAAAGTTCAACTGGTGAATAAGTTAAGAGATTAAATCGGTTTAAAATTAGAACAAATAATCTATATATTAATACTGTAGTGCCTTTAATGTACGTACATGTGTTACGGTTTCCAGATTATAAATTATTCAATCGGGAGATCCTTTTTATTAAAAAGGAGGATAGGCGATAATATACTACGAACATCAAATTTAGTATATAGATATATAGATATAGATATATATGTAGATATATAAATATACGCTAATATAATGTTTGTAGTACGTTATCACCTTCTATCCTCCTTTTTAATAAAGAGGATCTCCCGATCACCGACGACGCAATGTAAAATAAATAAATAAATAAACGAAATGAAATTTTTAAAATAATATCTCTTCTAAGTCTTATAGTAGTATCTGTTCTGTCTAAAGATGGTATTGTAGAGGTTTCCGTGAGTGCCGGGCGCCCATACAATGGAAATATGTCACAGACTCCTATAAGGACATTAAAGATAGACCATAATAACCAGACATATTCGGACACTACATTAACCAGATTACTTAGATAAATACTTTTACAGTTTTAACAAAAGGGCTACAATAATATCACGGGGTCTTCATTCACGCTGAACGCCCATAGAATGACCAGCAACAATATATTACACATGAATGATGCGTTTGTGGAATTTCCACAGGCCCCACTAGTACTACTAATTAATCATTATCTGAAAACGTTCATGTTGTTCCTATTGTCTAATCTATTTAGGCTTGCTGCTACAATCCATTATTTTTTCCCTTATAGAATACACAAGTAATTATAAGATTAGGATTGTTTTAAAAAAATAATTCCCTGGCTTTTTTGCTCTATCTCAATATATGTAATTCCATATAACACCTGTATACCCTGCACATGGCATTCTCCATAATTGAAAATACTTGGATCATTCTACCTCTCCAGAAAGTATCTGACTCTTGTTTTAAATACATCTTAAGATGGAGTAGTGTTGCTACATCTGGAAAGATGGCGCTTAGAGCACCTTTTTCCTGCCTTGATAGAGTACATAAATGATTTTATAATCTAATGATCCTTTTTTTCTTCCCTGCAACCTCTAACTCACAGGAAAGAGATTGTTACTCTTTCTCTACTTAGACTGAGTTGCAATCTATGGTTCACCCTTGTAAAACATGCACAGTAAAACTCGTCCAGCTACCACTACTATAAATAATTTCCCGTTCTCCATCTGTGTACCTAAAACTAAACAAAACTTCCATGCGAAAAGTTAATTAATACCACAGGTTTCTTCCCAGCTGACTACAATAGGGTCGTTTTTTGCAGTACATTAAAGAGTTCTCATCTCACCTGAGTGAGTTCAATTTATATTTTGTGCCGACATCACATCTGCTTCCTCCTTTGTATTCAGATTGTTTCCCTCGAACTGCTGCATATCTTCAGGGTTTTCTTATGTAGTGTTTTGTTCAACTTGGAGAGATCCACTTGTTCCTTCTCCCCTTCCTCCTCGCTTTTTCTTATGTTCTACATCTTTCTGCCCCCCCCCCCGCAGGGTGATGTTGAAAGGAAAGTCGTTATCTCTTGGTTGTTGGCAAGCCTCGTTTTCAGAGATTCTTTTCATTTGTGATATGTGCCATAAAATAAGTTTGTCATGTCACATTATAATTGCAGATTCGCCTCCGTGTTTTTTTTTTTTTTTTACTCTCCATGCGACCTGTGTTTTTAGCCTTCGGGCCAGGAGCTGAAAAGTATCAAACAATTACTTTTGAAGTAATTTTTTATTTAGGTTTGGTCAATGCAGGGGACACCCTTCATAGCAGACAATTGCTATTTTTGGACCATGCCAGACTGCCCCCTTGGGGGAGCTGGTCCCCCCCTACATTAAAAAATGGCCTTGTGCCTAATTTGCTCAGTGTGTAAGCAAATAAATACAAGCTGGAAAACTGGGTTGTTGTGTATACTTGGTTTAAGTAGTATCACTTTTCCGAGTTGTTTGTTTGTTTAGCTTTTCCTGTGCGAATTTTCCATTTTTCTTTTCTCTTTTGTCTTTTTGCCATGCTGTTCTCCAAGGTTTCTTTTTTTTTTTTTTTTTTTTTTTTTTTTACACAGTGATCACCACTTATCAAGGCCCGGAAGCCATTCAGGGATAAGGGTTATTGCAAGTACATTACGTTAGTGTGGAGATTTGATGAAGTGTTTACCTAAGGGGGCGGTTCATTAGGAATCTGTTAACATTAGACTTGAAGACATCCAAATTGTAGTCCAGTGGGAAGCAGGCAGACGGAACAGAGTTCCACAGGCGTGCAGTTCTAAGAAAGAAGCTTTGTTCATGGAATCCGCGTTTTGATTTCGGCACAGATATAGAGTGGGAGAAATTTTTCACAGTGGATTCAGCTAGACGGGTGTTTTTCATGAAAGATTGGCGAGGGAGGACAAGAGATTGGAGTTCACACGAGCACCTGCCATGGAAATAACAATAAAACAAGGATAGGCTTGCAACGTCTCTTCTGTGGGAGAGAGGTTGCAGGGTAGAGAAAACGGCATCCCCCACTAAACCGCAAAGTCTATTTTGTACTCTGCCAAGGCAGGATAGGCTGTTTTTAGCAGCTCCTGCCCAGATATGGCAACAGTATTCCATCCTTGGACGTACTTGGCTTTATATAGATAGAGAATTGCATCAGTAGTGAGATATCTTCTACAGCGGTAGAAGGATCCCACCATCTTTCCAGCGACCTTGGCAACAGACTTGATGTATGTGTTCCATTTCAGATCAGGATTAAAGGTCAAACCCAGAAGCTTGTCAAAACACAGGGCCTCACCCAGACGAGAGCCATCCATCACAATTGACGCCAGATGGGGATCAGAGCGTTGATGATGTAAGGATAGGAGTTTGGTTTTGGATGCATTAAAGGTAACCAGCCGCATCTTCCCCCACTGAACCACGCGCTCGAGATCAGAGGAGAGAGAATCAGAGAGAACTTTGTCATTTACAGCCTTTGATGTGTTGCTGTAGATGGTCGTGTCATCAGCATAGATGTCAACGAATGATTTAAGTATGTGTTTAGAGAGGTCATTGATGTAGATCAGGAAGAGAGTTGGGCCCAGGATTGACCCCTGAGGGACTCCAGCATTTATATTGCAGGCCTCCGATTTTTGTCCATCTACCACTACTCTTATGAGCCTATCGGAGAGAAATGATTTAATGATTGAGAAAACATTTCCAGTTATACCATATTTTGTGTCACTAAGAAGTTTATTTCTGCAGAGGTGGTTGACTATTTCTCTATTTAATATGGATTCCAGCAACTTACTCATAACACACAGGAGACTTATTGGTCTGTACTGAGAGGGAGATGACTTGTCACCTGAATTCTTAAATACAGGGCAAACTGATGAGGTCTTCCAGGGAGTCGGAAACCACTTCTCCTTAAAGCAGTGCTTAAATAGTTTCGTAAGTATGGGAGCAAGTTCTGGTTGAAGCTTTTTTAACACTATAATTGATTTGCCGTCAGGCCCAGTTGCTTTACTGGAATCTTGATTCTTGATTAGCTTGGCGACCTCATGCACGGATATTTGTATGTTACCTAGCTTGTTTTGTGTTATAGGAGGAAATATGGGGAGTTGATGGCCTTCGTCGCATAGGGTAGAATTAGCTGCAAAGTTCTTTGCAAATAGTTTGGCCTTGTCTGATGCTGACGAGATGACCTCTGGTCCATTGATAATGGTTGGGATAGAACGCACACTTCTGTTCAGGATCCTATTTGTTATTTGCCAAAACTGGTGGGAACCAAGCCGCTGATCAGCTACTTTGGATTTAACAGACTGGGCATATAGCTCTCTTGCATTTTTTATTACTCTTTTACAGTGGTTGCTGGCAGTCCTGAAAGCAGCTTTAGTCTCAGTGCATCTATTACGTTGGTAGCTATGGAAAAAGTGATTTCTGTGCGCGATAGCAGCAGCATATTCTGGGGAGAACCATGGCTGGCTGTTAGGTTTTTGTTGGAATTTTTTAGATGGTATGAATTGGTCTATGCCTAGAATTAACAATTCGGTCAGATCTGATACTATAGAGGACACTTCCTTTTTAAACATGGAGTGCAGAGGTAAATCAGATATAAATGTACGGAAGCTATCCCAGTCAGCCATAGAGTATCGGTATACAGTACAGTGGAGGGGTACGTCTGGGGACTTCTTACATTTCGTTTTTATCTTAACTGATACGACGGAGTGGTCGGAGGATCCTAGAGAAGAATGAACGGAACATGAACATAGCTCAGGGGAAGTTGAGAGAAAAAGGTCTAGGAGGCTTGCATATTGACCGGGTGTATCGGGCACACGGGTGGGTTCGCGAACAATCTGAGTGAGGTCATAAGCAATGGCAAAATCATGACAAAACCTCCCCTCATCATCTGTCTTATTTGAATGGGTCAGCCATTCCACATTATGGACGTTGAAGTCACCACAGATGTGAATGTTAGCCGAGGGATGTGCAGACAGAATGTGGTCTATTTTCTCAGATATGCTCTTAAAGATAGTAACTCCGCTGTTGTGGGGCCGATAGAGGGCAAATATAAATGCAGTGGTGTTAGCAAGTGCAACGCTGAAGCACATATAGGGTAAAGTAGGATCTTCTCGAGATATCCCTGCCACACGGGAAGCCATCCTTAATGTAGGCACATATTCCATGCCCATGGCGATCTTGGGGGTCAGATTTAGCTGTTAAGTTCGAGTATCCATTAATCCATTAATTATGTTTTTTTTTTGTAGTTTGACGTTTTGTAAAATTATATTTCTCATGCAAATGTTTTTTTTTTTGGTAGTTTGAAGTGTTGTAAAATTATATTTCTTATGCAAAGCGTTGACAAAAAAAATAAAAAAATAGTAATATCTGTACTACTTTTGTGAGATAATACTAGCAAGCATTACGTTCTCCCTTAAATGGGGGGCTCCTCCCAGGTATTATCCCCTTTATTTTGGGGAGGGTAGGGTAGTTTTTATTTATTTTTTTTTTTTGTACTATCTTTTCAGTTGTCATGTTATCATTCCCTATCATTACCTCCTCCTTTGGGGGTCAGTGTGGTATATGTCCGTCGCCATGATATTATCCTCCCAGACCTGCAAAAATAATACTTGTTCCACCTCATAAAGTTACTCTTTGAAGCCCTTTGCATTTATTAAAGGTTCCATTAAACGGGCATCTCGTGATTATAAAACTTTCATAAGATGAATATTCCTGCTAAGAACTCCAATCAATGACTGTGTCTGAAAGATTAATGAATCTATTATTTATCATTGAAAAGACTCCATTTTTAATGGATTTATTTAATTGCATTTATAAAAAAGAAAAAAAAGAAAGAGAACATCTTATAATTACAAATATCAAAGAACAAAGATTTTCATGTTGGAATTATCTTCAGAATTTGCAGGAAGTTCTTCATAAAATATTCATATTTTTTTCATTTCTTAAAGTATTTAAAACCTTATGTATAATACTGTGGACATTTTCCCATTAAACAAAAACATTCTTGCTTTTTAAATATTTAAATAATTTCAAGATACCAGGAAAAAGGTCAGATTTTATCTTTAAACCTAGAAATTACTTTTTGTCTCAGCTTCCAAACTCTGTACAGCATCTTTTGTGTTGATATCTTACATGAACTCCAGACATTTGGGTGTTTAAGCAGAACAAATTGATTTTAATCAACCTCAACTGGTTCTATAATGGCAACGCTTAATGATTACTTTTGTCCAGTGTATGACAATCATATGAAGGTAATTTATCAGGAATATTGTGCCAGTTAATGCCAACACAGACATAATGTTACATGGACAATATGAAAGAAAACAATACTTTCATTGAAATACTTGCTTATAATGAGGCATAGAGAATATAGGAACACGTCGCATTATACACTGATACTAGTTGACATATTTCTTTATGTTGAGTAATTGGTTATTTTTGTTTACGGCATATCAGCACCTTTCAGATTATTTAATGCAAAATCCGATCATTTTTGTAAAAGTTTCTATGCTTCTAGCTTTTTTTTTATATCTTCAAATATTTATTCAGGATGCTTAATGTGGTTGTTTACTTTCACAGTATATATCAAACGTTTTCAGGTTATTTAATGTCAAACTGGTCACTTTTGTAAAAGGGAAAATTGTTATTTTTGCTTTTGGCTTTACAAAATATGGTTGCGTTTTGCAAAGGGGTATACTGATTAAGAAGTCAGAAATAGAAAGAAACAATGAAATGTTCAAATGACAATATTCTCTCTTATTCTCTCTCTTCTAATCTTGAGCATGTGGTACAGTGGTGGAAGAGGTGGCTGGTTACCTTTAATGCATCCAAAACCAAGCTTCTATCTTTACATCATCAACTCTGATCCCCATCTGGCATCAATTGAAATGGATGGGTCTCGTCTTGGGGAGACTCCATGTTTTCACAAGCTTTTGGGTTTGACCTTTACTCCTGATCTGAAATGGAACACGTACATCAAGTCTGTTGCCAAGTCGCTGGGAAAATGGTGGGATCCTTCTACCGCTCCAGAAGATATCTCACTACTGATGCAATTCTCTATCTGTATAAAATCCAATTACGTCCAAGGACGGAGTACTACTGCCACATCACAGCTAAAAACAGCCTATCTTGCCTTGACAGAGTACAAAAAAGACTTCGTAGTTTAGTGGGGGATGCCCTTTTCTCTTCCCTGCAGCCTCTCTCCCACAGAAGAGGTGTTGCGAGCCTGTCTTTGTTTTATCGTTATTTCCATGGCAAGTGCTCGTCTGAGCTCAAATCTCTTGTCCTCCCTCGCCAATCTTTCACGAGAAACACCCGTCTGACTGAAACTACTGTCAATAATCTTCCCCACTCTTTATCTGTGCATAAATCCAAACATAGATTCCTTGAGCAAAGCTTCTTTCTAAGAAGTGCACGACTGTGGAACTCTCTTCCTTTTGCCTGTTTCCCACCTGACTACAACTTGGATGTCTTCAAGTCCAACATAAACAAATTCTTTAAAAACCACCCTCTTAAGTAAGACACTATCAAATCTCCAGTACAAATGATTACTACAATACTATCTCATTGATTACTGTACACGCAATAACCCTTATCCCTGAATGGCCTCCGGGCCTTGATAAGTGGTGACCTCCATGTAAAAAAAAAAAAAATGAACAGCATTTTAACAATGCTGTAAAACCTCTTGAGAACGTATTCTTTTTTAAGTGCTATTTAGTCGACGTTGCCTGTGTAGGCATATAATCATATTTACAATGTTTGTCTTGAAAGTTTAAGATAAAATTTGTGATATCAGGTCAAGAAATAAAGAAAACTGTTAGCGCGGTGGTGTTTTCTTAACAGAAAAACTAATTAGACAGTTGTTAAACGGTAAATAACTTTAACGGATCAAAACGAATTCGTTTATTTTAAAGAAGTCTTTGGATATCATACTGCTGCAAGGTAGACGATATTTTTCGATGATCTAGTTTGTCCTCTTTCGTCTTTAACAGAAATGTGAATGATGATCCCGCTTTTTTATTTCTAAACAATCCTATAAAACTCCTCTGGCTGGCATGATGCTTTTTTGTGCCTCATTGAATATAATGCAGCTTTGACAGTTATCAATCATGGGTGTTGCTGAGTTTATAAATGTATTGAGTTATTGCTCGGGCTATGACAACAGCATATCTCTTTCATTGTTTTGACTCTCGAGTATATATCTGACACAGTTAATCAACCAAGAACCACATCACTCTATATAAAAACATATAAGATATCAATGGATACACACTCGAGAGTCAAAGCAATGAAAAGAATATGCTGTTGTCATAGCCCTAGTTATTACCAAATTATGCATATTCATCAGGTAGCAAATTGAGTTTTGCCATGACAGTTGGGTGTGATTTTGAAAGGTGGAGAATCCACTTGCCTTTGCAGTTGTGATGTGACTGCTAACTGTTCAGAGAAGAGCATTTTCTTGATCATATCTTTATCTGTACGCACTTGAATTTTCCTGGCGTCTACAGAACTTACTGAAACTGGCTTTGTGGTCCCAATTTCAACATGTGTAATAACGAATGCAGTTTTTTTTTTAGTGACCTTTAATGTTGCATTTGTTGTATGTGACTGACTATGCTAGGCATGGTCAGTCACATACAATAAGTTTCTTTTTATTACCTTGTCAATTTTTGGAGCCGTGACTGGTTCCACCGAAGACCCACCATTTGCATCGTTGCTTGTTTGATTTCGGTTTTTATATTGCTTACCTTGATCTTATTTGATAGTTGCTTTGCAGTCTCCGACAGCATTTATGATTGCTTTATGATTTATGAGTGTTGTATACAAAATGAAATTGCATGGTGATGCATGGTCACAAAGGTTAGCAAGGTATGTTCTAATACCAGGAATCTGTGTCATCTTATTAAGTTTCATTTGGTGCACAAAAATGCTTTCTTCTTTCACTGCTTTCAACAAGGAAGTCGGTTTCAGGAATTATGGCAATGTTTGTCTTGTGATTTCTCATTACAACAGCAATCTATCTATCTGGTCAGACTCCTTGCCTAAACTACTGTGACTCTCTCTCTCTCTCTCTCTCTCTCTCTCTCTCTCTCTCTCTCCCCAGATTTCTCTGTCTTCCATCAGCTGCCTTAGATCTTCAGGACTACAGTTGGGCGCATGTGCAATTTCATGGATGTTCGTGGATCTAGCTCGTCCTATGTCCGTGCTCCCATGCCATGGAGCCCACAGCAATATATTTCTCACCAGCTCTTGCTTGCTACTCTGGCAGTGACTGGCAAACTATAGACGTCACTCCCTAATGGTAGTAGATATGGCAGATAGGTTGCCATAAAGTTGCTGCTTTGTGGGATGATCTTGCCAAGATATATTTGACACTGTTCATAACATATGGGTGTATGTGCCGTCTAGCTTTCTTTCCAATCTTTTGTGTCCAAATTGTAGTATCATAAACAAGATCAGCCTCCACCACTGCTATGAAGAACTGCCTTTTCAGTTTGCCAGTTAGCCTTGAAGTCCCTACTGACTAGCATATCCAATGCAATCCATGCTTTGGAGACGTGAATTTCGATATCTCTCTCCATGGAACTGCAGCAATAGAAGAGTTCAATTGCTGGTTGAGCTTCTGCTATGTGTATACCAGTTGCATTTTTAGAAAGATTCTCATTCTTCTAGTAAAACATGTATACCTATTTTAGACAGGTCTATTTTCAATTTGTTTAATTTTACCATTGAAGTTTGTAGGCACTGTCTTATCATGCATTTGTATTTACTGACCTGATATGATTGCAATTGCATCTTACAAATCGGCTGCCATTAACAATTCTCGGTGGGACAGCTAATCATCATCTGTTATTAAGCAATCTCTAAATAAATTGTTGCTTTTGTGCAGACTCTTCATCTGTATTACTTACTTTCATCATAGCTATGCACGATAACTTCTCTAAATGAGGACATACGTCAAATGTGCTTTCTTCATCTTTTATTGATTTAAAGATGGGGAAGCAGGATTTTTAAAAGAAACAGTACAAATAGAACATGTATTACTCCTTCATGTATACATACGCATACATGGATACATACGCATACATGGATATATTACAACAGACTACAGTGGTTGGCCCTAACATACATTAATAGACATAATGATACCTACCTTATAACCTGAATTAATAAGTAACTATACTCTTGTACATGTTTGCATTAATATCAGTGTATAGCAAAGATACTTGTGCTTTGCGAGGGACTTTGCTGGACATGCATACTTGCAGTTAGTGGATGTTGTAAGAGCCGCACCAAATACGACCTTAACCTTTCACCTTGACCTTGAAAAATGGGGTGCACTATCCCTAGGTTTGATACAATCATCATGTCAGGTTTGGTCATGATCAGTCCAGCGGTGTGGGCTGTAGGAGAGTTGTGTACGTACACACACACACACAAACACAAAGTGTACAACTTAGATATATATATATATATATATAGGAAATTTATTACTGTGAGTCCAGAATGAGTTTACAAATTGTTTCAACTAGAGGAAAATCCTCAAAGAGAGGAAAAATCCAACTAGCATCATCAGAATTCATAGATGGACTAAGTTATAAAGTCAAATAAAAATGGAAAGATCGTAGATAAAGGGGAGTTAGAAAAGAAGGGGGAGTGGTGGGGAGAGGACGTTGGAGTTTAAAGTAGTAGGAGTGTATTAAAAAAAGAGAGGGGTTTATAATTAAATATTAATTATGTGTAAATTCTTATATACGTGTTTTTTAACAGTTTAAACTTAAAAGACGCTACTTTTGTTGATAACGGCATAAGTAACAGTTAATTTAAAGGATCACCATGGCAACAGGTTGGAAAGTTAATGTTAGTGAAGGAACGGGTTGAAAATGGGGTTTAAAGTAATTTAGCCGGGCGGAGAGAGATTGAAAGATATTTATTGTTTATAAAATGGAAAGAAAAAGAAAAGGAAAAATAAGTTAATGAATTATACTTTACAGGTTTATTTTAATAGTGTGATGATATATATAATTAAATATAATAAATAAATTAGCCGGGCAGGTAGAAATAATACGTTACAGGTTTATTTTAATAAAATAAAATAAAATAGGTGAAGGAACGGGTTGAAAATGGGGTTTAAAGTAATTTAGCCGGGCGGGGAGAGATTGAAAGATATTTATTGTTTATAAAATGGAAAGAAAAAGAAAATGGAAAAATAAGTTAATGAATTATACTTTACAGGTTTATTTTAATAGTGTGATGATATATATAATTAAATATAATAAATAAATTAGCCGGGCAGGTAGAAATAATACGTTACAGGTTTATTTTAATAAAATAAAATAAAATAGGTGAAGGAACGGGTTGAAAATGGGGTTTAAAGTAATTTAGCCGGGCGGGGAGAGATTGAAAGATATTTATTGTTTATAAAATGGAAAGAAAAAGAAAAGGAAAAATAAGTTAATGAATTATACTTTACAGGTTTATTTTGATAGTGTAATGATATATATAATTAAATATAATATATATATAAATAAATAGCCGGGCAGGTAGAAATTATACGTTACAGGTTTATTTTAGTGAAATAAAATAAAATAGGTGAAGGCTTAAGTAAGTAACTTAAATAATAGAAAAAAACAAACATTTTTAATAAGTAACACACAAATATAAGCACACGCATAAATATGTACAGCAAATGCATATACGTAAATGGGGGAAAAGCACATGCGTGATCACACATACATACATATATATATATATATATATATATATATATATATATATATATATATATATATATACATATACATATATACACAAACATACATATACAAACACATATATATATATGTACACATACACAGATACGTAAAAATACACGCATATATACATACATAAACATATATGCAAGTACACATACATCCAGATGCAAACACTTACACATACATATATATATACATATACATATACATACATATATATACATATAAATATAAATTAGCTGGGAGGGGGGGAATTGAAAAATATTTTATAAATAATTTTTAAATTTTCAGGCGTTGTAGTTGAAGGAAAGAGAGAAAGAGAAAAATATAAATTAATGAATTATAAGTTACAAGTTTATTTTACTAATATAGAAATAGGTAAGAATATCAGTAAGTTAATCAAATAATAAAATTCATAAAATTATTAGGGAGATATTTATAATAAGTGAATAAAACACATACACACAGAAAAACACACACACAAAAATACATGTAGAAGATACGTAACCAAATACAAATATATATAAAAAAAAACACATACATATACACACATATAGAAGATACGCACAAACACAAATACATATATATACATACATATACACACACACATATATATACACACATATAAATACATACATACACACACATATACATACATATACAAACACACACACATACACACGCACACACACACATATATATATACATGTGCACATATATATACACATATATATATATATATATAAATTAGCTGGGCAGGGAGAAATTGAAAAAATTAATTTTTTGTTTTTAATTTATTATTTATAGTTTTTTGAATTGTCGAAACGCCCGACAATTCAAAAAACTATAAATAATAAATTAAAAACAAAAAATTAATTTTTTCAATTTCTCCCTGCCCAGCTAATTTATATATATATATATATGTGTGTATATATATATGTGCACATGTATATATATATGTGTGTGTGTGCGTGTGTATGTGTGTGTGTTTGTATATGTATGTATATGTGTGTGTATGTATGTATTTATATGTGTGTATATATATGTGTGTGTGTATATGTATGTATATATATGTATTTGTGTTTGTGCGTATCTTCTATATGTGTGTATATGTATGTGTTTTTTTTATATATATTTGTATTTGGTTACGTATCTTCTACATGTATTTTTGTGTGTGTGTTTTTCTGTGTGTATGTGTTTTATTCACTTATTATAAATATCTCCCTAATAATTTTATGAATTTTATTATTTGATTAACTTACTGATATTCTTACCTATTTCTATATTAGTAAAATAAACTTGTAACTTATAATTCATTAATTTATATTTTTCTCTTTCTCTCTTTCCTTCAACTACAACGCCTGAAAATTTAAAAATTATTTATAAAATATTTTTCAATTCCCCCCCTCCCAGCTAATTTATATTTATATGTATATATATGTATGTATATGTATATGTATATATATATGTATGTGTAAGTGTTTGCATCTGGATGTATGTGTACTTGCATATATGTTTATGTATGTATATATGCGTGTATTTTTACGTATCTGTGTATGTGTACATATATATATATGTGTTTGTATATGTATGTTTGTGTATATATGTATATGTATATATATATATATATATATATATATATATATATATATATATATATATATATGTATGTATGTGTGATCACGCATGTGCTTTTCCCCCATTTACGTATATGCATTTGCTGTACATATTTATGCGTGTGCTTATATTTGTGTGTTACTTATTAAAAATGTTTTTTTTTTTTTCTATTATTTAAGTTACTTACTTAAGCCTTCACCTATTTTATTTTATTTCACTAAAATAAACCTGTAACGTATAATTTCTACCTGCCCGGCTATTTATTTATATATATATTATATTTAATTATATATATCATTACACTATCAAAATAAACCTGTAAAGTATAATTCATTAACTTATTTTTCCTTTTCTTTTTCTTTCCATTTTATAAACAATAAATATCTTTCAATCTCTCCCCGCCCGGCTAAATTACTTTAAACCCCATTTTCAACCCGTTCCTTCACCTATTTTATTTTATTTTATTAAAATAAACCTGTAACGTATTATTTCTACCTGCCCGGCTAATTTATTTATTATATTTAATTATATATATCATCACACTATTAAAATAAACCTGTAAAGTATAATTCATTAACTTATTTTTCCTTTTCTTTTTCTTTCCATTTTATAAACAATAAATATCTTTCAATCTCTCCCCGCCCGGCTAAATTACTTTAAACCCCATTTTCAACCCGTTCCTTCACCTATTTTATTTTATTTTATTAAAATAAACCTGTAACGTATTATTTCTACCTGCCCGGCTAATTTATTTATTATATTTAATTATATATATCATCACACTATTAAAATAAACCTGTAAAGTATAATTCATTAACTTATTTTTCCTTTTCTTTTTCTTTCCATTTTATAAACAATAAATATCTTTCAATCTCTCTCCGCCCGGCTAAATTACTTTAAACCCCATTTTCAACCCGTTCCTTCACTAACATTAACTTTCCAACCTGTTGCCATGGTGATCCTTTAAATTAACTGTTACTTATGCCGTTATCAACAAAAGTAGCGTCTTTTAAGTTTAAACTGTTAAAAAACACGTATATAAGAATTTACACATAATTAATATTTAATTATAAACCCCTCTCTTTTTTTAATACACTCCTACTACTTTAAACTCCAACGTCCTCTCCCCACCACTCCCCCTTCTTTTCTAACTCCCCTTTATCTACGATCTTTCCATTTTTATTTGACTTTATAACTTAGTCCATCTATGAATTCTGATGATGCTAGTTGGATTTTTCCTCTCTTTGAGGATTTTCCTCTAGTTGAAACAATTTGTAAACTCATTCTGGACTCACAGTAATAAATTTCCTATATACTGCTCTGACTACACATTGAGCACTTTAGTCCGGTTTTTTTTTACCACTGGTAAATATATATATATATATATATATATATATAGATAGATAGATAGATAGATAACTACTTCATTTAATCACATAAATTGATATACGAAAGTATAAATTTATGCGCAAGTATTTACTTCAACAAATGCGAAGGTAAAGCTAGGTAGTAAGTTATAAAATATATATGGCGATTAAGCTACACAGAACATTCCGTGTTCCATCCATGCTAGGATTCATAAATTCGTTAAAAGTGATTTCGTAATTCTAGATTTCTCAGTGAAGTATTTTATGACTAAACAATTTCAGAATTCATTGCATTTATATTACTAACTTGGTTTAGTTGAATCTTTGCACAGTAAGGCGATATATATATATATATATATATATATATATATATATATATATATTTAACTACTTCATTTACTCACATAAAATTAATACACGAAAGTATAAATTTATGCGTAAACTTTAAGTATTTACTTCAAAAGTGCTCAATACGTAGGTAGAGCTAATTAGTAAGTTATAAAATATATATATGGCGATTAAGCTACACTGAATATTCCGCGTTTTCTCCACTCTAGGACTCTTCAGGCTGATGCGCATATTTTATAACATACTATATATATATATGTATGTGTGCTTGTGTGTCCATATGTGTAGAGTATGAATATTATATTATGTACTCGTGTATCTGTGTACTTTTGGATCAGGAAAAAAATGCCTTTGTAGGTTTTTAAAAGAATGATAAACATGTCATTTTAACATTTTAGCATCTCCAAGTACCTACATTTTGTCAGTTAACATTATATTAATTTATAGAAACCAACCTTTTGATACATATATTATCAGTGTTTATAATACTTAATTTTTTTATATCCTTACTTCATCAGAACTAGATCATTTTTGCATAAATTAATTTTCATTTATCTTTGATATATTTAATTTTTTTTTATTAATTTAACATTTTATTCTTAATTAATCATAATAGTAAAAAAGGTCGCATATTAATGTAAATCTTGATTTTGCTTTGATATATTTAATTTTTTTTATTAATTTAACATTTTATTCTTAATTAATCATAATAGTAAAAAAAGTCGCATATTAATGTAAATCTTGATTTTGCTTTGATATATTTAAATTTTTTTATTAATTTAACATTTTATTCTTAATTAATCATAATAGTAAAAAAGGTCGCATATTAATGTAAATCTTGATTTTGCTTTGATATATTTAAATTTTTTTTATTAATTTAACATTTTATTCTTAATTAATCATAATAGTAAAAAAGGTCGCATATTAATGTAAATCTTGATTTTGCTTTGATATATTTAAATTTTTTTTATTAATTTAACATTTTATTCTTAATTAATCATAATAGTAAAAAAGGTCGCATATTAATGTAAATCTTGATTTTGCTACAGAACACCTAATTGTGAAGATTTTTTTTGTCCATGTACATTACCATCTTAGAAGATAATGCCTGGGAAGATGGTATCCTGACCACAGAAAATATACTAGACTACTCCACTAAAGACGGAGGTAATGCTGAAGTGGTTGGGAACATGATAACAGATTAACTATTATACTAAGCCCAACTCCCCCTCCCCGAATTGAGCATTAAAAAGTAGCACAGTAGCATATATAGAAGTAATTGTTTAGTTTCAACTCACGATTAGAATTATTATAATACATTCATAAAAGTTACAGTGTAGTTTGAGTTACCGACACACAAATCTCCATTATTAAAATATATTTCATTTTTTTCTTAATTATAATACCAATTCTCTGGTGGCATATTTCTGTTCGTATATATGTAAATGTTAACCATCTTCAATGTAAGATGTAATGACTAGAAAGATAACTTTTTGGTAACAGAACACACAGTAATTTCCTCACCGAAAAAAGGAGGTAATTCCTGGAAAGATGATATTATAACCAGAAAACAGATAATACACTACTTCTCCAAAGACGGAGGTAATGCTTGGGAGGCTGGTCTCATGGAAACAGCATAGATACTACACTAAGTCTAACTGCTCCTACCCATATTGTGAGCTGTTGTATGTCTAAATTTTATCAGCTGCACGTTTTTTCCACGTGCGTATGGATGTATATTTTTAATAGCTGATGCGAAAACGCTGTCTTTAGTTTGACATTTCAACTCGTAGCTTGAAGCACTTTATCCTGTCTTGACAGAGTTCAAAACCGGCTTCAAAACCAAGTGGATGATGCTCTTTTCTCTTCCCTGCAGCCTCTTTGCCACTGAAGAGATGTTGCGAGCCTCTCTCTTCTCAATCGTTATTTTCATGGCAAGTGCTCGACTGAGCTCCAATCTATGGTTCTCTCTTGCCAAATTTTCACAAACAAAACTCAACGAACTACAACCACTACCAACAATTTTCTCCACTCTCTAACTGTGCCTAAATCCAGACACATTCTATGAACAAAGCTTCTTTCCGAGAGCTACCCGCCTTTGGAACTCTGTTCAGCTGGCCTGCTTTCCAGCTGACTGCAACATGGACGTCTTCAAGTCCAATGTAAACAAGTTCTTGTGGATCCGTCCCCTTAAATAATCAAATTCTACCCAATATTCACCAGTAACAATCACTGAGGATAAGAGTTATACTGTTGTCTTGGTGACCACAGTATAACTCTTATCCTCGAGGGGACTCCATTGTAAAAAAATAGCATTGATTGCCGTACTTCAGGCCAATAAAATAAAGTGCTTTCTGTAATAGAATACTTTAAATTTAACCTGGTATTGTATATTACAATATATACTAGTTATTTAATATTAGAAAAAAGATGTTTAAAATGCAAATTTATTTACTATATTCTAGGCCCGTTCAAACCCAAATTCTAGCAAATATTAAATGTCAATACGTAATTAAAGCAAAATAAATTGATTTAGATTATTACAATAATATCCAATGCTATTGATTATGTTAACTCATTCTTTTGTTTATTATCGCTTATGTTGGAATTCATATTTTGAAACATGACGTAAATCATAAGTCTATGATGTCTATGATGTCTATGATAACTCATAAAAAGTATCATTATTTTGTTAATCTAATAGCTCAGTTGTTAGAATGTTGGACTGAAGAACTCAAGGTTTCAGTTTCAATTTCCGTTCATGTCATCAGCTTTATTTGTTGGAAATTCATTATTTGTTATTAACTAGCCTGGGTGCCCGGCGTGGCCTGGGTGTTTGGAGGTGTGTGTTGAGCAAAAAAAAAAATGTGGTAGTAGGCAGGCAGGCTCGAACCCATATTGCGAAGGAGGAAAAGAATGGGGGAAAAAATGTGAGGTCTTTGCCGTTGCGTCCATCGCAAAACTGGAAGTAGCGAAGGTTTAAATTAAGGCTAGTCAATCGAAAAGAGGGTATGCATTTCGAAAATATCGGCGAAAGAAGCGACCCCTCCTTGTAGAAAAGTGCCCAGTTGAGAGTGAAGAAATGACTGTTTTTAGCCAATTTTTCGATATTTGTCGTCCGAAGGGTCGAGATTCAAAACGACACCAATTTCGTGAAAATCCGTCGCCTCTGTCCAAAGTTTTAGGCAAACATACATATATTTAAACAGACAGGTGATATTTGTATTATAGCATCTACATCGGTGAAGTTAAAAGAAAAGTAAGGCAAGAAATAAAAATGGAAAATTTTTTGGTAAATGGAAGAAAAAATTTTTGAAATCGGCGTAAAAATAATGGAAATAAATTTGCTTTCTTGATTCTTTTAAGCAAAAATATAACTAAAATTTATCCAAATAAAACAAATTATTACAGAACCCAATTAACAAATACTGAAGGAAAATTATGGTATAAGTATTATTCAAACTGTTTCCCTCAAGCCTTCGCTACAATACAAAGTCTTTTGGGGAAATCATCTATAGCAGCACGCATAACATATAAAGTTTTTTTTTCTGAGCATTTGTTCAATTTTATTTTAAAAGCTTCACTATTTTGACAATAAATAGAACAGGTTGCACTATCAAGGATTGACCACAAAGAATAATCAAGAGCATTAAGATCAGGTGATGAGAGACGCTATGCATCTTTGCTGATCCAGGATGGACAGTTGTCTCTCCACCAATGCTGTGTTAGTCAAGCAGTGTGGCTAGTCGCCCTATCTTGTTGGAAAGTCCAAACTTCATCACCGTGTACAGAATTACACCATCAGGTCGGTGCGCCTTCAAGAATGTCCTTAATGTAAGGTTCTTTGTTAATCTTGACCAATTGAGCGAGAAAACAAGTGGAGAGTTCCCTCTCTCAGAAATGGTTTCCCAGACCATCACTGATGCTGGTTTTTGCATTCTAAAAACCTTTCCTGTATTATTAGGTATTGCCTCATGGCTCCTCACAAGGAATTTACCATTTTCATGATTGTGGGAAAATTGAAGTAGGAATAACTTTTCATCCGAGAAGATGACGTTATTAAATGTGCCTACTCTGATACGATTTAACAAGAGTGGACGTCTGATGAGTCTCTTTGCGATTGTGGGTGCAGAGAAATGCTGCCACTTTTGGTACTTATAGAATGACATCTGTAGATCACTTCGACATATTCTTCACATTGTCCTTGATGATGGTTGTTCTTCCTTTACCATTTGTCTCTTGTATCTTCTTGGATTTCGCCTGATATTTCTTAATATTTTTTATGAGCTGTGGAAGTGTGTTGTGGAAGTGCGGGGACGACCTGATCGTTCTCTGTCTTTGATCGACTAAGTTTCCAGGTAACAATCAATCGTTCTTATTCTGAATATTCTGTTGATTTTGAGTTTTTCTCTAACTTGAATATTTCTGATGGGTGCAGGCTCTTCTCGTGCTGCTCCATGATAAATCTTCTCTTCAATTCAACTGACATTGTTAAAAATTAGTATCTTTTGTTTTTAAAAAATTAGAAACCATATATTGCATTATCCTATAGTGACAATAAAATAGTACATTTATTTTTATATCCTCATAAAAAATAGTTCCGAAATTTTGTAACAAGATTTATGCCCTGCATATATATAATCAGGATGTGTGTGTGTGAGGACACTTAATATTTGCTCTACATACATTAAATTTCGTATATAGGATATATAGACATGTGAAAAGATTTTAATTGATTTTCATCCGGAAAAGTGGACAGCTAAAGGGTCAAAATTGAAAAATTAATGCGTGGGGGTCGTTGGATTTTTATCTGGTTGCTAACTGTTCCACGAATGCGCATGCGTAAATGATTCACATGATAGATTAAGTAAGTTAAAAATTAGTAGATTTATATATAGTAATTATTATATATTATATTGTACCCAATATATAGTAATTATTATATATTATATTGTACCCAATATATAGTAATTATTATATATTATATTGTACCCAATATATAGTAATTATTATATATTATATTGTACCCAATTTATAGTAATTATTATATATTATATTGTACCCAATTTATAGTAATTATTATATATTATATTGTACCCAATTTATAGTAATTATTATATATTATATTGTACCCAATTTATAGTAATTATTATATATTATATTGTACCCAATATATAGTAATTATTATATATTATATTGTACCCAATTTATAGTAATTATTATATATTATATTGTACCCAATTTATAGTAATTATTATATATTATATTGTACCCAATTTATAGTAATTATTATATATTATATTGTACCCAATATATAGTAATTATTATATATTATATTGTACCCAATATATAGTAATTATTATCTATTATATTGTACCCAATATATAGTAATTATTATATATTATATTGTACCCAATTTATAGTAATTATTATATATTATATTGTACCCAATTTATAGTAATTATTATATATTATATTGTACCCAATATATAGTAATTATTATATATTATATTGTACCCAATATGTAGTAATTATTATATATTATATTGTACCCAATATATAGTAATTATTATATATTATATTGTACCCAATTTATAGTAATTATTATATATTATATTGTACCCAATATATAGTAATGATTATATATTATATTGTACCCAATATATAGTAATTATTATATATTATATTGTACCCAATATATAGTAATTATTATATATTATATTGTACCCAATATATAGTAATTATTATATATTATATTGTACCCAATTTATAGTAATTATTATATATTATATTGTACCCAATATATAGTAATTATTATATATTATATTGTACCCAATATATAGTAATTATTATATATTATATTGTACCCAATATATAGTAATTATTATATATTATATTGTACCCAATATATAGTAATTATTATATATTATATTGTACCCAATTTATAGTAATTATTATATATTATATTGTACCCAATATATAGTAATTATTATATATTATATTGTACCCAATATATAGTAATTATTATATATTATATTGTACCCAATATATAGTAATTATTATATATTATATTGTACCCAATTTATAGTAATTATTATATATTATATTGTACCCAATATATAGTAATTATTATATATTATATTGTACCCAATTTATAGTAATTATTATATATTATATTGTACCCAATATATAGTAATTATTATATATTATATTGTACCCAATATATAGTAATTATTATATATTATATTGTACCCAATATATAGTAATTATTATATATTATATTGTACCCAATATATAGTAATTATTATATATTATATTGTACCCAATATATAGTAATTATTATATATTATATTGTACCCAATATATAGTAATTATTATATATTATATTGTACCCAATATATAGTAATTATTATATATTATATTGTACCCAATATATAGTAATTATTATATATTATATTGTACCCAATATATAGTAATTATTATATATTATATTGTACCCAATTTATAGTAATTATTATATATTATATTGTACCCAATATATAGTAATTATTATATATTATATTGTACCCAATATATAGTAATTATTATATATTATATTGTACCCAATATATAGTAATTATTATATATTATATTGTACCCAATATATAGTAATTATTATATATTATATTGTACCCAATATATAGTAATTATTATATATTATATTGTACCCAATATATAGTAATTATTATATATTATATTGTACCCAATATATAGTAATTATTATATATTATATTGTACCCAATATATAGTAATTATTATATATTATATTGTACCCAATATATAGTAATTATTATATATTATATTGTACCCAATATATAGTAATTATTATATATTATATTGTACCCAATTTATAGTAATTATTATATATTATATTGTACCCAATATATAGTAATTATTATATATTATATTGTACCCAATATATAGTAATTATTATATATTATATTGTACCCAATTTATAGTAATTATTATAAATTATATTGTATCCAATATATAGTAATTATTATATATTATATTGTACCCAATATATAGTAATTATTATATATTATATTGTACCCAATATATAGTAATTATTATATATTATATTGTACCCAATATATAGTAATTATTATATATTATATTGTACCCAATTTATAGTAATTATTATATATTATATTGTACCCAATATATAGTAATTATTATATATTATATTGTACCCAATATATAGTAATTGTTATATATTATATTGTACCCAATATATAGTAATTATTATATATTATATTGTACCCAATATATAGTAATTATTATATATTATATTGTACCCAATATATAGTAATTATTATATATTGTATTGTACCCAATATATAGTAATTATTATATATTATATTGTACCCAATATATAGTAATTATTATATATTATATTGTACCCAATTTATAGTAATTATTATATATTATATTGTACCCAATATATAGTAATTATTATATATTATATTGTACCCAATTTATAGTAATTATTATATATTATATTGTACCCAATATATAGTAATTATTATATATTATATTGTACCCAATTTATAGTAATTATTATATATTATATTGTACCCAATTTATAGTAATTATTATATATTATATTGTACCCAATATATAGTAATTATTATATATTATATTGTACCCAATATATAGTAATTATTATATATTATATTGTACCCAATATATAGTAATTATTATATATTATATTGTACCCAATATATAGTAATTATTATATATTATATTGTACCCAATATATAGTAATTATTATATATTATATTGTACCCAATATATAGTAATTATTATATATTATATTGTACCCAATATATAGTAATTATTATATATTATATTGTACCCAATTTATAGTAATTATTATATATTATATTGTACCCAATTTATAGTAATTATTATATATTATATTGTACCCAATATATAGTAATTATTATATATTATATTGTACCCAATTTATAGTAATTATTATATATTATATTGTACCCAATATATAGTAATTATTATATATTATATTGTACCCAATATATAGTAATTATTATATATTATATTGTACCCAATTTATAGTAATTATTATATATTATATTGTACCCAATATATAGTAATTATTATATATTATATTGTACCCAATATATAGTAATTATTATATATTATATTGTACCCAATATATAGTAATTATTATATATTATATTGTACCCAATATATAGTAATTATTATATATTATATTGTACCCAATTTATAGTAATTATTATATATTATATTGTACCCAATATATAGTAATTATTATATATTATATTGTACCCAATATATAGTAATTATTATATATTATATTGTACCCAATTTATAGTAATTATTATATATTATATTGTACCCAATATATAGTAATTATTATATATTATATTGTACCCAATTTATAGTAATTATTATATATTATATTGTACCCAATATATAGTAATTATTATATATTATATTGTACCCAATATATAGTAATTATTATATATTATATTGTACCCAATTTATAGTAATTATTATATATTATATTGTATCCAATATATAGTAATTATTATATATTATATTGTACCCAATATATAGTAATTATTATATATTATATTGTACCCAATATATAGTAATTATTATATATTATATTGTACCCAATATATAGTAATTATTATATATTCTATTGTACCCAATTTATAGTAATTATTATATATTATATTGTACCCAATATATAGTAATTATTATATATTATATTGTACCCAATATATAGTAATTATTATATATTATATTGTACCCAATATATAGTAATTATTATATATTATATTGTACCCAATATATAGTAATTATTATATATTATATTGTACCCAATTTATAGTAATTATTATATATTATATTGTACCCAATATATAGTAATTATTATATATTATATTGTACCCAATATATAGTAATTATTATATATTATATTGTACCCAATATATAGTAATTATTATATATTATATTGTACCCAATATATAGTAATTATTATATATTATATTGTACCCAATATATAGTAATTATTATATATTATATTGTACCCAATATATAGTAATTATTATATATTATATTGTACCCAATATATAGTAATTATTATATATTATATTGTACCCAATATATAGTAATTATTATATATTATATTGTACCCAATATATAGTAATTATTATATATTATATTGTACCCAATATATAGTAATTATTATATATTATATTGTACCCAATATATAGTAATTATTATATATTATATTGTACCCAATATATAGTAATTATTATATATTATATTGTACCCAATTTATAGTATTTATTATATATTATATTGTACCCAATTTATAGTAATTATTATATATTATATTGTACCCAATATATAGTAATTATTATATATTATATTGTACCCAATTTATAGTAATTATTATATATTATATTGTACCCAATATATAGTAATTATTATATATTATATTGTACCCAATATATAGTAATTATTATATATTATATTGTACCCAATTTATAGTAATTATTATATATTATATTGTACCCAATATATAGTAATTATTATATATTATATTGTACCCAATATATAGTAATTATTATATATTATATTGTACCCAATATATAGTAATTATTATATATTATATTGTACCCAATATATAGTAATTATTATATATTATATTGTACCCAATTTATAGTAATTATTATATATTATATTGTACCCAATATATAGTAATTATTATATATTATATTGTACCCAATATATAGTAATTATTATATATTATATTGTACCCAATTTATAGTAATTATTATATATTATATTGTACCCAATATATAGTAATTATTATATATTATATTGTACCCAATTTATAGTAATTATTATATATTATATTGTACCCAATATATAGTAATTATTATATATTATATTGTACCCAATATATAGTAATTATTATATATTATATTGTACCCAATTTATAGTAATTATTATATATTATATTGTATCCAATATATAGTAATTATTATATATTATATTGTACCCAATATATAGTAATTATTATATATTATATTGTACCCAATATATAGTAATTATTATATATTATATTGTACCCAATATATAGTAATTATTATATATTATATTGTACCCAATTTATAGTAATTATTATATATTATATTGTACCCAATATATAGTAATTATTATATATTATATTGTACCCAATATATAGTAATTATTATATATTATATTGTACCCAATATATAGTAATTATTATATATTATATTGTACCCAATATATAGTAATTATTATATATTATATTGTACCCAATTTATAGTAATTATTATATATTATATTGTACCCAATATATAGTAATTATTATATATTATATTGTACCCAATATATAGTAATTATTATATATTATATTGTACCCAATATATAGTAATTATTATATATTATATTGTACCCAATATATAGTAATTATTATATATTATATTGTACCCAATATATAGTAATTATTATATATTATATTGTACCCAATATATAGTAATTATTATATATTATATTGTACCCAATTTATAGTAATTATTATATATTATATTGTACCCAATATATAGTAATTATTATATATTATATTGTACCCAATTTATAGTAATAATTATATATTATATTGTACCCAATATATAGTAATTATTAGATATTATATTGTACCCAATTTATAGTAATTATTACATATTATATTGTACCCAATATATAGTAATTATTATATATTATATTGTACCCAATTTATAGTAATTATTATATATTATATTGTACCCAATATATAGTAATTATTATATATTATATTGTACCCAATATATAGTAATTATTATATATTATATTGTACCCAATATATAGTAATTATTATATATTATATTGTACCCAATTTATAGTAATTATTATATATTATATTGTGCCCAATATATTGTAATTATAATATATTATATTGTACCCAATATATAGTAATTATTATATATTATATTGTACCCAATTTATAGTAATTTTTATATATTATATTGTACCCAATATATAGTAATTATTATATATTATATTGTACCCAATATATAGTAATTATCATATATTATATTGTACCCAATTTATAGTAATTATTATATATAATATTGTACCCAATTTATAGTAATTATTATATATTATATTGTACCCAATATATAGTAATTATTATATATTATATTGTACCCAATATATAGTAATTATTATATATTATATTGTACCCAATATATAGTAATTATTATATATTATATTGTACCCAATATATAGTAATTATTATATATTATATTGTACCCAATTTATACTAATTATTATATATTATATTGTACCCAATATATAGTAATTATTATATATTATATCGTACCCAATTTATAGTAATTATTATATATTATATTGTACCCAATATATAGTAATTATTATATATTATATTGTACCCAATTTATAGTAAGTATTATATATTATATTGTACCCAATATATAGTAATTATTATATATTATATTGTACCCAATTTATAGTAATTATTATATATTATATTGTACCCAATATATAGTAATTATTATATATTATATTGTACCCAATATATAGTAATTATTATATATTATATTGTACCCAATATATAGTAATTATTATATATTATATTGTACCCAATATATAGTAATTATTATATATTATATTGTACCCAATATATAGTAATTATTATATATTATATTGTACCCAATATATAGTAATTATTATATATTATATTGTACCCAATATATAGTAATTATTATATATTATATTGTACCCAATATATAGTAATTATTATATATTATATTGTACCCAATTTATAGTAATTATTATATATTATATTGTACCCAATTTATAGTAATTATTATATATTATATTGTACCCAATATATAGTAATTATTATATATTATATTGTACCCAATTTATAGTAATTATTATATATTATATTGTACCCAATATATAGTAATTATTATATATTATATTGTACCCAATATATAGTAATTATTATATATTATATTGTACCCAATTTATAGTAATTATTATATATTATATTGTACCCAATATATAGTAATTATTATATATTATATTGTACCCAATTTATAGTAATTATTATATATTATATTGTACCCAATATATAGTAATTATTATATATTATATTGTACCCAATATATAGTAATTATTATATATTATATTGTACCCAATTTATAGTAATTATTATATATTATATTGTACCCAATATATAGTAATTATTATATATTATATTGTACCCAATATATAGTAATTATTATATATTATATTGTACCCAATTTATAGTAATTATTATATAATATATTGTACCCAATATATAGTAATTATTATATATTATATTGTACCCAATTTATAGTAATTATTATATATTATATTGTACCCAATATATAGTAATTATTATATATTATATTGTACCCAATATATAGTAATTATTATATATTATATTGTACCCAATTTATAGTAATTATTATATATTATATTGTATCCAATATATAGTAATAATTATATATTATATTGTACCCAATATATAGTAATTATTATATATTATATTGTACCCAATATATAGTAATTATTATATATTATATTGTACCCAATATATAGTAATTATTATATATTATATTGTACCCAATTTATAGTAATTATTATATATTATATTGTACCCAATATATAGTAATTATTATATATTATATTGTACCCAATATATAGTAATTATTATATATTATATTGTACCCAATATATAGTAATTATTATATATTATATTGTACCCAATATATAGTAATTATTATATATTATATTGTACCCAATTTATAGTAATTATTATATATTATATTGTACCCAATATATAGTAATTATTATATATTATATTGTACCCAATATATAGTAATTATTATATATTATATTGTACCCAATATATAGTAATTATTATATATTATATTGTACCCAATATATAGTAATTATTATATATTATATTGTACCCAATATATAGTAATTATTATATATTATATTGTACCCAATTTATAGTAATTATTATATATTATATTGTACCCAATATATAGTAATTATTATATATTATATTTACCCAATTTATAGTAATTATTATATATTATATTGTACCCAATATATAGTAATTATTAGATATTATATTGTACCCAATTTATAGTAATTATTATATATTATATTGTACCCAATATATAGTAATTATTATATATTATATTGCACCCAATTTATAGTAATTATTATATATTATATTGTACCCAATATATAGTAATTATTATATATTATATTGTACCCAATTTATAGTAATTATTATATATTATATTGTACCCAATTTATAGTAATTATTATATATTATATTGTACCCAATTTATAGTAATTATTATATATTATATTGTATCCAATATATAGTAATTATTATATATTATATTGTACCCAATATATAGTAATTATTATATATTATATTGTACCCAATATATAGTAATTATTATATATTATATTGTACCCAATATATAGTAATTATTATATATTATATTGTACCCAATTTATAGTAATTATTATATATTATATTGTACCCAATATATAGTAATTATAATATATTATATTGTACCCAATATATAGTAATTATTATATATTATATTGTACCCAATTTATAGTAATTATAATATATTATATTGTACCCAATATATAGTAATTATTATATATTATATTGTACCCAATATATAGTAATTATTATATATTATATTGTACCCAATATATAGTAATTATTTTATATAATATTGTACCCAATTTATAGTAATTATTATATATTATATTGTACCCAATATATAGTAATTATTTTATATTATATTGTACCCAATATATAGTAATTATTATATGTTATATTGTACCCAATATATAGTATTATTATATATTATATTGTACCCAATATATAGTAATTATTATATATTATATTGTACCCAATTTATAGTAATTATTATATATTATATTGTACCCAATATATAGTAATTATTATTTATTATATCGTACCCAATTTATAGTAATTATTATATATTATATTGTACCCAATATATAGTAATTATTATATATTATATTGTACCCAATATATAGTAATTATTATATATTATATTGTACCCAATTTATAGTAAGTATTATATATTATATTGTACCCAATTTATAGTAATTATTATATATTATATTGTACCCAATATATAGTAATTATTATATATTATATTGTACCCAATATATAGTAATTATTATATATTATATTGTACCCAATATATAGTAATTATTATATATTATATTGTACCCAATATATAGTAATTATTATATATTATATTGTACCCAATTTATAGTAATTATTATATATTATATTGTACCCAATATATAGTAATTATTATATATTATATTGTACCCAATATATAGTAATTATTATATATTATATTGTACCCAATATATAGTAATTATTATATATTATATTGTACCCAATATATAGTAATTATTATATATTATATTGTACCCAATATATAGTAATTATTATATATTCTATTGTACCCAATTTATAGTAATTATTATATATTATATTGTACCCAATATATAGTAATTATTATATATTATATTGTACCCAATTTATAGTAATTATTATATATTATATTGTACCCAATATATAGTAATTATTATATATTATATTGTACCATATATATAGTAATTATAATATATTATATTGTACCCAATATATAGTAATTATTATATATTATATTGTACCCAATTTTTAGTAATTATTATATATTATATTGTACCCAATATATAGTAATTATTATATATTATATTGTACCCAATATATAGTAATTATTATATATTATATTGTACCCAATTTATAGTAATTATTTTATATTATATTGTACCCAATATATAGTAATTATTATATATTATATTGTACCCAATTTATAGTAATTATTATATATTATATTTTACCCAATATATAGTAATTATTATATATTATATTGTACCCAATATATAGTAATTATTATATATTATATTGTACCCAATATATAGTAATTATTATATATTATATTGTACCCAATATATAGTAATTATGATATATTATATTGTACCCAATTTATAGTAATTATTATATATTATATTGTACCCAATATATAGTAATTATTATATATTATATTGTACCCAATTTATAGTAATTATTATATATTATATTGTACCCAATATATAGTAATTATTATATATTATATTGTACCCAATTTATAGTAATTATTATATATTATATTGTACCCAATATATAGTAATTATTATATATTATATTGTACCCAATATATAGTAATTATTATATATTATATTGTACCCAATTTATAGTAATTATTATATATTATATTGTACCCAATTTATAGTAATTATTATATATTATATTGTACCCAATATATAGTAATTATTATATATTATATTGTACCCAATATATAGTAATTATTATATATTATATTGTACCCAATTTATAGTAATTATTATATATTATATTGTACCCAATATATAGTAATTATTATATATTATATTGTACCCAATATATAGTAATTATTATATATTATATTGTACCCAATATATAGTAATTATTATATATTATATTGTACCCAATATATAGTAATTATTTTATATTATATTGTACCCAATTTATAGTAATTATTATATATTATATTGTACCCAATATATAGTAATTATTATATATTATATTGTACCCAATATATAGTAATTATTATATATTATATTGTACCCAATATATAGTAATTATTATATATTATATTGTACCCAATTTATAGTAATTATTATATATTATATTGTACCCAATATATAGTAATTATTATATATTATATTGTACCCAATTTATAGTAATTATTATATATTTTATTGTACCCAATATATAGTAATTATTATATATTATATTGTACCCAATTTATAGTAATTATTATATATTATATTGTACCCAATATATAGTAATTATTATATATTATATTGTACCCAATATATAGTAATTATTATATATTATATTGTACCCAATTTATAGTAATTTTTATATATTATATTGTACCCAATATATAGTAATTATTATATATTATATTGTACCCAATATATAGTAATTATTATATATTATATTGTACCCAATATATAGTAATTATTATATATTATATTGTACCCAATTTATAGTAATTATTATATATTATATTGTACCCAATACATAGTAATTATTATATATTATATTGTACCCAATTTATAGTAATTATTATATATTATATTGTACCCAATATATAGTAATTATTATATATTATATTGTACCCAATATATAGTAATTATTATATATTATATTGTACCCAATATATAGTAATTATTATATATTATATTGTACCCAATATATAGTACTTATTATATATTATATTGTACCCAATTTATAGTAATTATTATATATTATATTGTACCCAATTTATAGTAATTATTATATATTATATTGTACCCAATATATAGTAATTATTATATATTATATTGTACCCAATATATAGTAATTATTATATATTATATTATACCCAATTTATAGTAATTATTTTATATTATATTGTACCCAATATATAGTAATTATTATATATTATATTGTACCCAATATATAGTAATTATTATATATTATATTGTACCCAATATATAGTAATTATTATATATTATATTGTACCCAATATATAGTAATTATTATATATTATATTGTACCCAATTTATAGTAATTATTATATATTATATTGTACCCAATATATAGTAATTATTATATATTATATTGTACCCAATATATAGTAATTATTATATATTATATTGTACCAAATTTATACTAATAATTATATATTATATTGTACCCAATATACAGTAATTATTATATATTATATTGTACCCAATTTATAGTAATTATTATATATTATATTGTACCCAATATATGGTAATTTTTATATATTATATTGTACCCAATTTATAGTAATTATTATATATTATATTGTACCCAATATATAGTAATTATTATATATTATATTGTACCCAATATATAGTAATTATTATATATTATATTGTACCCAATTTATAGTAATTATTATATATTATATTGTACCCAATATATAGTAATTATTATATATTATATTGTACCCAATTTATAGTAATTATTATATATTATATTGTACCCAATATATAGTAATTATTATATATTATATTGTACCCAATTTATAGTAATTATTATATATTATATTGTACCCAATATATAGTAATTATTATATATTATATTGTACCCAATTTATAGTAATTATTATATATTATATTGTACCCAATATATAGTAATTATTATATATTATATTGTACCCAATTTATAGTAATTATTATATATTATATTGTACCCAATATATAGTAATTATTATATATTATATTGTACCCAATTTACAGTAATTATTATATATTATATTGTACCCAATATATAGTAATTATTATATATTATATTGTACCCAATATATAGTAATTATTATATATTATATTGTACCCAATTATAGTAATTATTATATATTATATTTGTACCCAATTTATAGTAATTATTATATATTATATTGTACCATATATATAGTAATTATAATATATTATATTGTACCCAATATATAGTAATTATTATATATTATATTGTACCCAATTTTTAGTAATTATTATATATTATATTGTACCCAATATATAGTAATTATTATATATTATATTGTACCCAATATATAGTAATTATTATATATTATATTGTACCCAATTTATAGTAATTATTATATATTATATTGTACCCAATATATAGTAATTATTATATATTATATTGTACCCAATTTATAGTAATTATTATATATTATATTTTACCCAATATATAGTAATTATTATATATTATATTGTACCCAATATATAGTAATTATTATATATTATATTGTACCCAATATATAGTAATTATTATATATTATATTGTACCCAATATATAGTAATTATTATATATTATATTGTACCCAATTTATAGATATTATTATATATTATATTGTACCCAATATATAGTAATTATTGTATATTATATTGTACCCAATTTATAGTAATTATTATATATTATATTGTACCCAATATATAGTAATTATTATATATTATATTGTACCCAATTTATAGTAATTATTATATATTATATTGTACACAATATATAGTAATTATTATATATTATATTGTACCCAATATATAGTAATTATTATATAATATATTGTACCCAATTTATAGTAATTATTATATATTATATTGTACCCAATTTATAGTAATTATTATATATTATATTGTACCCAATATATAGTAATTATTATATATTATATTGTACCCAATATATAGTAATTATTATATATTATATTGTACCCAATTTATAGTAATTATTATATATTATATTGTACCCAATATATAGTAATTATTATATATTATATTGTACCCAATATATAGTAATTATTATATATTATATTGTACCCAATATATAGTAATTATTATATATTATATTGTACCCAATATATAGTAATTATTTTATATTATATTGTACCCAATTTATAGTAATTATTATATATTATATTGTACCCAATATATAGTAATTATTATATATTATATGTACCCAATATATAGTAATTATTATATATTATATTGTACCCAATATATAGTAATTATTATATATTATATTGTACCCAATTTATAGTAATTATTATATATTATTTTGTACCCAATATATAGTAATTATTATATATTATATTGTACCCAATTTATAGTAATTATTATATATTATATTGTACCCAATATATAGTAATTATTATATATTATATTGTACCCAATTTATAGTAATTATTATATATTATATTGTACCCAATATATAGTAATTATTATATATTATATTGTACCCAATATATAGTAATTATTATATATTATATTGTACCCAATTTATAGTAATTTTTATATATTATATTGTACCCAATATATAGTAATTATTATATATTATATTGTACCCAATTTATAGTAATTATTATATATTATATTGTACCCAATATATAGTAATTATTATATATTATATTGTACCCAATATATAGTAATTATTATATATTATATTGTACCCAATATATAGTAATTATTATATATTATATTGTACCCAATATATAGTAATTATTATATATTATATTGTACCCAATTTATAGTAATTATTATATATTATATTGTACCCAATACATAGTAATTATTATATATTATATTGTACCCAATTTATAGTAATTATTATATATTATATTGTACCCAATATATAGTAATTATTATATATTATATTGTACCCAATATATAGTAATTATTATATATTATATTGTACCCAATATATAGTAATTATTATATATTATATTGTACCCAATATATAGTAATTATTATATATTATATTGTACCCAATTTATAGTAATTATTATATATTATATTGTACCCAATTTATAGTAATTATTATATATTATATTGTACCCAATATATAGTAATTATTATATATTATATTGTACCCAATATATAGTAATTATTATATATTATATTATACCCAATTTATAGTAATTATTTTATATTATATTGTACCCAATATATAGTAATTATTATATATTATATTGTACCCAATATATAGTAATTATTATATATTATATTGTACCCAATATATAGTAATTATTATATATTATATTGTACCCAATATATAGTAATTATTATATATTATATTGTACCCAATTTATAGTAATTATTATATATTATATTGTACCCAATATATAGTAATTATTATATATTATATTGTACCCAATATATAGTAATTATTATATATTATATTGTACCCAATTTATACTAATTATTATATATTATATTGTACCCAATATACAGTAATTATTATATATTATATTGTACCCAATTTATAGTAATTATTATATATTATATTGTACCCAATATATGGTAATTTTTATATATTATATTGTACCCAATTTATAGTAATTATTATATATTATATTGTACCCAATATATAGTAATTATTATATATTATATTGTACCCAATATATAGTAATTATTATATATTATATTGTACCCAATTTATAGTAATTATTATATATTATATTGTACCCAATATATAGTAATTATTATATATTATATTGTACCCAATTTATAGTAATTATTATATATTATATTGTACCCAATATATAGTAATTATTATATATTATATTGTACCCAATTTATAGTAATTATTATATATTATATTGTACCCAATATATAGTAATTATTATATATTATATTGTACCCAATTTATAGTAATTATTATATATTATATTGTACCCAATATATAGTAATTATTATATATTATATTGTACCCAATTTATAGTAATTATTATATATTATATTGTACCCAATATATAGTAATTATTATATATTATATTGTACCCAATTTACAGTAATTATTATATATTATATTGTACCCAATATATAGTAATTATTATATATTATATTGTACCCAATATATAGTAATTATTATATATTATATTGTACCCAATTTATAGTAATTATTATATATTATATTGTACCCAATTTATAGTAATTATTATATATTATATTGTACCCAATATATAGTAATTATTATATATTATATTGTACCCAATATATAGTAATTATTATATATTATATTGTACCCAATATATAGTAATTATTATATATTATATTGTACCCAATATATAGTAATTATTATATATTATATTGTACCCAATTTATAGTAATTATTATATATTATATTGTACCCAATATATAGTAATTATTATATATTATATTGTACCCAATATATAGTAATTATTATATATTATATTGTACCCAATATATAGTAATTATTATATATTATATTGTACCCAATATATAGTAATTATTATATATTATATTGTACCCAATATATAGTAATTATTATATATTATATTGTACCCAATTTATAGTAATTATTATATATTATATTGTACCCAATATATAGTAATTATTATATATTATATTGTACCCAATATATAGTAAATATTATATATTATATTGTACCCAATATATAGTAATTATTATATATTATATTGTACCCAATTTATAGTAATTATTATATATTATATTGTACCCAATATATAGTAATTATTATATATTATATTGTACCCAATTTATAGTAATTATTATATATTATATTGTACCCAATATATAGTAATTATTATATATTATATTGTACCCAATTTATAGTAATTATTATATATTATATTGTACCCAATATATAGTAATTATTATATATTATATTGTACCCAATATATAGTAATTATTATGTATTATATTGTACCCAATTTATAGTAATTATTATATATTATATTGTACCCAATATATAGTAATTATTATATATTATATTGTACCCAATTTATAGTAATTATTATATATTATATTGTACCCAATATATAGTAATTATTATATATTATATTGTACCCAATTTATAGTAATTATTTTATATTATATTGTACCCAATATATAGTAATTATTATATATTATATTGTACCCAATATATAGTAATTATTATAAATTATATTGTACCCAAATTATAGTAATTATTATATATTATATTGTACCCAATATATAGTAATTATTATATATTATATTGTACCCAATATATAGTAATTATTATATATTATATTGTACCCAATTTATAGTAATTATTATATATTATATTGTACCCAATATATAGTAATTATTATATATTATATTGTACCCAATATATAGTAATTATTATATATTATATTGTACCCAATTTATAGTAATTATTATATATTATATTGTACCCAATTTATAGTAATTATTATATATTATATTATACCCAATATATAGTAATTATTATATATTATATTGTACCCAATATATAGTAATTATTATATATTATATTGTACCCAATATATAGTAATTATTATATATTATATTGTACCCAATTTATAGTAATTATTATATATTATATTGTACCCAATATATAGTAATTATTATATATTATATTGTACCCAATTTATAGTAATTATTATATATTATATTGTACCCAATATATAGTAATTATTATATATTATATTGTACCCAATTTATAGTAATTATTATATATTATATTGTACCCAATATATAGTAATTATTATATATTATATTGTACCCAATTTATAGTAATTATTATATATTATATTGTACCCAATATATAGTAATTATTATATATTATATTGTACCCAATATATAGTAATTATTATATATTATATTGTACCCAATATATAGTAATTATTATATATTATATTGTACCCAATATATAGTAATTATTATATATTATATTGTACCCAATATATAGTAATTATTATATATTATATTGTACCCAATATATAGTAATTATTATATATTATATTGTACCCAATATATAGTAATTATTATATATTATATTGTACCCAATTTATAGTAATTATTATATATTATATTGTACCCAATATATAGTAATTATTATATATTATATTGTACCCAATTTATAGTAATTATTATATATTATATTGTACCCAATATATAGTAATTATTATATATTATATTGTACCCAATATATAGTAATTATTATATATTATATTGTACCCAATATATAGTAATTATTATATATTATATTGTACCCAATATATAGTAATTATTATATATTATATTGTACCCAATTTATAGTAATTATTATATATTATATTGTACCCAATTTATAGTAATTATTATATATTATATTGTACCCAATATATAGTAATTATTATATATTATATTGTACCCAATTTATAGTAATTATTATATATTATATTGTACCCAATATATAGTAATTATTATATATTATATTGTACCCAATTTATAGTAATTATTATATATTATATTGTACCCAATATATAGTAATTATTATATATTATATTGTACCCAATATATAGTAATTATTATATATTATATTGTACCCAATTTATAGTAATTATTATATATTATATTGTACCCAATTTATAGTAATTATTATATATTATATTGTACCCAATATATAGTAATTATTATATATTATATTGTACCCAATATATAGTAATTATTATATATTATATTGTACCCAATTTATAGTAATTATTATATATTATATTGTACCCAATATATAGTAATTATTATATATTATATTGTACCCAATATATAGTAATTATTATATATTATATTGTACCCAATATATAGTAATTATTATATATTATATTGTACCCAATATATAGTAATTATTATATATTATATTGTACCCAATTTATAGTAATTATTATATATTATATTGTACCCAATATATAGTAATTATTATATATTATATTGTACCCAATTTATAGTAATTATTATATATTATATTGTACCCAATATATAGTAATTATTATATATTATATTGTACCCAATTTATAGTAATTATTATATATTATATTGTACCCAATATATAGTAATTATTATATA
Organism: Euprymna scolopes; assembly: GCF_053919585.1. NCBI lineage: Eukaryota > Metazoa > Mollusca > Cephalopoda > Sepiida > Sepiolidae > Euprymna > Euprymna scolopes. Next base: position 147,930,578 of record NC_136492.1, read on the forward strand.
TTATATTGTACCCAATATATAGTAATTATTATATATTATATTGTACCCAATATATAGTAATTATTATATATTATATTGTACCCAATATTTAGTAATTATTATATATTATATTGTACCCAATATATAGTAATTATTATATATTATATTGTACCCAATTTATAGTAATTATTATATATTATATTGTACCCAATTTATAGTAATTATTATATATTATATTGTACCCAATATATAGTAATGATTTCAAAGTAAAAACAAAATGAAAGAAGGGTACAAAGCTTGGTCTTTTTAGACTTGTGGACCGGCGCTGAATCCTGCTGCTACACCCATGATCTGTCAGTGGGCACTTGATTGCAGCAAGGGATCACCACACTCTTCAGCACATCCAGGTACACTTTGATGTTGACTTTCAAACCGACTTTAAAAATGTGAGGTGGTATGATGTGGCTCTCACTTAAATCCACATCAAAGACCATAATTTTGGCTAAAACTTTGTTTCCTTCATCCTCGGCTTGACTCTGTTATTCGTGGCAATCCAGCAAATGCATTTTGAAGGTGCTGGCAATCGTCCTATTGTCCATTTGTCACAATTTTGATCGTTAGACAGCAAGAATTGTACTGTGTCGCATCTCCGATCTCGTTTGTTAGCATTGTGTCACTTTCAGACATGATAGAAGACTCTTATTACTCTTGGGATTTCTACACAACTGGTCAACTAGTAGATGGTCTGCAACAAAGAAAAAAGAACGGTTTTCATCAAACAAAAATGGAATTATGTCATCTTGTCTAGGGTGACAATTTTATCGTTCCACCCTGTATATCTTTAGATTATAAATATTTTATTAAAAAGTTCGGGTTTAAGAGTTCATTAACTCTCGATTGAACAAATAAGAAGATCAACAAGATATATGTTCATTTTTTAATGATATATGTTTCTCACTTCTTATATATGTTCTACATATATACCCTGACATTATACGAGAGCCGTTCCAAAAGTAATGCCTCCTATTTTTTGTTCCGCTGAACGTATCAAAGGGAATTGCAAATTGCATTGTTATTATGACCGGACGTATGCCTCCATGACCTGAAAGCTTCACCTCTCTTGCAGATATTGGTGGCCTGGGACTCTAAAAAGGAACTAATGTCAAGAACGTTCGTTAGAAGCCCAGGTGCCTAATTGAATTCCGCCATGCAGAAAAAATTGAACCGATCAACATTCATCGGCGCCTGTTGAACGTTTACAAAGCTGATGCAGTTGATGTCAGCACAGTCAGGAGATGGGTTCATCGATTTCAGACTAGCAAAGTATGCTCTTCACTTTTACGTCCAACGTATTAAAAGAGACTGGAAAATGTGCATTGATGAAAAATAAATTACGTTGGTTTAATGGTATCTCTTTCGTCTTTGTAGCTCTTCAACGTTTTAGTTTTGGAGTTAAAAAATAGGCCTTTCTTTTGTAATGTTCGTCGTAAACGTTCTTTTCAAAATATCGAACATTCACTAAAGTATTATAAATGTCTATATTTTCTTAAATACAATCCTTTAGGATATCTTTCTAAAAGATAATTTAAAATTTTGTAGTGATATATATATATATATATATATATATATATATATATATATATATATATATATATATATATATATATATATTCTTTATTATACAGTGGAAGACGTTTTCTATTACTTGGAAATATTTTAGGGTTTACAGTGCCAAGTAGGGTTGACTTTCACTCTAAAGTTGAAATGGAAGATTTGCATTCAATCTGTTGAAGAAATGGCCAGATCATATCTTATTCACAACAAGCTCTTCTAACTGTATCAAATATCAAGTTGACAAGAAAGTTCTCGCGCTTTTTTACTTTTAAATTCAGATAAAACATATCTTAGCTCAAACAAAGTGTATTGATTGAAATAAACACCATCAGAAGCAACATACTTGTGCAAACGCAAGGCAAATGTGTTAATGCCAGTAACGTAAAAATCTTGCGTTCTAGTGATGATGAATGTATTTTTAATATTGCTTAGGTTTTTGAGGCATTTCTCATTGTTGAGATTCTTGAAAAAGTGGTAGTTGGTAGGTAATAGCTCTGGAAAGTATGGCAGATGAGGTACAGTTTTGTAATCCAATTCATTCAACTTCTGACTGGTAGATTTAGCAATGTGCGGTTGGGCATTGTCATGGAGTAGAATTGGGCCCTTTTTATTGACTAATGCTGGGTGTTGTTGTTGAAGTTTCTGATGCATTTCATCCATTTGTTACCAGTACTTCTCCACCATAATGGTTTCGATTTCGCCTACACTCAGAAATCTGTAATGGATGAGATCGGTTGAAGTATGACCTTCTTTGATGCAATTATGGCTTGAGGAAGTGTCATGACGCTTTGTTGGCATCCAACCACTGAGCTGAGCGGCACTGGTTATCGTAAACAACCCACTTTTCATTGCAAGTCACAATCCGGTTAAGAAAGGGTTGTTCTTGGTGTGTAAAAGAAGGGAAGATGGCACGTCATAATAGCGTTTCTTTTGGTTGACATTCAATCATAAGGCACCCATCTATCAAGTTTTTTTTCTCCTTCTAATCCCTCTCAAGTGGTTGGAAATTGTTGTATACATTATGTAGAATTCAGAAGCAAGTTCTTGAACAGTTGTGTGTGGATTGGCTTCCACTAGGGCTCTTAGTTGATCATTGTCAACATGCGATGCTGACCACTACACTCATCTTCAAAATTCTCGTCATCACCATGTAATTTCTTAAACCACTATTGTGCTGCACATTCAGTAGTGGTTCCTGGGCCAAACACTTCGTTGATATCGTGAGCTGTTTCAGTAGTTTTTTGACCTAGCTTGAATTGAAATAAGAGAATTGTGCGAATTTGTTGTTTTTTTTTTGCCAATTTGTATTCAACATTCTGAAAAGAAGACATTATTGTGTTAAAACGATTGCAATTTAAACGATTAAATAATGCGAAAACCGGTAAAAGTATTATAACAAAAACTCGTTTGTAAATACATCATTTGAAATTAAAATGAAAATTGCTGCAAGCACTTTCTTGCCAACCTAATAGATTAAAAAATGGAGTATTGTTTTCATATTTTGAGGTTCCACTCTCTTTATCGCCTTGACAGAACACAAAATCAATTTGAAATCTATTGGGGATGATCTCATTAATTCTTTATAAACTTTACAACACAAAAATCCTGTTGCTAGACTTTCTCTAGTGTATCATTATGTTCATGGTCCAATCACTTGTTTTTAAAGTAAAACGTTCACAGCAAGAACTCACTTAGCCACAATCAAAGCAAAGCATTTTCTTTTCTATCTATCTATACTAAAAACCAAATGGAACCCCTTTGAACAAAGGTTCTTCTCCAGAACATTCTATCTGTGGAAGAAAATACCACAAGGCTACTTCTACCAAATATAACATGGTCATCTTCATGTCTAATGTAAAGAAATATTTGTTGAGTCATCCTCTTGGATAATCAAGTTCTCTCTTAAGTAATTTTTTGCCCCATTTCACTTATTATGTATCATGAGTAAGAAGTTGTCAACCACCCCGGCAAAACAAAACTATGTACTGACAAGCAATATGGATTTCGTTCTGTCTGCAAGCTGACGATGTATTAAAGGTTTTCGATAGTGTTTGGCACCAAGATTTACATCACAAACTTGTTAGCTATGAAATATCTGGAACTGTTTTTCAACAATCAAATCGTTTCTCTCCGATTGGTTTATGAATCTTTTTGTGGTTGTGATTTTCTATTTAATCCTTATCATCGAGTGCCTCCTAGGCCTTAATAAGCAATTAGTACAAAATAAATAATAGGATAAGTACTTCAACTAGTAAAATATAGCCAAGAATTAAAACGGCTTCATTGGACACGAATTCTACTTTGAAATAAATCCAATAAGTTTCCTAAAAACAAGAATTGGGGAATTTAAAAATGTGACATGGAAAGCTTCTACTATTTTTGTATTTTGAAACTTCGAGTTTTGATTTCAGAAAAACTGAAGAATATCATAAGAAAAATTTCCAAATGCCAAATCTGTTTGAAATTCAGAAAATAATACTTTACGGCTAATGCTTCCTTTTTTCAATTTAGAACATTGTTTTTTTTAACCTTGGTAGACGATGCATACATCAGAAGAAACATCTCTCAAAGCAAATAAAATTATAACAAGTTCAACACCGTGGAAATTCCATGGTGGCTTCTATATCAATGTTTATAATTTGCTATTAATAATAATTATTAATAATTACTTTTCAAATAATAAATGTCTGTTAGTATCGATACTAATAAGAAAAATATACCTTTCTTCCATAAGTAATAAATACTTCAAATAAATAAAACGAATGTGTTTATTTCTTATTTATTTACAATCGTCGAAATTAAAACCATATTCTCTTTTCTTAGCGTAGAAAGAATCGGCAGCTAAACATTTGTCAAATCAATAAAACGAATGTCACTTTTTTTTAAAAATTATACTTTTTTAGTTGACGTGACGAGATATTTTGATTTTAGAACAATTTATTTAAAAATGAGGAAAGTCGTATTTTATACATTACCAACATTCAGATTTGTCATTTTTTTGTGTGTGTGTGAAAAGTGAAAGCGTATGACGCACTTAAAGATGCTTAACGTATTATTATATCTAAATATTATGTGGATGGTGAAAACAAGTATCTCTAAATCATTGGTTTTAGTTGGAGTTTGATTGGGGTAATGGATACTGCCACAGACTATGTTCAAATCCTACCAGATAGCAAATAGAATTCAATTGAAATGAATGGCTTCCTCTTGAGGAAGCTCCATGTTTTGACAAGCTTCTAGGTCTAACCTTTACTCCTGATTTGAAATGGAACATACACATTAAATCCGTTGCTAAAAAATTGCTCCAGTAGATATCTCACTGCTGATGCAATTCTCTACCTTTTTAAAAGCCAAGTATGTTCTCGGATGAAGTAATGTTGCCAGAACTGGGCAGAAGCTGCTAGAATTTTATCCTGCCTTGACAGAGTTCAAAATAGACTTCATAGCCTAGTCAGAGATGCCTTTTTAATTTTTTTTGCAAGCTCTTTCCCACAGAAGAGATGTTGCGACTCTGTCTCTGCTTTATGGTTATTTTCATGGTAAGTGCTCCTCTGAGCTCAATTCTGTAGCCCCCCCCATGCCAAACTTTCATAGAAAAACGCTTGTCTATCTGAAACCACTATCAATAATATGGTCACCTTCAAGTTCAACGTGAACACGTTCTTGATGAGCCATTCCCTTAAGTAATCCAATTTTCCAAATATCCCCTACTAACGATTACAACGATATTGTCCCATTGACTACCGTACACTCATGAACCCTTATCCCCGAGTGGCCTCTGGGTCTTGATAAAATAAAAAATATAGATAAGATACTTTGTTTTTTTTTATGCACAAATAAGGAAAGAAAGGATAAATAATTTTCCTCCAGACATAGGTAAAATAACAGCATGCGTTAGATGAACTGTGCATAATAGTTTGTTTATAATAATATTCAACAACCTCAGCTGGGTTGAAAACAGATACCGAGAAAAGAAATATGCAATCTATCAATACCATTGTCATTACCTTCCGATGCGTTGTAGCTACTTATCTCTCTCTCTCTCTCTCTCTCTCTCTCTCTCTATATATATATATATATATATATATATATACTAGCTGGACCCTGTCACGCGTTGCAGTGGCTCAATTTGGTGTAATGGAAAAATTTAATAAAAAGAGAAAATGCATGTTTCTTATATTAGTACAGCAATCCACTGCAAAAAGTGAAAAAGAAGGCGAAAATGAAAAAAAAAATGGTACTCTTGCAGAATTTGATCTGGATCCTCGGGAGTTTCTGTCAATCATTCATGGTTTGGACTTGACCAACAATCAGTGGATGAAGCCGAACGTAGCAAAACTGTTGAAACGCTAGATGTTTTTTTGTTGTTGTTGTTTTACAAAAATGTGAGTTAGTAATTAATATTTGGTTGATGGTGGGGGGAGGGGGGGTTACTATACACAGATTCGAAAAAGTTGTCCAAAAACAAATAAATGAAAGCAAAGGTAAGGTAAGTTACGTTTCTACCTAATTGGATAATTGTTTAGTGTTTTTATGTAATGTAAAATGTTTAATCGGCTCAAAAAACAGAAATGGTCGCGGACTCTGTTGAATACGTTAAGTTTGGGAAAGTAAGTTGAAAACTAAAAACTATACAAAACAGTGTCTGAAACTCGCCGAATATATGTTACCATGACATAGGCTGGCATAATCGGTGGGTTTCTGACAGTATTTTGTATAGTTTTTTTAGTTTTAACTCACTTTCTCTAACTTAAAGTAATCAACAGTGTCCACCACCATTTGTAGCTTTCAAATACCCCGATAAACACTGTTTTTCGAGCCGACTAAATGTTACATTAAATGAAAAGGGTTTGTATTACTAAACATAGATACAAAGAAGTTGTCAAAAAATAAATATATATTAGAAATAAATGTTATCAAAGGCAAGAAAAGTAAATGTTCTACCTAACTGGATAAGATTTTAATGTTTTTATGTAATGTATAATCGGTTCAAAAACATTCAATGTTTATCCGTATATCTGAAAAATACAAATGGCGGCAGACTGTATCGAACACATTAAGTTTGGGGAAATTTTGGGAAAATGAGTTTAAAAAACTATACAAAATACTGTTAGGAACTCACTCAATATATGTTACCATGACGTAGGCTGGCATATAATCGGTGGTTTTAAACTTTTGCTCGATACAGGTGACGACTTTTAAAAGTCCCTTTTAGTGATTACCTGGTTTGAGGATATTTGTACAACTAAACGGAAAATCTGCTCCAAAAAATCCGGTATTATTTTACTTTAAGGCCCGTTTCACGTTCATATATAACAAAATATTTTATTGTATATTTCAGTGTGCTAAAAACGAATCTGCAAACCGTTTCCGTAGCAAAAAGAAAGTTTTCATGATATTCATGAAATTACTTTTTCGAAAAGTGGGTGATCACTTTTCAATGTAAATTTAACTTAGAATGAGCACCCACTTTCTGGCCACCTGAGAGAGGGGCATTTTTCTGTGTGTTTCTTGGCTATAAAGTTTTTTGTTTGATTTCATTTGTTTGGTAATAACCCCTGAACTCTGGGACTATTTTCCATTTCTCAGCCGTAGCCTTCGTTTACGCTATGTGTGAGCATAAACGAAAGCTGTTTAGCCAATAAACATGGGAAAAAATCCCCCCTCTCTCAGGTGGCTAGAAAGTGGGTGCTCATTTTAAGTTAAATTTACATGGAAAAGTGATCGCCGCTTTTTCGAAAAAGTAATTTCTTCATATCATAAAAACTATTTTTTTGCGACGGAAACGGTTTGCAGATTCGTTTTTAGCATACCAAAATCTACAAAATAAATTTTGTTATTTACGAACGTGAGACGCACGACCCTTAATGGAAAATTATATCAAAAATCCGGGGGAAAATAGTTTTCAATAAAAACAGCAAATGAATTCGATAGAAAAAAAAACGGATGCTATTTTTTTTTCTTTTTTCTGTGTGTTTTTTGGCTAAAAAGTTTTTTGTTTGATTTCTTTTGCATGGTATTAACCCCTGAACTCTGGGACTATTTTCCATTTCACAGACGTAGCCTTTGTTTATGCTATGCGTGAGCATAAACGAAAACTGTTAAATATGCATTCGCGTACCAAACTGCCTTGTCAAAAAACCTTTAAGCCAATAAACACAAAAATAAATGCCCCTTCCTCAGGTGGCCAGAAAGTGGGTGCTCATTTTAAGTTAAATTTACATGGAAAAGTGATCAGCCACTTTTCGAAAAAAAAATTCTTCAGATCATGAAAACTATTTTGATACTCCTTGGGCGTTGAGTTCCATGGCGACCCGCAGAATTATTTAATGGTAATTCCCTTAGTACCCCCCTAGTCAAGGCTAACGCATGCGCACATAACATTTTTTATTTATTTACTTACGTGGTGGAGTTTCTATACTGATAGGTTTTTTGAAATTTTTTCACTGGATTATTATTGATTGAACACTAACCAGATTATGAAAAAAAATTGAAAAAAAAAAAAAATCATTTCAACATTTGAAAGGGGTACTCACTTTTTAGTTACCACGTTCTGGTAAATCGGTCACTCATTGTTTTTTTTTTTTCTAAATACGGAAATGTCTTCGGGAGATATAAAATGGTCGCATGTTGACGAAGCAATGTATTGGGAGGCGTACGGGATGAAAAATTATTGGTAAATTTTTAGATTAGATCCACCTCCTCAATTTTCTTTTAAATGACGACTTGAAATGGTTTTCGACTATGCTGAATACGAAAATCGCATTGAAATTTTGCAGAAATAAGTAGTTATCAAGATATAAAAAGTTGTATTATGCATTGTAATCTTTGGCGGCCATCTTTTTTACGTGCGTGTATTTGTTTATGGCGCGTGTGCACATAAAAAGATGGCCGCCGAAGAATACAATGCATAATACAACTATTTATTTCCGCAAAATTTCAATGCGATTTGCGTGTTCAGCATACTCGGAAACCTATAAATGTCGTCATTGAAAGGAAAATTGTGGAGGTGGACCTAATCTAAAAAAATACCAAATTATTAAACATTTCTCCAGCATGTTAGTGAAATCTCTAATACTTTAAAAAAACAATTTAAAAAAAAACAAAAAACACCCACAAACTGACTTTTAACTGAATAAGTAAAAAAAAAAAATTTTTTTAACTCGAAACTTTATTTTCATAAAAACAATAAAAAAAAGTCATGTTCAATCTATTTTTTTTTCTTTGAGAAACAAATATATTTCTGACTTACAAATGCGGTAGAGGCTCATATTATTTTTACTTTCTATGGTTTTGATATACCGCGTTTTTATTGGTTACAAAATGGGTGACTGATTTATCAGAACGTTGTAACTAAAAAGTGAGCACCACTTTCCGATGTCGAAATAATGATTTCGTTTTAATTTTTTTTTTTATTTAATAATCTGTTTAATTAGTGTCCAATCAATAATAATCCAGTGAAAAAAATTCCAAAAACCCATAAGTATAGAAATTAAGCATGGGAGTGATGATTGTACAACGTCACCTTTCGCACTTTTACAAACATTATTTATGTTAACTCTTTTCATAAATAATTTTTTAAAAAAAGTAACTAAACCATTTATTGATAATTTGTCACGTGTACAAACATTTATTTATTTACGTAGGCTTAACTCTTTTCATGAATAAGAAAAGTTTTACTCTTTAAGAATAATAAAAGGAAAAAGTTACTGAACATTTATAAAAGGACTTACTTCTTTTCATGAAGGCCAGAGGAATAGTTGGCCGAAAAGTCGTGAAACAACAACTAATAAAGATGAGAATAATAGTCCGCAATAAATAAAAATGGTGCTAATGCAGAGAGCGATCCGCGCTATTTTTTAAATCATATTTCCACGTTTAATAAAAGTTTTACGATATGCTTTTTTTTTATTCAATTGTAATTGACAGAATAGGTACAAAACATCCTCCCCTCCCCATGTTAAGAATGCCTTTTTAAATAATTACATTATTTCAGCACGGATCACTCTCTGCATGAGTATCATAAAAATTAATACAAATAATACTTATCTCAATAAGTGAAAGGCTAATTTCTACCGGAAATAAAATGGCGATAATCTCACAGTTACGAAAAATATTTTTTATTTAATTTAATATTTTTATAATTCGCAATGTTAAATTATTTTAATAACATGCAAACATTCCTGGACTTTGAAAATAGAATTTCTGAAAATTTCAATTAAATTGGTAACGTAGAAATATGGTTTTATTCGCTTTTAACGAACCAAACATTACATTTATATATATATATATATATATATATATATATATATATATAATGTGATATAATAGGAAAGATTATTCCCCTCCAGAAAAAAAATATTGTTTTGTAAACGCTGACGTCATATATAAATTCAAAATAGTCAGACTACTGGCAAGTATCTGTTGTAGGTGTTGTGTATATTATTATCCACTTTCGACTATTATCAGACAATCTTATATTATTTCTGAGAATCTCATTCCAAAATAAGTCATATTAATCGGTGATAACACGATTTTCATGCACGGTGGAACGATAAAGTTGTTGTCCTAAAGAAAACAACACTACAGCTTTATTTTAAAACTTTTATTGAAAAAAATCAATTCAGGTAACTTGAGTAGAGCTGACATGTTTTCATGTAGCCGCCTTCAGCCACAATCACTGCCTTGATATGGATCCTGAACTGGGAGTATGTCTTTTCCACAAGTGCCAGCAGGAGCTCGGCGAATACTCAGTGGATGGCGGCAATCAGGCTGGCTTTGGTGCTGTGGGAGGTCATGTTGGTGATGTTCTCAATGTATGACCAAACGAAGTAATCCAGTGGGTACAGGTCAGGGGAAGAAGGGGGCCCATGGCAGAAACACTAGAGGATGACCTCCGATCTGAAGTGGAATGGGGACAAAAATGGATGGTCTCGTTCAATGCCGCCAAGACTAAACTAGTTTCATTCAATAATTGCAAGAAAGCTTCTCTACCACCTATAGCAATGGCCAATGATTGTTTATCTGAGAGTACATCTTTCCAACTCCTTGGCCTAACGTTCACAGGAAACATGAGTTGGAACAATTACATTGAAAGCATTGCGAGGACGGCTGCAAAGAAGGTAGGCTCTCTATACCGCGCTAGAAAGCTACTAACACCTGAAAGTATCCTGTACCTCTATAAGGCCACCATTCGCCGATGTATAGAGTATTGCTGTCACATTTGGGCTGGTGCATCGGCTACTAGTCTCTCACTCCTAGACAAGGTTCAAAAGAGAGTCGCAAATCTGATAGGCCCTGAACTGGCATCTAAGCTTCAGCCTCTGTCCCATCGACGAAACGTTGCATCCCTCTGCCTGTTCTACAAGTATTTTAATGGTGAATGCTCTGACGAACTGCAAGCACTTGTGCCTCCACAACGTGAACACGCTGGACAAACACGACAGGCTGCTAAATCCCACCCCCACACTGTAGAGATCCCTAGATGTAAAAGATCTTTCTACTCCAGTAGTTTCTTCCCCAGAACTGCTAGACTTTGGAATTCTATTACAGGTCCCTGCTTCCCCAACTGTACTGACGTGCAGAAGTTCAAGTGCAACGTGAACCGACATCTTGCTACCCAAATCCCTACATAGTACCCCAGTAGTTGTTGCCCCTGATAGTAGCTCCCTACATCAAAGTGGCAATGTGCCTTGTTTGGGGTGAAAATGTAATTAGAGAAAGGTACTAAATTGTAGCACTCCTTCTGAAGCCACGCCTGAGTCTCTTTATACTTGTGGGCCAGCACCGTCCTGATTCCACACTGAGAGTCTGCCAGCGGCCACCTGATTGTCACCAGGGGTTCAGCACACTATTCAGTACATCCAGGTACACTTTGGTGTTGACTTTCAAGCCGAATTCAAAGATGTGAGGTGGCATGATGAGGCCTTCACTTGAAACCGCACCAAAGACCATAACCGTGGCTGGAAACTTTGTTTTCATCACCCGGGGCATGTCTCTGTTATTAGTGACAATCCAGTGATGCATTTTGAGGGTGCTGGTAATGGTCCTGTTGTCATAACTTGGATCGGTAGGGAGCATGAGTTGTACAGCGGCGCATCACTGATCTCGCTCGTTGAACATTGTGCCACTTTCAGACATGATAGAAGGCTCCTATCGCTCTTGGGATTTGTACACAACTGGCCAACTAGTAGATGGTATGTAACAATAAAAGAAAACCGGTTTTCATCAAACGGAAATGGAATCATGTCATTTTTTTTCTATGGCGACAATTTTATTGTTTCACCCTGTACTCCTTTTCTTTTTTCTTAACCTTTTTAGCCTTTTTCTTTCTTCTTTACTCCTTTTTATATATATTTAACTATTTTAATCTTTGTTGTTTTTTTTTCGTATTCCATATTTTCTTCTTTCCCTACCAATATTTCCTTCTTCCTTTTTTATTAGCCCCTATTATTTTATTCCTGATGTTTTTATTCCCTATATTTTTTCTGATCTAAATGTTCTTAAGTTGTTTTTTTATTTGTATATCCTTATATTTGTAAAATGCCGGCTTCTCTCCTCTTCTGATGAGAAGCACTTAGTTCCAAAATGGCATGGCCTAAAGAGGTTCTTTTTTTCTTTTTTCTCATTTAGTCCTTATGAATCTGATGACACAATAAAGTTTTATGTAACTTTCACCTCTCATCTTTTAATTTAATTTATGAATTGCTCCTCTTAATTGAGTAGAGCTTCTATCGTAATAGGAGTTTCAATACCCCTTAGGCGAATATATCTCCAATAATAACTGTCACATTGGCTACATCTCTACTAAAGTTTCCAGAAACATATTTCAGATTATAGTTCAATCTCGCAACATTTGAAGGAACACAATTGCCACCCATACACAATTGTATGATATGAAAAGAAACTGGAATCTTAAGAAGTTTTTAATTATTCCAGTAATTATAGGAGCAACTGGACTCAGGAACAATAATTACAAAGACTACCTGGCAAATATACCAGGTGATCCAAGTGCAAGAGAGATTTAAACAATTGCACTTAAAAGGATGGTCAGAATATTAAAAAGATCTCTCGGTTGGAATATATAAGATAGCAGTTGAATGTTTAGCATTGGGTAGAATGCCACATTTCTAGCTAGAAAAACTGATTAGAGAATTGCAAAAAAAAATTCAACAACTTTTCATAAATAACAAAAAAATTGGGCATTACGACTTCAGCATAAAATGACTGAAAATCCTAAAGAAATTGCACATAAAAACCAAACGCTCCACATTAAGTAACATTAATTACGAATCTAATCACAATATCTTAAACTGCCTTAGTAAGTGACTATAACGCAAAAAAAACAAACTATATATATTATTTAATTGTAATTCAACTATTCCTCTGGCCTTCGTTAGGTGGTAACCGCGACGGCATAGGAAGTTCGAATCTCCCAACTGCATTCTCAGTAGACGACAACAACTATGGATGGCAGTAATTGCTGAGAATGCAGTTAGGAGATTCGAAGTTCCTGTCCCATTGCAGTTACCACCTGACGAAGGCCAGAGGAATAGTTGGCCAAAACGTTGTGAAACAATAACTAAGAAAGATGCGGATAATAGTCCACAATAAATAAATTAATTAATAATACTCATCCCAATAATGAATTCCAATTAAATAATATATATACCATTCGGTACGGTCCCGACCATGGAAGATCAGATAATGAATAAAACATGGATTTATAAAACCAAAAAAGCTAACCTTGATCGCCCTTTGGGGCCTGTGGCGCAGTGGATAAAGACGTTGAATCTCTACGGTTCCAGGTGAGAATTGTCTGAAGATAGCGGTTTCAATCTTACTCAAAGCCGGCCAGAGGCTTACTTGGCCAAAACGTGGTGAGACAACATGTGGTGTTTTATCATAGAACGGAAGACAGAGCAAAATCTCTTTACTAGGCTTTACCGAACTAATTTCATAGCCAATACTAAACGTAAGAGCAAATAGCAAGCGTAAGAGCAAATAGCAGGTAGCAGCAGTAACGCAAGAACTGTTAGTAACGAAATGTTGAAGAAGAAAAAAAACTCAGCCCTTTTAAAAAGGAAAACGAACGTGTGCAAAATCACGTGCCATAGAAGCTTTTACTTTAACAGAAATATAACAATCTGCCCCCCCCCACTAGTAAGAGAGCTTGTAAGGTGTAGATTTTTTTTTCTTTTCAAAGTACAGAGTTATCTTTGAAAGTGGCGATGTGTTTTATTTATAAGTCCAGTCGCTGGACTGGTTTGCGGATTCGGCTAGACCGGCATGGAAGCAGTTCAATATTCGAAGGACTGTCAGGTCTCTGAAATTCTCTATATTTTCTGCATTAGGAGTATTGTCAACTGGATTTGTTTCAATCAAATGGGCCGGGTCTGCATTTGCAAGGTCGGGTCGAGTATTCTCAGCAGGAACCTGAGGTCCATCAGAGCACGGAAAACGAGCCAAATGTCTTAGCGCCACTGAATCCTCCCGGCCATCATTACGCCGTATTCTCGCATGCGTAGGGTTGGCCTTGAGGAGTTCCGCTACCTCGACGATCGGGTCGTACTTACTCCTGTTGCCAAACCGTTTCAATAGTACCTCCCCAGGTTTGCAGAGCCAAACAGGTAAGGCAGTACCAGTAGAAGAGCGCTTTTCAAATTTGAACAATCATTCGTGGGGAGTTGCATTCGTACTAGTGCATATTAAGGAGCGAATAGAATTTTAAACATTAGGCAAAACGTCCTGCCAAGCACTAAATTTCTGAACTTCTCCAACACGAACGATATTCCTCTATCAGAATGGATGAAAGTGGGGAGTCCAAAAATAGAAAAAATATTCGTCAGGCATTTGATTGGGGTCTGCAAAGAACAATCACGACAAGGGAACACAAAGGGAAATCGACTGTACTCATCCACGATAGTAAATAGGTAACGACATCCTTTCGAAGATGCCAGGGCAGGCCCCTTGAAGTCTACGGAGAGGCGCTGAAAGGGAGCAGTAGGCAGATCAGTATATTGTTAGTAGGGCTGAAGAATTGAGGCTCTATTTTTGCGCATGTTGTACACTCGGATGTCACGCGTCAAACTTCATCAATTGAGTATGGGATATTTTGTGATCGTATAAAGTGCCAAAAACGCTGTACACCAGGGTGTATTAATGAACTGTGTATGGCCCTTAGCTCCTCCAATGAGGGAGCAGCAGCACCACACACTCTCGATAAAGCATCGACAACGTTTTCTCACTTCCAGGACGGTGTTCTATATCGTACGAGAACGAGAGAAGCTCCATTTTCCACCGAATGATTTTATCGTTTTTAAGTTTTCCTCTGTTAGCTGGCTTATACATAAAAGATACGGCTTACTAGTCGGTTACGATAGTCAAGTGCTTCCCAGCAAGGAGGTCGCTCTATTTTCGGACACATCCAACTATTGCGTAAGCCTCTTTTTCAAGTATGTGTAGTCGTATTTCCGATGGGTTTAGTGAGTGGGAAAAGAACGCTACAGGCCTATCAGCCTGTAAGAGGGTGCCTCCAATAGCCTTTCCTGAGGCATCGGTTTCGATAGTAATTGGTAGTTCGGGGCCGATAATCTTTACAGATGATTCAGTGACGTCTTTCTTAAGTTTCTCGAAATAATTCACAATTATAGGCGGCATGGGAAATTGTTTATTTTCAATCAGGGGACGAATTTTGTGTGAATACTTAGGTATCCATTTATCATAGTAGGAAAACATACCAAGGCACCTTTTTAACGAATTCGAATCCGAAGGAGGAGGCATTTGCAAAAAGGGTTTCGAACGCTCAGGATCAGGTTGGATAGTTCCGTGACAGATTTGGTATCCAAGCAAATTGATAGAGCGAAGCAAAAACTTTGATTTTACTGGGTTTATTTCGAGATTGTATGTTGAGGCAGCCTTTAAGAAACGTTCCAAGTTAGCGTCATGCTCCTCTTGAGTTTTACCGCAAATGGTAATGTCATCAATGTAAGAAAAAGTTCCGAATAACTTATTTTCAGAAATAAAGGAATTCATAAATCGTTCAAAGGCAGAAACCCCATTAGTGACATCCATGGGTATTCGTTTGCATTGATACAAACAATTTCCAGCTTGAAAAGCCGTGTAGGGCCGATCTTCGGGACAAATTTCAATTTGGTAGTAAGCCTTAGACAGATCAATCGTACTAAAAATATGATACTGGACAATTTGGTTTATGAGATCCTCACTCCGAGGCAAAGGGTACGCGTCGAGTACGGTGAAACAGTTAATAGTCTGGGAAAAATCAACTATCAGTCGTTTCTTTCTATTAGGTGACTAAGTTACGAAAATTTGAGCACGCCACGGTGAAAAGCTGAATTCAATGAAATCGTCCTTAAGCAGTTGAAGAATTTCCTTTTCAATAAATCGGGCATCCTCCGCATGGTAGTCTCGGGATTTTGTAGCAATGGGTCTACAATCAGGAGTCAGGTTTCGGAACAATTTTACAGAGGCACTACTGATTTTGGTTAGCGTGCAGATTTTTAAGGCATCCTGAGATCCACCAAAAAAATAGTAACGCCCCTGTGTAGTTTCAAAAACGGCACCTCGAGTATAATGTCCATACAGGAGTCAGGAAGCACAGTAAGGTCAATCCCTTTATATTTACAACCATTGAAGAACATATTATCGGTGCAATATTCAGACAGTTTAAGGGAAACGGCAGATGATGCCATAGAAATTAGGGAGTTCTGTTTTAAAGTGGGCAGTCTCATTGTTTTGACAATGCGGGCACTGATAAAATTATCAGAACTGCCGGTGTCTATAAGGACAGTTAACCTTTTTCCTTTTATCTCCACAGTTTCGGTGATAGGAGGGCAACTATCACCACCTTTAGCACGGGCCCCTATGATAGCAGAAGAAGAATGTGAATGTGTCGTTAGAGTAGAATGATAAACTTTAGAAAAATGCCTGAGTTTACCACAGCTTCGACATACCTTATCACGGGCAGGGCAAAGGCGGCGGTCATCCTTAAGGTGACGTTGCCCTCCACAGTTGTAGAACTTGCCACGAACAGGAAGGGCAGCAGAGAACTGTACAGAGTCAAACTCCATTCGAGAATCAGTTGGAAGACAATTTTTAGAAATACAAGTGGCAGAATCGGTCAGCACATTTTTAGTTTCCGTAATAGTAACAGCGACTGCTCCAATCTGGGAGGTATACGATTCCGCGCGAAAGTGAGCTTGTACTAAAGCACTTGCACATTGAGTAGCTTCTGAGAGAGTTAGTGTCTGTTTCAAGGAGCCTAGCACGTGTCAATGAGGACCGGAGACCACGAATGAATGCATCACGGACAGATTCATCCCTGTAAATGGTGGCCGTTACATCTTTAAAACAACAGTCAGCGGCAAGTCGATTCAAGGCCTGAAGGTATTAGTCGACAGGTATTGTTTAACGAAGCAATAGTTGATAATTAGTAATTAAAGTTGCGGAACCATAATTTCCAAAGCTTGCTGGCCTGAGGGTCTGCCGAGGAAACATCAAATTTATCCAGGCGAATTATCTTCTCCATGAGGAAAATAAAAAATCAGTTCGGTAAATTGTGGTGTTTTATCATAGAACGGAATACAGAGCAAAACCTCTTTACTAGGCTTTACCGAACTGATTTCACAGCCAATAATAAACGTAAGAGCAAATAGTAAATGTAAGAGCAAATAGCAGGGAACTTGCGAGAATTTGCCGGTAATGAACATCTCTAGGGCATGTTCTTCAAAATGAAGAATATTTAGGTTGTCCAAATGTCTACATTCTGTTTTAAAATATAGAAAACTGATACTACTTGTTAAAAACTGTCAATAATGTTCTGTATAATGTTACGTTTACGTTTTCTTTTTTTATATATATTATTAACTTTAAATAAATTATTATTAACTTTAAATAAATTATTATTAACTTTAAATAAATGTGTATTTATATTTAGTCTTAATTTTCTATGTTATTCATTTAAACATTTACTAAATACACAGTGGTGTGGTCGAATAAATTCTTATGCTAACAGATAAAGATAACAAGATTGATAAAAAATTGACTTCAAAAGTGATTTTTTCTTTACTCCAATTAAATCCGAAGACGAAAACATGATCATAACTCTTGGTCAGAATTTTCAAAGTTTGAACAAAAATCGATACTTTTGACTGATTTGTTTGGAATAACTAATAGGTGTTATTATTGTTGCGAATTGTTGTAGCAAATTCTAATGTTCATTCGTTTTCAAGAAAGAAAAGCTTTTTATTCCAGACAGGTATGCACCATAGAATGATCATCAATCGTTTTCAAACCTTTACATGTCAAACATTATTAAAACTTTTTACTTTTTACCATTGATTTACTTCCTGTTTTCTTTGATACTTTTTTGTTTCTTGTTTCCAATTAAATTATTCAAATGCTAGTTACTCTAATATATATATATATATATATATATATATATATATATATATATATATATATATATATATATATAAATATAAATATAAATATAAATATATATATATATGTGTGTGTGTGTGTGTATGTATCCATTTAATACAGTAACACATCTTTCAACAATATCGTGTGTGTCAAATCAAGAAATTTAAAGGAGAACAATTAATTTTACTAACCATTCATAAGTTAACCAATAAGATTAGGTGTTGCTAACTTTCATAATTTAACACTTTGAGATTGATAAGTGGTTAATGACACCTGTTAGTTCACTTAGTAATTCCCACAACGGAGGATAAACACGTGTTACTGTTGGCCGGACGTCATATTGAATATTCAGTCGAGACAAGGAATATAACTAAATATGTAGAAGGCCACCAAGTTCGATAATCCAACGTTAACATTGCTCATGTCTTCTGGTGTCAGGTGTAAGTCGACGTTCTAACCAAAAAACAAAAAACGGCTTATTAACACAACAAGACTCTTAGAATTTCAGTAGAGATTCCTCCCTTCGTTAAACAGTTTGCGAACAGGTCCCTGATCCATTCAATTTGGATTTCTTCCTTTACCAACATTTCCTTTACTCTGGCCACACCAACTCTCAAACGTCTGTTACTTAGAAGATTTAATGATTTTAAGATCTTTACTAAAGAGGCGTCGTCTGTTTTGTAAATCTAATCGAAAAAAAGAAAAAAAACCTGGACTCGATTCTCAGCGACACTCTCCGCTCTAACCTGGTTCCATCCGGTTCTCGAGAACTCAACGGCTCGACTCTCAACCAAACATCTTAACTCCCGGCCTTATATTATTTCATTCATGCAAACTAATGCGCAATCGAACCTGCTGATTTGTCGCCTTCTCGTCTCCCATCGCTCGGGTTTCGAGTTCGCACATACAGCCCACCTCCGTGACTGCAGTCACACTCAATTTTCAACAGGATTTCCCTCTAAATTCCTCGTTGAAAAACGA
This sequence comes from Euprymna scolopes, assembly GCF_053919585.1. Lineage (NCBI taxonomy): Eukaryota > Metazoa > Mollusca > Cephalopoda > Sepiida > Sepiolidae > Euprymna > Euprymna scolopes. The sequence continues at coordinate 147,949,595 of NC_136492.1, forward strand.
CAACTTTAATACACACAGGTGGTCCGAATCGAATCATTAATTTCTGTTAACAGCGACGACTTTTTTCAAACGCAATAAAATCCGACTCACTTCATATCTTCAACCTTCGCAGTTTGAAACAACTCATTCAATTATCTCTTTGACAACGCTTTTCAATTTTCAACGCGACTTTTAATTTTTCAGGTTCAACGCGAATCATTTAAAATTTCCCATTTCATCTCGGCCGCATTGGTTTCATATTTAAAGCCGAAATAGCTTCTAATCGAAAAAAAAAAAACAAAAAAAAAAACTGGCTTGATTCTCAGCGACACTCTCCGCTCTAACCAGGTTCCATCCGGCTCTTGAGAACTCAACGGCTCGACTCTCTCAAACATCTCAACTCCCAGCCTTATATTATCTCATGTATGCAAATTAATGCGCAATCGAACCTGCTGATTCGTCGTCTACTCGTCTCCCATCGCTCGGGTTTCGAGTTCGCACATGCAGCCTACCCACTTCATTTGACCTGTTAGTCTTTTTAAATCTGTCTGCTTCTCTTCACTCAGTTCATCATTTTTCCTTAAGATTCTTTCTTTCTTTATATCTATTCGAGAAATGACACATAATTGTTTTCGTTTATAATGATCTCATCTTCCGTTTGTCTAACGCATAATCCTAGAAATTTGAAGGTTCCATTTTCATGCATTCCAACCTTGAATATTTTCTTTAATTCTGAGATCAAATTTTTTTAAATAATCATTGCCACAAAATATAAAATCACCTACATGCATTGCAAGAATACCCATGAAATTCTCGGATAAATCATGCCAAAGAAACAGTGCATGGTCATATGCACTTACCATTCCTTTTCGTTTAGTTAATTCCGGAGTAACTCTCTTGTACCATGAACGGGGCGCATCATTCAATCCATAAATACATCTTTTCAGCTTCCACATTTGTGACTGGACATGCCTCTCTCTATTGCATTTCACCTTACAAAAATGCTGAGATGAAATCAAGGGTCTCCACCTGCCAATTCTTAACTGAGGCTGTTAAAATTACAAGATGCATAGCTTCACGGCTGCATGTTGGAGAGTCTGTTTTTAGGTTATGCAAATTTTCTTCGTAGATGCTACAGGACGAGCCTTCATTATCTTTTTGTTATCCTTAACTGTCTCTGTTATCACCAGTCTCGTTGATATGCATTTTCGACCTATGTTAGTGACACGTTCATAAACTTCATGAGTTTTCATGTTTTTTTTTATTTCTTTCTCCTTTGCATCAATCACATCTTTTGCTTGTTCTTGTTCAGTTGTGAGCAAAACATGTTCTTCATGATCTTCTGTTACTTGGTAAAGTTCTCACCACATATCAACTTTATTTCAATTGATACACACCTGTAGTTGGTTCTATATTCCACCAAAGGTCATAATTTCCAGTTGATTTTGGTTGTGTACTCATAATCTTCCTTTTTTCCACTCATTACTTCCAATAATTTTATATTCCGCTATTTTCCCTTCACTCGGCTTTGTAATATTATCTTTCAGTTCCTTCCTGTTACTATTGGAATTTTTATCATGTTAATCTTCAACTTCCTCTTCCAAGACTTCATTCATCTCATTTAAGGGAATTTAATTTTCTTTATTCCTTGTTTACCTTCATCACGTGACATGGATGCATCTTGTAGAATGTTCCTCCATGTCGGATCAATACACATTGACTCTATTTACACAAAACTTTTTTTTTCTATATTAAACGCCTTCCCCTGTCACAAATCGTTCATCCACTTGTCTTATATAAAATCGTCAGCCTCTATATATTCTCTGACACATTTTACGCCTCCTATAGTTACCGGAAAGTTAACTGGCTTAATAACCTTTATATCCTCTTCATCACCAAAACAAAATGTCCTGTTGGATTTAACCGCTTATCTCGGTCATTTAACGAACCAAGAAAATACATTAAACGGAAATTCTCCAGTAACATTTTTAGAACAGGAAGAATCCAACACTGCCATGCCCATTATCTCTTTTACAGATTGGACATTTTTAAATTAGAATCATTTATCAATGTTTGATAACAGGATTCGCAATTAATTAATGAGAGGTGTACATGGTTTGAATCCACAACAGTGTTAATATTTCTAGGATTAAAACCAGTGCAGGCTCTGATAAAATGCCTAATAGAACCACATTTGAAACAACATATTTTCCTAACTTGTCTGTGCGTTGGATTTATTTTGTTTCCTCAATAGAATTTTTGTTTCTTTTTACTTTCGTTCTGATTGAAATTTACAATTTCAGTTTCTTCCTTGATAGCGGGAACTGTTTTGCATTCCAATGAAGAAATATCAGAAAACAATTTTTTTAAGTATCCTTCATTGCTGCGTAAGTTAAACTACCACATGTTGTCCTTGCTAACTTGTTATTTTCTTCTGATACATTCGCTGTATTTAAAACAAAATGCTTGGATCCCTTCCGGCAGAGAAATTTACGTCATTTCTAGTACAAGAATTCATAACGCACCAAAAAGTCGTTTATGTTTATTCCAGCAGCTCTTTTGTAAGAGTAAAATTCATTGAATGACATGTATGCTATCGTGTTTTCCTTCCTTAAATATATCTCGTCCAACTTGTCCGTTGGGAATTAACGCCAGTAAAAAATTAAAAATAATAATCATTAACCTTTGTGAAAAATGTTTTGAAAATTATTTCAAAAGATTTTAGATTGTGGACCAAAGTCCTAACAAAACTGATGTATTTTAATAAATGGTTGAATTCTATAATGTAAAAAATAAAAATATAAACAGAAACTTTAGTAAAGATTACCATGGATACCTGGTGTTGCCCAGAGTAAAAGTGTAACATATTTTCATTAAAATTTCTCTCCCCCTCTTTCTTTCTGCCCGGTTTTCACATTCCCTATCTCACTTCCACCTTAGGATCAAAGAATGAATATCAATCTGTAAATTTTAAATATTATTTATCCCGGACAACACCGATCAAGAAAATACAAACTTTGTGGATGTTTGTTTTGTATTTATTTAAATTTTAGCCAGACATACAAACAGACACGCGCACACATAACAGGCTTTTATATGAGCAGTGTATGAAATCAGTTTAACACAAAATCATTTGACTGTAAACCATTTCATTGTCATTTATTGTTGCTTCCAGATTTTATATTTTCAAGTTTCCATTTATTTTATATTTTTTATATATTTTATATATATTTTATTTTATATTTTCCAGTTTCCATTAGAATTAAACTTGTTCTGAAATGTAACACAATACTGAAAATAACATATAAATAAACACAGTTATTCTGATTTCAAATTGTAATGGTTTAATTATCTCCCTTGTTGATTAATTCTCTATAAAAAGAGATAATATAATTGAGGACAGACTTGCCACACACCCAAGTTGGCCACTAATTAACACAAATCCACCGGCATAACAATGGCGAGTTTAGCAGAATTAGCAAAGTTTGTGATAGACGAGAAACTTTGCAAGACACAGAATGCTTTCAAGATATGAATACTTATTTATTGCACTGAATATAAACTTGACAACAAAAATTATTTGCTATTTATTGCATGATAAATTGACTCTCTTTTTTTTTAATTAAGCAAAACAGAAAATGAAACTTTTTATTTCCGTTAATGACTAATCTATATATCTATAAAAATGAGAATGTGTGTGTGTGGACACTTCTCAACCTATATACTAAACGAATTTTTATCTAGATTTGAAATTTGGCATATAGGGTATTCAGACATGTGGAAATTTTTTAATCAATTTTTGTCCGGTAAAAAAAACTACTAAGGGGTCAAAATAAAAAAAAATTTGTACTGGGGGGGGGGGGACCACCGGATTTTTATCTGTTTGTCAACCGTTTTACGACTGCACATGTGCAATCGTGAAACATGACAAATTAGTATGTTAAGAATAAGTAGGTTTGAAAACATGTTTTAAATCGGTCGGTTTTAAAGCTGGTCTAATGGTTATCGTATTTAACTCACTGTCTCAGCTTGAGTATTTGTTTACTTACAAGAAGTGAACTATTTAAAAGAAAACATAGTACTCACATGCACATGTCTCAGTTCATGAATTAAAATATAATATTCATGCATATTTTACGACCGAGCAACGCTGAGCGACCTGCTAGTCATCTATAAAAATACATATGATAGTGAATAGAGACAATTAATCTCTGATACTATCTTCAAGCCATGGTGTAGTATATTGCCCTATTGACACTTTTGTATATCCCTTTCAAGTAATCTTGCTCAGATTAAATAATGACCAGGTAAAAGTGGGGATAACAATCATCACCTTCAAATTTTTTGGTCAGAGTCAGAGGTTAGGACAGACAGAGAAAAATTGTGTTCACATGTAATCATATTGCATATATGCCACACATTGGAGTGCATAAATATATACGCTGGACAATCTGTAAAGGGTTGAATTTGGAATGCAGCAGCAATTTCCTGGAACATATACCAGAAATGGTGGAAATAAGTCATATAACATTTACTATAGCTATGTAATTCCTAAAGTTGTGTACTTAGAAAACAGAACTATTAAACCTGACATAGTGATGTGAGAAAAGAAGGGAAAAGAAGTTAGTGCCCGTAATGATGCTGGGTTAAACAAAGAGAAAAGATAACAAAATGCTAAGGTCTTACGTACAACATGAAAAGAAACTGGAATTTTAGGAAGATTTCTATCATTCTAGTAATTATAAAAGCAAAAGAATTTCGAAAACTACCTCTCGAATATACCCGGTGAACCAAGTGCAAGCCAGATACCAACAAATGCACTAAAGTGGATGGTTAAAATCTTAAAGAGATCTATTGGTTGTAATGTACGAGATAGTAAGTGAATTTCTGTCATCTGGTAGGATGCCCCATTCTAGCCAAAACAAAATGAAAAGAGAAGTAAAACAAAAAAATCTCGTTTGAATGTAAATAAAATATTTTTATCCAAATTGTTTTCTCTTGTCGCTTGCAAATGACAAAACTAATGTTAATGAAATTGACAAATAATAAATTACTTTTGAGACTTTGATAATCAAAAATTCTAGAAAAATTTGCAATTAATAAATTTGTCTTTCAATTGGAATTTTAATTTCGCTTGATGTAATTAGTTTCATCACATGACAGTCACAGACTCGAATTTTTGTGTGAATCTTGTCAACATTTTCATTTATGTTAGGTTATAAGTCAGATTTGGAAATGTATGTCTGAGTCAGCTAAAGTGAACATTTTGGACATAAAAAATGAAAGATGTGATAACACAAAACAATTGAACTCAGCTATAAAATTTATCATTTCAAAAATGATTGCAAAAATACCAGAATTTTAAGTTAGAAATAAACAGGCTTTTACAATTACATTTCTGAATTCTTGAGATGACGATTTATTGCTTGTGTTATTTGGTTTCTTCAGACTATTATTCTCATCTTGAGTGTCATTTTCACAATGTAACCCCTGACCTTCAGGTGCATCTTGTGAAACTGTAGGCATAGACCAATTCATACCATCTAAAAAGTTCCAACAAAAACCTAACAGCCAGCCATGCATCTCCCCAGAATGTGCTGCTGCTATTGCGCACAGAAATCACTTTTTCCATAGCTACCAACGTAATAGATGCACTGAGACTAAAGCTGCTTTCAGGACTGCCAGCAACCACTGTAAAAGAGTAATAAAAAATGCAAGAGAGCTATATGCCCAGTCTGTTAAATCCAAGGTAGCTGATCAGCGGCTTGGTTCCCACCAGTTTTTACAAATAACAAATAGGATCCTGAACAGAAGTGTGCGTTCTATCCCAACCATTATCAATGGACCAGAGGTCATCTCGTCAGCGCCAGACAAGGCCAAACTATTTGCAAAGAACTTTGCAGCTAATTCTACCCTATGCGACGAAGGCCATCAACTCCCCATATTTCCTCCTATAACACAGAACACACTAGGTAACATACAAATATCCATGCATGAGGTTGCCAAGTTAATCAAGAACCTTGATTCCAGTAAAGCAACTGGCCCTGATGGCATCCCAATTATAGTGTTGAAAAAGCTTCAACCAGAACTTGCTCCCATACTTACGAAACTGTTTAAGCGCTGCCTTAAGGAGAAGTGCTTTCCGACTCCCTGGAAGACCTCATCAGTTTGCCCTGTATTTAAGAATTCAGGTGATAAGTCATCTCCCTCTCAGTACAGACCAATAAGTCTCCTGTGTGTTATGAGTAAGTTGCTGGAATCCATATTAAATAGAGAAATAGTCGACCACCTCAGCAGAAACAACCTTCTTAGTGACACACAATATGGTTTCCGCTCTGCAAGATCTACCACAGATGTGCTGACTGTTATATCCCACAGGATTAGTGAATCTCTTGACAAAGGCTTCCTTTCTAGGGCAATTGCTCTTGACATATCAAAGGCCTTCGACAAGGTATGGCATAAGGGCTACTTCACAAGATTTCCAGCTACGGTATAACTGGAAATGTTTTTTCAATCATTAAATCATTTCTCTCCGATAGGCTCATAAGAGTAGTGGTCGATGGACAAAAATCGGAGGCCTGCAGTATTAATGCTGGAGTCCGTCAGGGGTTAATCCTGGGCCCAACTCTCTTCCTGATCTCCCTAAACACATACTTAAATCATTCGTTGACATCTATGCTGATGACACGACCATCTACGGCAACACATCAAAGGCTGTAAATGACAAAGTTCTCTCGGATTCTCTCTCCTCTGATCTCAAGCGCTTGGTTCAGTGGGGGAAGACGTGGCTGGTTACCTTTAATGCATCTAAAACGAAACTCCTATCCTTACATCATCAACGCTCTGATCCCCATCTGGCATCAATTGGGATGGATGGTTCTCGTCTGGGGGAGGCTCCATGTTTTGACAAGCTTCTGTGTTTGACTTTTACTCCTGATCTGAAATGGAACACGTACATCAAGTCTGTTGCCAAGGTCGCTGGAAAGATGGTGGGATCCTTCTACCGCTCCAGAAGATATCTCACTACTGATGCAATTCTTTATCTATATAAAAGTCAAGTACGTCCAAGGATGGAATACTGCTGACATATCTGGGCAGGAGCTGCTAAAAACAGCCTATCCTGCCTTGACAGAGCACAAAATAAACTTTGTGGCTTAGTGGGGGATGCCCTTTTCTCTACCCTGCAACCTCTCTCCCACAGAAGAGACTTTTCGAGCCTATCCTTGTTTTATCGTTATTTCCATGGCAGGTGCTCGTCTGAACTCCAATCTCTGGTCCCCCCTCGCCAATCTTTCACGAAAAACACCCGTCTAGCTGAATCCACTGTGAAAAATTTCCCCCACTCTTTATCTGTGCCTAAATCAAAACGCAGATTCCATGAACAAAGCTTCTTTCTTAGAACTGCACGCCTGTGGAACTCTGCTCCGTCTGCCTGCCTCCCACCGGACTACAACTTGGATGTCTTCAAGTCCAACGTTAACAAATTCTTAATGAACCGCCCCCTTAAGTAAACACTTCATCAAATCTCCACACTAACGTAATGTACTTGCAATAACCCTTATCCCTGAGTGGCTTCCGGGCCTTGATAAGTGGTGACCACTGTGTAAAAAAACAAAAACTCGGGAATCTGCACAGAATTTCGTATGGAATTCTTTATTTAATCCAAAGGGGTAGCATGCTCTCTTTTCATCAGCCATGACTGGATAGAAATAATTCGTAATTGTCATGGCATAGTAGGTAAAATACTAGGTAAAATTCAGTTGTAAATTACACTCTTCTGGAGGTTGAAGGTTCAATTCTCAGTGTAGACGACACTCAAAATACAATTGAAGAAGGTCCAGGTTACATCGTCCGAAATGTTGTGAAAATAACATTGAAGATGAGAATAGTTGTTTAAATAATCCAAATAAGGTTTTACAAAATATTTAAAAAATAATAATTGAAAAAGAATAAGTCATTAGTTATGTTTCTAAAAATTTTGAGATGTGGATTCATAATTTGTATCATTCAAATTAGTGGGACTATTGTTCTCATCTTGAGTGTTATTCTCACGTTTCTACCGATGTGACCTCTTATCTTCTACCGTCGTATTTTGTTGAATTGGGAATATTTCCGTCAAACTTTGGAGTTTGTAAGAAATTTCAAATTAAACATTTAATTTAATTCATTTGACTCTGCAGGCCATTAATAAATAAATTAATAATTACACGTGCAGGCCCCTATCAACCTATTTAAAACCATAATTTTAATAAACAGCGAGATACTAGAAAAAAATATATATATGAAATGAAAAAAAAAATATATGAAATGAAAAAAAAATATATATGAAATGAAAAAAATATATATGAAATGAAAAAAAATATATATGAAATGAAAAAAAATATATATGAAATGAAAAAAAAATATATATGAAATGAAAAAAAAATATATATGAAATGAAAAAAATATATATATGAAATGAAAAAAAATATATATGAAATGAAAAAAAATATATATGAAATGAAAAAAAAAATATATATGAAATGAAAAAAAAATATATATATGAAATGAAAAAAAATATATATGAAATGAAAAAAAAATATATATGAAATGAAAAAAATATATATATGAAATGAAAAAAAAATATATATGAAATGAAAAAAAATATATATGAAATGAAAAAATATATATATGAAATGAAAAAAAAAACACCTGACAAAAATTTATTTTCCTCAAGAAACGTCAAAATACTTGAAAGTGAACCAAAATTAACCTAAATGAACTGGATGGAATTATGACGTGCATGTTTGAAAATGTTATTGAAAATTTTACCACAAACGAACCATACACAAAACGAAAAGCATTCGAGTAAAAATAATTGCAAACATATATACGTATGTCTTTAAACGTGCGGTATCAACCACACATTCATGAGGCTTGTATGTATAAGTATAATTCAATAACTTGAGTGTTATTTCTTCCGCCCGTCACACCAGTAATTTCCTGGGTACGGTTAACACTGTTGTCCAAACTTCCAACTTTCAAACTTTTGTATACGTAACGCATCTTCTCTCAACTCCCAACGAACTTCTGCTAATTCAACTTCAAAATGAACGTCCCTCTAAAAAATCAACCCTCTTTTATCTCCAACCAGGAGCATCTCATTTGCATATCTGATGGTCACATTGCAGGCATATAAAGAGATAAGGCAGCCATTTTTGTTTGTTTCTTCTTCATTCATTTCATTCCACGACCGACCCGTTGAATTATGCACACGTGCTAGTTAGTCGCACGTTTCCCTACAATAAGGCGTGTATGTTTAAATGTCTTAAGTTTTCTGCTAAGTTCTCGCTTAATCGGTCTTTTGACTGTAGTGGAACTGAACAACAATCTGTTGGTTCTGCAGAATTAACCAAACAGGATGTGCACAAAAAACAAACAAAAAAAAAAAGAATCAAATAACACTCTCATTCGACCCCGGAATTCATCCAATACAAAGAAAAGAGATATGCAAGTTGTGGTGTCGTCGGGATTTAAAGTGACTGCATATAAGGACATGTTTTTTTAATTTTTTTTTATTTTGCGAGAGCGACAGAACATAACCTCATTGACGCGATCGAAAGGAAAGTGAAGAAGAAAAAGAGAAGAATACGACTGTTGATTGCATGGGTGACGGAAGACGAGCGAGGAAAATTCCGACACTTTTTTTTGTCTTCACTTCTGTTATCTTTTAATATAGCCAGAAGTCATAGCAAATGTGTATCAATTATTTGACATTTAACATATGCAACACAACTTGGTAAAATAAATCTCATTAAAACTTTACTAAGAGATTGCCTACATATCTCTGTATAGTAATTTTCTGTGGCAAATGACGTAGAACAAATTTTATTTTAAGGTTAAATTAATTTCGACAGATCTGTATAATCACATTTAATTCCAAGTGTTGGATATACCGTATATTTCAACGTATAAGATGACCCTTAAAGTTAAAAAATCATCTTTAAAAGTAGTATTTCATAAGATACCAGGTGTTGTAATCTCTAGCCTAGGCTAAACAAACACAGTTTCGTGATTTAGCAGTCGTCTTATACAATCGATATATGATAAATTTATTAAAACTGGCTCTAATTTTGCACCTTGTCTTACCTGATGGTCGCCTTATACGCCGAAATATGCGGTACATAAAAATAATTATCATTAATAACAGACGAATATAGTAGTCGAAAAATATTATTTATTTAATTGAAAAAATTATTGGAACTATTTTTTTATAAATACATAGCAGCTACCAACAACCAAAGAATTAATAAAAAATCACCCAGTTTTCCATTATTTGAGTGTCTCTAAGTTGATATTCTCACAAGACAATATTTTTTCAAATGCAACAATATAATTATACATTTCATTTATAAGCTGAGTTTTACATTAATTTAAGTTTAAATGACTTAAATAAGTCATTATATCTACAATTGAGTGACGCCAGCATTAATTCTGAGTTTCTGATTTCTGTCCATCAACGACAACTGATATAAGCCTATCAGAGGGAAAGGATTTAATAATTGAGAGGACATTTTCAGCTGTTTTTTAGCTGATGAATTTGTGAAGAAGACCTTTATGCCATACTCTATAAAAAGCCTTTTATATGTCAAGAGCTATTGTTCTGGAAATTAAGCCCCTATCAAGAGATTCACTAATCCTATGTGATATAACTTTTAGTACATCATCTGTAGATCTCACAGAACGGAAACCATATAGCATGTCACTGAGCAGATTATTTTTGCTGAGGTGGTTGACCACTTCTGTTTATCACAGATTCCAGCAACTTACTCATGATGCACAGGAGACTTATTGGTCTGTACTGAGGGAAAGATGACCGATCTCTGGAATTTTTAAATACGGGGTAGACTGATGAAGTTTTCCAGGATGTTGGGAAGCATTTCTCCTTCAGGCAACATTTAAACAGTTTTGTAAGTATAGGAGCTAGTCCCTGTTGAAGCTTTTTGAGCACTATGAATGGCGTGCTATCGGGGTAGAGCCAGTGGCTTTACCGAAATCAAGATTTTTGATAATGTTGGCAACATCATGTACAGATATTTGTATGTTGTATAGTGTATTTTCCATCACATGACGAAATATGAGGAGGTAGATGCTGGCAAAATTACCTCAGACCCATTGATGATGGCAGGGATAGCAGATACCTTTCTGTTCAGGACCCTGCTTGTCATTCGCCAAAACCAGAGAGAACCAAGCTACTGCTCAGCTACTTTAAACTTGACGTATAGTGCATAAGAATCTCTTGCATTGTTTATTACACTTTTACAATGATTGCTGGCAGTCATAAAGGTGGCTTTAGTTTCACAACATCTATTACGTTGGGAGCAATGGAAATAATGATTTCTAAGTGCAATAGCAGCGGTACATTCTGAGGTGAACCATAGTTGTTGGGCTTTTGCTGAAATTTCTTGGAGGGTATAAAGTGGTCTATGCCGACAATTAACCATTCAGTAAGTCAGATACTATAGAGGACACGTTCTTTTTGAGTATGGAGTGCAGAGGTATACCTGATATAAATGTTCAGAAGTTATGCCAATAAGCCATAGAGTATCGATATACAGTATGATGGAGAAGTACATCTAAGGTTTTATTACCTTTTGTTTTTATCTTAACCAACACAAGATCCCAATGGAGACAGAAGAGAGGATGAGCACATGGGCAAGTTATAAGAAAAAGGTCAAGGAGACTTGCATATTGTCTGTTGGAGTCGGGCATACAAGTGGGTATATGAACAATTTGTGTTAGGTCATATGCAATCGAGAAATCGTGACAATACCTCGACTCATCATCTGTCTTGTTGAGTTGACTGGCCATTCAACATTGTTGATTATTAAAGTCTCCATAGACGTGAATGTCAGCCGAGAGATAGGTAGACAGAATGTGGCCAATTTTCTTAGAGATACTCTCAATTACAGTAACTTTGCTATGGGAGCAATAGAGGGAGAATATGAACGCAGTGTTGTGAGCAAGTGCTACTTTGAAGCACATATATAGCAAATTAGGATCTTTCCTGGAGATATCTCTTCCACATGGAAAGCCATTTCTAATGTAGGTACATATTCCATGCTCATGACGCTTTGGGGGGTCAGATTTTGATGACAAATTCGAGTATCCTTAATGGCAAATTCATCGCGGGAACAGTCGGTACAATGTTAGTTTCGCAAAGGAACAATTCATTTCTTCAAGTCTTTTAATACTTTCTGATTTATCTCTTGATAGATACATTGGTAGGAGATAGGGCTTGAACGCTAAATACTTTGGTTTCGATTCTAGCTGATGGAACTCGAGTCATTTTGTTTAACTTTTGAAATCACTATTATATGTAAGGTACAATATAATATTAAATAGACAATTGGCTCTGTAATAATATATACGAAATCTTTTGTAATTCATATATATTTTAGTGTATTTTACAATCCGCTAGTATGTAATGAAGAACAAAATATTTTATATAAAACCGTCTCCAGTTTGTTTCATTGTAATTAACGATGCGTTCATGTAGGAAAACTAGAAGAATTCTCCACTGAAAGCAGTTCCCAGCTTATAGAGCAAGTAAGTTAATCTTTTTTGTATTATGAAACCAATATTAATCCTATAATAATAGCATATACATATATGGACATTGTAATAACACACACACACACACGTATATGTTCAACATGGGTGTGCATTATTACAATGTGCGTATGTGCTTTTTATTATTTTTTGCAGGTGTTAAAAATAAGCGTATATAAAAATGTTTATTTTTATTTTTTTATTTTACATAGGCGTCACCGCTTATCAAGGCCGAGAGGCCACTCAAGAATAAGGGTTAAAGAGTTTACAGTAGTCAAAAGCATAATATAGTAATCGATAGTAATGGAAGTTCGGTAAATTTGTTAACAAGTGTAACGGCTCATCAGAAACTTGTTCACGTTGGACTTGAAGACGACCATATTATAGACAGCTGGAAAGCAGGAAAAGGAAAGACAGTTACAGAAGCGTGCAGTTCTAAGAAAGAAGCTTTCTTCATGGAATCTACGTTTAGGTTTAGGCACAAATAAAGAGTGTGGGGGGAATTATTGATAGTGTTTTCAGCTAGACGAGTGTGTCTTGTGAAAGTTTGGTGAGGGAGGACCATAGATTGAAGCTCAGTCGCACACTTTCCATGAAAATAACGATAAAGCAGAGACAAACTCACAACATCTCTTCTGTGAGATAAAGGTTGTAGCGAAGAGAAAAGGACATCTCCCACAAGGCCACAAAGTCTATTTTGAACCCTATCAAGGCAGGACAAGTGCTTTCTAGAAGCTCCTACCCAGATGTGGACGTACCTGGCTCTTATATAGATAGAGAATTGCATCAGCAGTGAGATATCTACTGGATCGATTGAAGGATCCGAGCATTTTTCCAGCGGCCTTGGCAACAGATTTGATTTACGTATTCCATTTATGATCAGGAGTAAAGGTCAAGCCCAGAAGCTTGTAAAAACTTGAGGCCTCAACAAGACGAGAGCCATTCATTTTAATTGATGTCAGGTGTCAGAAACGGGTAAAAATTGAAAAAATCGTTATACATTTTGTACATTCATCTTAGTTTATTTTTCATTTTTAATTAATTCATATGAGTTGGTACAGTGGTAACCTCACTAGCTTTGAATGCTACAGTTTTACTTTCGGTTTCGATATCAGCTGATGGCACTCACATTTTTGTTTTACTTTTGAAATCACAACTCTATAATACAAACTCTAGACACAAAATCTAGACAAATTAAAATATCATATTTAAGCGTATTTTTTACCAGGCAAAGCTCCCCCCTCCCCATTACTAAGCTTAAGAGTTAATTTGCCAGAAAGCAGATAAAACAAACTCAAACTCCAGAACAACATACTCATCAGATTATTCGTTTTGTTAACTAGATAATTCTATGTTTTATTCAAATATAATTATGCGTTGCACAAATTAACTCTGATAAGCGAATACAAATTGCATTGTTATTTACGATCAAATAAACAAATGAACAAAATTCTTTTCATGTTACATTTCCGGTGCTTCTGCAGAAATCATTGAACGATATCAACCTAAACTAAATACAAAACGTTTTGACAATATTTACCAGAAATAAGACCACCCTAGTGATTGGACGAATCCATAAATTTTTCCGATTCCAATACAATTACCGATTCTGTTCTAAATTTCCAATTCCGATACAAGTACCGATTCTGATTCTTAATAAATTTCTAAACATTTAATTAGAGATTTAATGTATTTTAACTCCCGTGTAATGTTTGCATATATTTTGCAAAATGTTAAAAATACACTTGAAAGATGGGGATTTAGACTACTCAAGTAGATCTTTCTAAATATTTTATCGAGTGTTTTTTTTCTTTTACAAAGGAGTCAGCACTTATCAAGGCCATGAGGCGACTCGAGGATAAGGTTTAATTGAGGCACATATTTAGCCCATGATGTTTGTACAAATTTGTTGTGTGAATACGGTTGTGTTGTTCTTTTAAAACAAAGCCGATTTGCATTTGTTCGTCGTTAATACCATTTGAAATTTTCATAAACAATTAAAAAGAATCGACGATTTGTATGCAAAATAAGAAAGCAGTTTGGGAACAGAATAATAAACAAAACTCCTCCCATGTCAAGAATAAGTTTCTACATAATAACGTTATTATTTAGAATATTATTTCAATATTGGGAGGGATCGCTGTTAACTATTTTCTACCTCCTCATCTATGAAGAAATGTTTATTTTTCTCGTAGTTATGCAGATTTCGCTAGTTAGTAAAAAGCAGAATAAGGTATAGAAGATGATGATTAAACAACAAAAACAACAACAACAACAACCTCTAGCTAAATCACTCCCCCAAAAAGAGATTTTACCCATTTTCTTTTTTTTAGATAATTACATGGTGGAAAGAAAAAAAAAACATTTTTTTTAGAATTTCCATTAATTTCGCACATGAATTTAAGGTAAAATAATAATTACTTCCGGACGATTCCAACTTTTTAATCTGGTCTATTCACTTAAAAGTCAAAAATTTAACAAAATACTCGTAGAACTTAACATTTTCGCCCGATTGTTGACATTTGTTTTAATGTGTACCAAGGTTTGTTTAATTTTCGATTTGGAGCGATTATTAAGAGTCCTTATGTAGGGCTTATGGGGGAGACATTTTTATTCTAACTTAACAAAGTTTACACTAAGTATTTTTTTAAATTAAAAACACACTTTAAAATAAGTTTAAATACAAATAAACTTAACCGTGTAAGTAAAAGAGTATTGCCCTTTGGTAACACTTATTTGCTGCATATCTTTTTCATTACTTTTTGTTTTGTTAGTTACAGTAACAAATGCCCGAATCCCATTCTTCTTTTTTGGATGTATGTATATTTTTTAATGTATGTATAATTTTCTTTTTAATTTGGAAAACTTTTACATGTATGTATTCGTTATGTCTTTATCCAAGATTTTGATAAAATAATTTTAAGATTTGCAACCTATACTTTTCACTTCTGTTCAAAGTGAAACATGCAATAAAGCATTATTTTATAGCATTTTAAAATCTTTTAATTAATCAAGTGTAGATTCTTTGAGATGTTTACGGAATATACATAAAAAAGGTTTGCTTAGGTAATAGGAAACTTAACCTTCGGAATGTTTACAGCAATTGACCAATAAAACTGAATAAAGAAGACTCTGAGAATCAATGTGGAAATGAATAACTGTTAAAATGAAATTACTGAATAAATGAATCAATATTAAAATGAATCAAGTTTAAAATGAATAAATGTTAAAATGAATCAATATTAAAATGAATCAAGTTTAAAATGAATAAATGTTAAAATGAATCAATATTAAAATGAATCAATATTAAAATGAATCAATATTAAAATGAATAAATGTTAAAATGAATAAATGTTAAAATGAATAAATGTTAAAATTAATAAATGTTAAAAAAAATAAATGTTAAAAATGAATAAATGTTAAAATTAATAAATGTTAAAATAGATAAATGTTAAAATAGATAAATGTTAAAATGAATAAATGTTAAAATGAATCAATATTAAAATGAATCAATATTAAAATGAATCAAGTTCAAAATTAATAAATATTAAAATGGATAAATATTAAAAATGGATAAATGTTAAAATGGATAAATATTAAAAATGGATAAATGTTAAAATGAATAAATGTTAAAATGAATAAATGTTAAAATGAATAAATGTTAAAATGAATAAATGTTAAAAATGAATAAATGTTCAAATGAATAAATATTAAAATGAGTAAATGTTAAAATGAATAAATATTAAAATGAATAAATGTTAAAATGAATCAATATTAAAATAAATAAATGTTAAAATGAATAAATATTAAAATGAATAAATGTTAAAATCAATAAATGTGAAAATGAATCAATAATAAAATGAATAAATGTTAAAATCAATCACTATTAAAATGAATCAATATTAAAATGAATAAATGTTGAAATGAATGAATGTAAAAATGAATAGTTCAAGTTTAAAATAATTAAATATTAAAATGAATGAATATTAAAAATGAATAATGTTAAAATGAATTAATGTTAAAATGAATCAATATTAAAATGAATAAATGTTAAACTGAATCAATATTAAAATGAATAAATATTAAAATGAATAAATCTTAAAATGAATAATTTAAGCATAAAGGTTTACTTCATAAGATCGCTAGTTATGGTATAGCTGGAAATGTCTTCTCAATTATTAAATCATTTCTTTCTGATAGGTTCATAAGAGTAGTAGTTAAGGGGCAAAAATCAGAAGCTCACAGTATTAATGCCGGTGTCCCTCAGGGGTCCATCCTGGGCCCAACTCTTCTCCTTACATCATTTGTAGACATTTATGCTGACGACACTACCATTTATGGTTGCACATCTAAGACAGTAAACGACCAAGTTCTCTCCAATTCTCTCTCCTCTGATCTTGAGCACGTAGTACAATGGGGAAAGGAGTGGCTGGTTACTTTTAATGCATCTAAAACCAAGCTTCTCTCTTTACATCATCAACATTCTAATCCACATTTTGCATCAATTGAAATGAATGGCTCTCGTCTTCAGGAGGCCTCAAGTTTTGACAAGCTTCTGGGCTTGACCATTACTCCTGATCTTAAATGGAACACGTACATCAAATCTGTTGCCAAGGCCGCTGGAAAAATGGTGGGATCTTTCTATCGATCCGGTAAATATCTCACTGCTGACGCTATTCTCTATCTATATAAGAGCCAGGTACGTCCAAAGATGGAATACTGTTGCCACATCTGGGCAGGAGCTGCTAGAAAGGACTTGTCCTGCCTTGATAGAGTTCAAAATAGACTTCGTAGCCTCGTAGGAGATGTCCTTTTCTCTTCCTTGCAACCTCTATCTCACAGAAGAGATGTTGCGAGTTTGTCTCTGATGTATGGTTATTTTCATGGAAAGTGTTCGACTGAGCTTCAATCTATGGTCCCCCCTCGCCAAACTTTCACAAGAAACACTCGTCTAGCTGTAAACACTATAAATAATTCCCCCCACTCTTTATCGGTGCCTAAACCTAAACGTAGATTCCATGAACAAAGCTTCTTTCTTAGAACTGCACGCCTGTGGAATTGTCTCCCGTTTTCCTGCTTTCCGGCTGACTACAATATGGTTGTGTTCAAGTCTAAAGTAAATAAGTTCATGATGAGCCGTTCCATATAAGTTATCAAATTTACCAAATTTTCATTACTAATGATTACTATATTGTCCAATTTCTACTGTACACTCTTTAACCCTTATCCTTGAGTGGCCTCTGGGCCTTGATAATGTGGTGATGCCTATGTAAAAAAAAATCAATATTTTAAATGAATAAATGTAAAAATGAATCAATATTAAAATGAATAAATGTTAAAATTAATAAATGTTAAAATTAATAAATGTTAAAATGAATAAATGTTAAAATTAATAAATGTTAAAATGGATAAATGTTAAAATGAATCAATATTAAAATGGATTAATGTTAAAATGAATAAATGTTGAAATGAATCAATATTAAAATGAATAAATATTAAAATGAATCAATATTAAAATGAATAAATATTAAAATGAATCAATATTAAAATGAATAAATATTAAAATGAATAAATGTTAAAATGAATAAATGTTGAAATGAATAAATGTTAAAATAAATAAATGTTAAAATTAATAAATGTTAAAATTAACCAATATTAAAATGAATAAATGTTAAAATGAATAAATATTAAAATGAATAAATGTTAAAATGAATAAATGTTAAAATGAATAAATGTTAAAATGAATAAATGTTAAAATGAATAAATGTTAAAATAGATAAATGTTAAAATGAACCAATGTTAAAATGAATAAATATTTAAACGAATAAATGTTAAAATGAATCAATATTAAAATGAATAAATGTTAAAATGAATAAATGTTAACATAGATAAATATTAAAATGAATCAATGTTAAAATGAATAAATGTTAAAATGAATTAATATTAAAATGAATAAATGTTAAAATGAATAAATGTTAAAATGAATCAATATTAAAATGAATAAATGTTAAAATGGATTAATATTAAAATGAATAAATGTTAAAATGAATAAATATTAAAATGAATAAATATTAAAATGAATCAATGTTAAAATGAATCAATGTTAAAATGAATCAATGTTAAAATGAATCAATGTTAAAATGAATCAATATTAAAATGAATAAATGTTAAAATGAATAAATATTAAAATGAATCAATATTAAAATGAATCAATGTTAAAATGAATCAATGTTAAAATGAATCAATGTTAAAATGAATCAATATTAAAATGAATAAATATTAAAATGAATCAATGTTAAAATGAATAAATGTTAAAATGAATTAATATTAAAATGAATAAATGTTAAAATGAATAAATGTTAAAATGAATCAATGTTAAAATGAATCAATGTTAAAATGAATCAATGTTAAAATGAATAAATGTTAAAATGAATCAATGTTAAAATGAATCAATATTAAAATGAATCAATGTTTAAATGAATCAATATTTTAGTGGAATTTATGACCCATTCTTTGACTAGCCTTCTAATAAATAAATTTGTATTTGTTTCATTGTCAAGAAAAAAATTAAAATGAACTGTTTTGAAATTGAAAATTAGATTCAAAATTTACCGATACCGATTCTGAAAAAAGTTCCAATTTTTGCGATTATCGTCAGAACACTACCACACCTATTTTATGCATGTCGAATATTTGTATTCAAACGAGTAAATAAATAAATTTCGTAAACGGAAAAAATTTGCGCAAAATAGCATAACTTAAAATCAAGATATGATTATACTAAACATAGGCTTCTTATTTCAATATTGATAAAAATATCTTCACAATTTTGATTCTAGAAAATGTCTTAACCTTAAGGCGGTATTTCAAAAATAAAATTGAAATTTAGGAATCTTGCTTAATTCGTGTCTAATGACTATGGATTTAATTCAAAGCAAATCTGAAATATTTTGATTTTCAATTGGGGAGTTGTGCTCATATTTTGCCCCCTAAAATCCTTTAAAATACTGCGCAGAAACTGATATTTATGGAATGTTTATTAATTGATGTATGATTCCTATTATTCAAATTTAATAAAATTCGAAAATATCTGAATTTTCATAATTGGATTCCACCTTATCTTAGCAGGTTTTTCATAAATCTAAATTAAACTAGAACCCAAATTAAGATCCCTTACATTTGACATGTTCTACAATTCATGATGATCTGTTAATTAGTTTTAAAATAAATCATGTACATACAAATATATAAAAATATTTAAAAAATTAATTTTGTGCAAATAGAAATATGTCATTGGATGGAATTATCTTAATACAAATGATGCAGAGATGTTTATTAAGTTGTTTTTTTTTAAGCAATTTTTTTTTCAAATGTTCTTACCATGGTTTGCGTGAAATAAATTAGCAATATTTTTTCTCGATTTAAGAGTTCTTTAAATTTGAATTGGAATTTGTAACTAATTCGCCATTGAAGATCACACGAAATTTACCTTTCTAGTGACATCATGTCACGTGGAAAGAAAAAAAAAACTAATTCTGCACCTGAAGAGAACGTATTTCCCCGAAACTTAATTGAATTTTAACAAATAAATTTTTGACGTTTTTCAGTTTTTGAGATGAGGATTCGTTATTCGCATTACTTGGATTCATCGGACCACTGTTTTCATTTTGAGTGTGATTTTCACAACGTTTGGGTCGATATAAGCTCCGACCTTCTCCAGGTGTATCTTGTCGAACTCAGGATTGTTTCTGTCGAACTCGGGAATTTAGGCGGAATTTCGAGCGTCCAAATTCTCAAGTTCGACAAGATATACTTGAATAAGGTCGTAGGTTACATCGATCGAAACGTTGTGAAAATCACACTCAAGATGAGAAAAATAGTCCGATGAATACAAATAATACAAATAAATTTTTCTAACAAAGAAAATCTACGTTTTACTGACTTCCGTGTTTCTCTTTAAGTGTAAACAACGTTTACACAAAGGAAAAAAAAAAAACTCATTAAATTTTAACGTTTTTCATTTCTTTAGGGGGTGTATGGTGCTTCACTCTAAATGATAAACTTTACAAAAAGTAATAATGTTGAAAATAGATTTGAGTTCAACAGTGTTTCCTGGGCTTCTAATCCGTCTAAGATTCCTGAGGAAATATTCCTGGCAAATATTTCTTGCTTACACATGCAGAGCGTTTCTAATGTCGTTTGGTCAAACGATTTTTCATTGGCAGAGTAATTTCGAAGTATTCCAGCAGTTTATGGTCAGGATATGCCAAGATATATGGATATATATGTATGTAAAGTTATGAATGTGTAAATTTTAAAATTTTTATATAATATTTCTATGTATCCGCTTTACTTTTAAACTAATGAACCGATTATTATGAAGTTTTTAAAACATCAGTTATGTTTAAGTGGGTCGTACTGTGTGCTATATTTAAGTTAGTTTCATTTTATGCAAAGAGATTGGAAGTTTTTTTATGTAAATTTAGATAATTCCGATTGTTATCTAATTAAAACAAGTGCTATTAGATATCGATTAATAAATACGCCTAAAATTTCAAGTTGTTTAGAATATTTTAAAGAGATTTTAGGATGCACACTCCATATTGGATGATTCGAATAGTTTTGAATTTTATTTTTAGTCATTAGACACCAATTAGGCAAAATTCCCTGAATTTCAGTTTTATTCTTAAGCTCCCTTAAGCTTAAGCCTTATATTTTAGGCAATTTTTTTAGAATTTAAATAATGGCATACATTTTGATCCAAATTCGAATAAGGATTCTAACCATGTGATTTAATAGCAGTATATCTTTATTTTAGTCTATATATATATATATATATATATATATATTTTTTACACAGTGATCACCACTTATCAAGGCCCGGAAGCCACTCAGGGATAAGGGTTATTGCAAGTACATTACGTTAGTGTGGAGATTTGATGAAGTGTTTACTTAAGGGGGCGGTTCATTAGGAATTTGTTTACGTTGGACTTGAAGACATCCAAGTTGTAGTCAGGTGGGAAGCAGGCAGACGGAACAGAGTTCCACAGGCGTGCAGTTCTAAGAAAGAAGCTTTGTTCATGGAATCCACGTTTTGATTTAGGCACAGATATAGAGTGGGGAAATTTTTCACAGTGGATTCAGCTAGACAGGTGTTCTTCCTGAAAGATTGGCGAGGGGGGACCAGAGATTGGAGTTCAGACGAGCACCTGCCATGGAAATAACGATAAAACAAGGATAGGCTCGCAACGTCTCTTCTGTGCGAGAGAGGTTGCAGGGTAGAGAAAAGGGCATCCCCCACTAAGCCACAAAGTTTATTTTGTGCTCTGTCAAGGCAGGATAGGCTGTTTTTAGCAGCTCCTGTCCAGATATGGCAACAGTATTCCATCCTTGGACGTACTTGGCTTTTATATAGATAGAGAATTGCATCAGTAGTGAGATATCTTCTGGAGCGGTAGAAGGATCCCACCATCTTTCCAGCGACCTTGGCAACAGACTTGATGTACATGTTCCATTTCAGATCAGAAGTAAAGGTCAAACCCAGAAGCTTGTCAAAACACGGGGCCTGACCCAGACGAGAGCCATCCATCACAATTGATGTCAGATGGGGATCAGAGCGTTGATAATGTAAGGATAGGAGTTTGGTTTTGGATGCATTATAAGGAAACATAACCATTGTAACAGACCTCATATGAGTGTGTATGAAAATATCAGCAGCAGCCGAATGATGGCTGGCAAGCGATTGCATTAGCAGTAGAAGCAGCGTTTGAAGGCATATGCAAATTGGCAAATTTACATATTTGCTCGGGCTTGCATCTGAAGGAAAATAAAAACACACTATGTGGCCGGGGAGAAAACATGTCAGCGCCAAAGGAGATGGGCGGGTAAAGTGAAGGCGAAAATGGGCTGACTGTGGCCAGCATGCGGTCGGAAGAAAGAGAAACGCTGTCAGGTGAGATGGACATGTGGCAGCGAGAGACTTTTAAGCTGGCGTCAAGATGGTAGAAAGAAAAACGGTAATAAACGATTTCTGTTACAAAAAGACAGAAAAGCTGAGTCGGATTTATTTATTTTTGTTTGCTTGTTCCTTTCCGACAATACCGGATGGTTTGGGAGTTTGAGGGGGGTTTGAACTATAACGAACACTGTTCGAGCATAACGACCACATTACAACATGATGCAGTTTCTTTGTAGAATAAATTTTAGCTGTCCTGTTGAAAACGAGAAAAAAGATAAAAAATAAAACATGAAGTGTTGAGAAAAAGACAACTGCAGTAGAAGGAACAAAGGGGAAAGCGAAGAAAAGTGTGAAAGATTTTGATAGTATGTCTATCGAGTCATCACTGCAAGTTTAGAGTTATTACAGTGGAAGTAAAATATAGGATTAAACATTATTATTATTATTATGATTATCATTATTATTATTATTATTATTATTATTATAGCATCTTCGTCTTAATCAATGTCAAGTAGCCTGAAAGTGATTTTCGCTGCTTTAACCAACGGAGTACTATAATATGTCAACAAGAAAGATGAAGGTCACAAAAATTAACAATATTTCATTTGTAATCAAGAGAGTGACAATTGTAAACGCAGTACAAATTCTTACAAAGAAATGTTGGAAATGCGACCCTTATTCTAAAAAGTGCAGTAAAATAAAAATAATTTCCAGTGAAAAGAATTTGCAATTTTGTGGCTGCAATAAAATGTGAAATCAGAAAAAAAAGCACAATGCTTGTTGCGAGGGACCATCTAATTATGTGAAAATGCGGTTGAGAGAATATTCCCATACGTTCGAGTGATATATTTTATAATAGGTAATAATTTATCAAGGCTAAGACCCACTCCAGGATAAGAATTAATAAGGTGGTAATAATTGTCAGCCGAAAGATTGTGAAAACTATGGGAGTACTCACACTGATCAATGGTATGAACTGCATTTCATTACTTATGGGGTGGTTTAGGACAAGAATTTGTTGACATTGGATTTGAAGATGACTAGGTTATAGTCAGCAGGGAAGCAGTCCTGCCACTGCTGTGATAACAAATGAAAATCTGCAGGAAGCTCTTTTTTTTTTTACTCATGTTCGCCCCTTACAAGGCATATCACCACTTGGACATAAGGGGCTACTATTTGGGACCATGCCTAGGAAATTCCACAATTGTATTCTTCATCCGTTGTATATTGCTGCCGTGCTGAAAAATAATTCCATTCTATGGATGTCTGGAACGAACACAGAACCAATGATATTATTGTACCACCTTTGTTCAAAATGGTTTGTGCGGTGATAAAACTTCTCCAATGGATTTGTTATGTTAGACTGTGTAAAAGTGGTAACTTTGGTCAAAACCGGACCGCTCCATCTTTAATTTTTTTTTCTTCGATTGTCGATAAATATCTGATGCATTCCGGTAGAAAACCTATCTAAGAACACTCTCCGATACATAAAGTACATGTAGAATATTGCTAGGGTGAGCCAGCTAACCCAATGAAGATGTTGTGCTGACTGGATGCGATAATTGACACAGTGCAGTTCCTAGCAGAAGTCTAGAACAGTAAAACCCCTGAATGCCAGAGCAGCTGGCATTTGTAGAGTGGCACCTGCCCCTCCTGGCATGTTTAGCCAATCAGGCGCCTCAAAATAGAACAATCCACCATCCCTGACTAATTGTAGGCTGGTCCAATGGCAATTAGCATACCACTAATTGCTACTGAATAAATATGTTGAAATTAGTTAAATGGTCCATAATGGTGGAGGGGGAGGAGGTAAGCGCATTCTTGATTCTTGATTCTACAGTACATTTGTGTGAAATATAAAAAAAAGTCAGCCCAGCCTTTTGGAGTCCATAGGAAAGGAACTCACGGATCCACAGACAAAGGTCCTTTTATATAATAGTATAGATGGATATATATAAATAACCGTTAAATGTCAATTTCGCCTCAAACTCTAGATTTCAATGTGATTTTGTCTTTACTGTTTGCTAATGACAGAATTTATCAAAACGATTTCTCAGAGGATCTTCTGCCATGTTGGATTTATTTGTGTGCTGCGTTTCCTATTTGGCAAATCATTCTAATGGCTTGAATGCAGCAGACATTTCGCCTGCCCGGCGTCGGCTGCAAAGATTGTCATCAGCCCAAGAGAATAAACAATAATTACACAAAGTGTTATATCAAAAAAAGAAAGGTGATAGTTTCTCCACTATCAAATGTCACCAATGCATTTACCGGTTTTCTTTGATTTCATTATATAGAAATAGAAAAACGCGGAAGAAGAGCTATGCTTATTATCTTATGCAGGTTCTTGTAAAAAGGTCTTGGGAATCTGAGCTGTGCAGACTGAGTTTTGGTTCTTTTATGAGAAATCTCATTTTCTTAGATCAATGCATCATTTGTTAAAAACAAGAACAACGTTATTAATGAGTGCAGAAATAGACAGGATTTTCATAGCTTTTTTAATATAACCCTTTTATAATGCTTGTAAGTATTCATAAATATATTTTGTAAATATATTTCATGGTAGGTTGGCAACTAAGTTCTTGCCGCTTTTTAAATCTACATTTTTTGAAGTAAAATAAGAACAAACATGTCTTCTCCATTCATGTTCACAACCTTTTCCCAACGTTCAACAAGATTCTCAATACCGTTTTCTTACATTCATTAAACCTTATCCTCGAGTGGTCTTCAGGCTTGGATAAGTTGTGCTTCTCAAGAAATTAAGAAAAAAAAGAAATCATTTGATTTTGACTCGAAAAATTCATCCAACCTGTCAATTCTGCACCCTTGTTAAACGAAACTGTGCGCATTTGACGAAAAAGTTGAAACATTTTGATGATCTGAAATGAATTAAACCAAAATAAATGAAATATAAAAAAACTACATTTTCCAAACACAATATATTAAAAAAAAACTACATTTTCCAAACACAATATATTTTTAAAAAATCATCATAAATCTGACCCCCAAGATCGCCATGGGTATAGAATATGTGCCTACATTAAGGATGGCTTCCTATGTGGCAGGGATATCTCTAGAGAAGATCCTAATTTATCTTATATGTGCTTCCAGTTTGCACTTGCTTACACCACTGCATTTATATTTGCCCTTTATCGGCCCCATAACAGCGGAGATACTATCTTTAATAGCATATTTGAGAAAATAGACCACATCCTGTCTGCACATCCCTCGGCTAACATCCACATCTGTGGTGACTTCAACATCCATAACGTGGAATGGCTGACCCACTCAAATAAGACAGATGATAAGGGGAGGTTCTGTCATGATTTTTCCATTGCTTATGACCTCACTCAGATTGTTTGCGAGCCCACCCGTGTGCCCGATACACCCGGTCAATATGCAAGCCTTCTAGACCTTTTTCTCTCAACTTTCCCTGAGCTATGTTCATGTTCCGTTCTTTCTCCTCTAGGATCCTCCGACCACTCCGTCATATCAGTTAAGATAAAAATGAAATGTAATAAGTCCCCAGACGTACCCCTCCACCGCACTGTATACTGATACTCCATGGCTGACTGAGATAGCTTCCGTACATTTATATCTGATCTACCTCTGCATTCCATGTTTAAAAAGGATGTGTCCTCTATAGTATCAGACCTGACCGAATGGTTAATTGTAGGTATAGACCGATTCATACCATCTAAAAAATTCGAACAAAAACCTAACAGCCAGCCATGGTTCTCCCCAGAATATGCTGCTACCATCGCGCACAGAAATCACTTTTTCCATAGCTACCAACGTAATAGATGCACTGAGACTAAAGTTGCTTTCAGGAACGCCAGAAACCACTGTAAAAGAGTAATAAAAAATGCAAGAGAGCTATATGCCCAGTCTGTTAAATCCAAAGTAGCTGATCAGTGGCTTGGTTCCCACCAATTTTAGCAAATAACAAATAGGATCCTGAACAGAAGTGTGCATTCTATCCCAATAATTATCAATGGACCAGAGGTCATCTCGTCAGCTTCAGACAAGGCCAAACAATTTGCCAAGAATTTTGCAGCGAATTCTACCCTATGCAACGAAAGCCATCAACTCCCCATATTTCCTCCTATAACACAAAACACGCTAGGTAACATACAAATATCTGTGCATGAGGTCGCTAAGCTAATCTAGAACCTTGATTCCAGTAAAGCAAATGGCCCTGACGGCATCCCAATTATAGTGTTAAAAAGCTTCAACCAGAACTTGCTCCCATACTTATGAAACTGTTTAAGCGTTGCCTTAAGGAGAAGTGCTTTCCAACACCATGGAAAACCTCATCAGTATGCTCTGTATGTAAGAACTCAGGTCATAAGTCATCTCCCTCTCAGTACAGACCAACAAGTTTCCTGTGTGTTATGAGGAAGTTGCTGGAATCCATATTAAATAGAGAAATAGTCAAGCACCTCAACAGAAATAACCTTCTTAGTGACACGCAATACGGTTTCCGTTCTGCAAGATCTACCGCAGATGTGCTAACGGGTATATCTCATAGGATTAGTGAATCTCTTGACAAAGGCTTCCTTTCTAGGGCAATTGCTCTCGACATATCAAAGGCCTTCGACAAGGTGTGGCATAAAGGCCTACTTCACAAGATTTCCAGCTACGGTATAACTGGAAATGTTCTCTCTATCATTAAATCATTTCTCTCCGATAGGCTCATAAGAGTAGTGGTCGATGGACAAAAATCAGAGGCCTGCAGTATTAATGCTGGAGTCCCTCAAGGGTCCATCCTGGGCCCAACTCTCTTCCTGATCTACATCAATGATCTCCCTAAACACATACTTAAATCATTCGTTGACATCTATGCTGCTGACACGACCATCTATTGCAACACATCAAAGGCTGTAAATGACAAAGCTCTCTCTGATTCTCTCTCCTCTGATCTTGAGCACGTGGTTCAGTGAGGGAAGAGGTGGATGGTTACCTTTAATGCATCCAAAACCAAACTCCTATCTTTACATCATCAACACTCTGATCCCCATCTGGTATCAATTGAAATGGATGGCTCTCGTTTAGGAGAAGTTCCATGTTTTGACAAGCTTCTGGGCTTGACCTTTACTCCTGATCTAAAATGGAACACATACATCAAGTCTGTTGCCAAGGTCGCTGGAAAGATACTGGGATCCTTCTACCGCTCCAGAAGATATCTCACTACTGATGCAATTCTCTATCTATATAAAAACCAAGTACGTCCAAGGATGGAATACTGCTGCCATATCTGGGCAGGAGCTGCTAAAAACAGCCTATCCTGCCTTGACAGAGTACAAAATAGACTTCGTGGCTTAGTGAGGGATGCCCTTTTCTCTTCCCTGCAACCTCTCTCCCACAGAAGAGACGTTGCAAGCCTATCTTTGTTTTATCGTTATTTCCATGGCAGGTGCTCGTCTGAACTCCAATCTCTGGTCCCTCCTCACCAATCTTTCATGAAAAACACCCGTCTAGCTGAATCCACTGTCAAAAACTTTCCCCACTCTTTATCTATGCCTAAATCAAAACGTAGATTCCATGAACAAAGCTTCTTTCTTAGAACTGCACGCCTGTGGAACTCTGTTCCGTCTGCCTGCTTCCCACCTGACTACAACCTGGATGTCTTCAAGTCCAACGTAAACAAATTCCTAATGAACCGCCCCCTTAAGCAGACACTTTATTAAATCTCCACACTAATGTACTGTACTTACAATAACCCTTATCGGGTTTTGATAAGTGGTGACCACCTTGTAAAAAATTTTTTAAAACAACTAAATTTTCCAAGCACAATATATTTTAAAAAAAACTACATTTTCCAAACAATATATTAAAAAAAAACTACATTTTCCAAACAATATATTAAAAAAAACTACATTTTCCAAACAATATATTAAAAAAAACCTACATTTTCCAAGCACAATATATTAAAAAAAAAAAAACTACATTTTCCAAACACAATATATTTAAAAAAAAACTACATTTTCCAAACACAATATATCTTTTTAAAAAACTACATTTTCCAAACACAATATATTTTTTTTTTAAAACTACATTTTTCAAACACAATATATTTAAAAAAAACTACATTTTCCAAGCACAATATATTTTAAAAAAAATACTACATTTTCCAAACAATATATTAAAAAAAAAAATACATTTTCCAAGCACAATATATTTTTTAAAAAACTACATTTTCCAAACACAATATATTAAAAACGGGAAGAACTTAGTTGCCAACCAAATAATTAGCCCCTGAAGTTGTTGCGAAATGTTATCAACTAGTTTTTTGGGTTTTTTTTTTTTTTTTTAATTTTCCAAGAGGTGATGCAGCAAATTCATCCATTTACTGTTATTACACATTAACGAAGACACAGTGCAACTAAGTTGTAAGGGGCAACTATTCGGAACCTGATTTGTGGAGATATTACACTTGAACTTCTGAATGTCAGTACAGTTGGGGAAGCAGGAATCCAGAAGGGAATTCCAAATTCTAGCAGTTCAAGAGAAGAAGCTATTTGAGTAGAAGACTTCACGATATCTATGAACCTCTGCAGAGTAGAGGTGAAATTTTGCTGCTTGTTGGGAGTATTTACGTCGAGGAGTACCAGTGTTTGGAGTTCGTCAGAACACTTGCCATTAAAATACTTATAAACAGGTACAGATTTACCACATGTTGATTTATTTTCAAAACTTTGCAAATTGTTTTGCAAATACTTATTTGTTTTCTGATTTTTGTCGATTAAATTCTATTTTTGTGGATCATTTTTTTTTGTCAATTAAAAATGTTCTGAGTTTTGTCGATTTTTTTAATTTGCAAATATTAATTTTAAAAAAATATTTCTTTAAATTTTTTTCATCTCAAACCAGGCGTATAGCCACTTGAATATTAGGGGATACGATTTGGGATTATGTCTACCGGAGATTGATTGTGTGAAGAGAGATGAGCGAGATATCTGTTCACATGATATTTAAACTATGTTAGTACAGTCAGGGAAGCAGGAAATAGGGCAGGAAGTCTGAAGTCTTGCATGCCGAGGAAAGAAACTATTAGAATAGAAGGCTTTTTATTATCTAGGGATCTCAACAGTGATGATTTAGGTTTTAGGGCTTGATGAGTTGGTCAGGAATATGTAGGTCGAGGGGATACAATTGCTGTAAGTTCATCAGAACATTCAATTTAAGTATTTGTAAAACAGGCAAAGAGATGCGACAGAAATTGAAGCATGGGCAACAATGCAGAACCTATGAGATTGGCGCATTTGTTTTTGTGATGTTTTTCTTATTACTTTAATGTGACACACAATTAATTCATGTATTGCAATGTGTTTCTGAATAATCTAGTGTGATGGACGGTGAATTTCTTTATGTACGGTAATATTATTCCTAGTAGTTAAATGTAATCTATGATCTATCCAGGAACTGTAATGCTCTTCCTAGTCAGTAAATATGTTGTAAGGTATATTCATGTATAGTAACGTTCTTCCTACTTGTTACATGTAGTGTATGGTATGTTTGTGTGAACGTTCTTCCTAATATTGAAAAAGAATGCATAATTCGTATATGTAAGGCAACATATTTCCTAGATGTTGAATTTGGGTTCATTTATGTTCAGTAATGTTCTATCCAGTTGTTAAATTTAATGAATGTTCACCCTAGTAGTTAAACGTAATGTATTGTTCGTTTATGGACGGTAATGTTTCTTTAGTAGGTGTGTGTGATGTACGGTTTATTTATTTATGGTAATGTTTTCCTAGTATTTAAATGTGGGGTATGCTTAGTTTATGTACCTTACTTTCCTTCCTAGTAGTTAAATGTAATGTATAAGTAATTTATGTACGGTA
The DNA here is from genome assembly GCF_053919585.1 of Euprymna scolopes. Lineage (NCBI taxonomy): Eukaryota > Metazoa > Mollusca > Cephalopoda > Sepiida > Sepiolidae > Euprymna > Euprymna scolopes. Next base: position 147,979,970 of record NC_136492.1, read on the forward strand.
ATGATCTTCCTGCTTTTATAACCCCCAATCAAATTCAGGATAGAATAGACTCTCTACTTATCAGTGATTCTGGTCGTCTTGGATTTTTGTTTGCCACTGAACTTCAGAAATGCTGAGCAAGGAAATGCAGTTAAAGATGGTAAAACTATAAAAACCTCGTGATGAAGTGACCCTTTTTTTTGTATGAGGAAACAAATCAATCAAGCCAATCCGTCCTCCTGGGAGGGGCACAGGTAGAACAGATAGAAACATTTGAACGCAGTGCTTTTTTCTTCTTTCTCACTCAATCGGTCGGACTTACGCTACATATATAGCAGTGCCATTTATGCATTTCCATAAACCACGCCCTTTCAGCGCAACACCCATGGCAAATTTCCAATCCATATAATTTGAACCATCAAGTTTCCGCATATCAATTCTGTGGTCAGGAAAAGCCATAATTTCACAAAATTCTGTCCGTAAAACCAGTAATATTATACAGTTCACAAACCTTGTTTTGACGATTGTCTGGCGATGATCCGGGCCCATAACCTGTTAAATCTCATCACTATACACTGACGCAGCAAATAACACATCTATTACTAAAAAAAAAAAGAATACAATTCCTATATAGAACGGCAATGCATATATAGAGATTAACTTTTAAACAGGTTTTTTTAATATTTATTTATTTATTTATTTGCGGAGTGTTATCCTCATCTTTCTAGTTGTTGTTTCACGACGTTTCAGCCAATCATTTCTCTGACCTTCTTCATGTGGGTTAACCACGACCGGATAGGGATGCTGAATCTCTTTACTGTATTCTCAGCAATTACTGCCTTCCATAGTTGTTGTCGTCTCACCACGTTCAACTAATCCTCAGGATGACTTTGGGTAGGATTGAAACCGCTATCTTCAGGCAAAGCTCCTCTGGAACCATAGAGATTCAGTGTCATTATCCACTGCGTCACAGGCCCTGAAGGGCGATCAAGGTTGGATTTTCTTTTGTTTTATAAATCCAAGTTTTTTTTTCATCATCTGATCTTCCATCGTCGAGTCTGTATCTAATAATATATTATTTAATTAATTAAATTCTTTGAGATGATTAATTTGTATATTTATTTATTTGCAGACTGTTATCCGCAAATGAATAAATATTATACAAATTAATTCAATAATAAGATTTTCTTAAAGTTTCATTTGTTTGTGATCGAAATGTAACTAATTTATGATTTTCATTGAAAACGAGAGTCCATAAGTTGCTTAATCATATTAATGTGATATTAACGATCCCCCTCCACAAGTTTTAGAAAGTAAAAAAAACAGCATAAACTATTATTAAAAAAAAGAGCAAAAACGTTTGTATTGTTTGTGTTGTGGTGGCAACCACTTATTTGCATATGCGAATAACATAACACTATAAATGGCAAGCCTAGGTTGGCCTTGGTGTGTCTTACTCAAATGCCACCAGAAGTGACGCCGAAGAGCGTACATGTCCTCCCACCAAGACTCTCTGACTCGACACCGTCATTTGTACATATTGTAAATATACCTTTTCTTTAATACACTTATTATTGCGTTATCTTGTTGTTTGCGTCTTCATTGTATTTCCTTACTAATTATTGTTCAACCTTGCAACCACAACAGTTGGCGACGAGATATGAAACGTCAAATATAACAGTTTGACGAAGAACTATTTAAAAAAATAAAAAGTACAACGCAAAGGTTGACCATTTTTTTTAAGGAATGCAAAGTGTTGACGAGCAAACGGATTTTACGCTAAAGAGAAGTTTCAACTCAAGTGAAAAAAAAAAACTCTAACGTGGCAAAAGCGACAATTTACGCCGTTTTCTGGGAATCCGACTTGCAAACGAATGTAAAAGTGAATTTTTGTTTTGTCGCTACACGACAAATCTTACTAAAGGACCAACTTGCAAACGAAAAGCGAACTTTGTTCTGACGCAAAAACGACAGGTCAGACCCGTATTACGAAAAGCAAGGAAGTAACCTACGAAAAAAGTTCACCAGTGGATTCTATTTACTGTTCTCCGTAAACAAAACAACAACTAAAGGACCTTTTAATTAATGTTTTTGGTTGACGTCGGTACTAAAAGGAAATACCACAGCTAAAACTAAAATTCAAGGAAAGGATTTTTTTTCTTGAAGTTGTCACTGAATAACGGATAATACAGTAAAACGTCACAGAAAAAAAGGTAATCTCAATTTAAGAGGTATTTTAATTACTAAAATACTAGAAAAAAAACTCAAAGAACTAAATGTACTGCATACATTTATTCAATTGTGATTCGATTAAAAAAAAACAAAAAAACCAAACTTTTATTTTGTGGAAAGAGTTACTTATTAGTAAGTGCCTAAAAACGGAAAGTCAATTCTATTTCGTGATTCCAGATAAACCTGTTTTATTTTATTTTTTTTTTTGCAGCGTGACTCGCAAAAAAAATACATTATTGCAAGCAGTGATATTATTATTGAAAACCGGAGCTTACAGCAATTTGCTTTTTTGTTGTAACCCAAACCGGTGTATATGGTACATGGTACAATTTTTTTTTTAACTACACACTAAAAAAAAAAAAAAACATGGAAGACTTATCAAAAATGTTCATGCAATTTTTACAAGCACAGGCTGAGCGGGATGAACGCAGACACGATACACAAAACGAGCTTTTGCAAACACAAATACAGGCACAGGCTGACCGCGAGGAAAAGAGAGAGGACAGATTATTGAAATGGCAGCAGGAACAAGAAGAAAAGCAGAAAATGGCGCAATTAAAGCAGAAAAAACTGCAATTGGAACAGGAAGAAAGGCATAAGAAACTACAATTGGAATATGAAGAAAGACAAGAGGAACGTTTTGCTAAAACACTGGAACTACTAAAGAGTAATCGAGAAAATGTCGATAGTGTTAATTTCTCCCATACAACTATTTTTAATAGCATGGACACATTTCATTATGTGCCTGAGGAAGAGAAGAATTTTGAAGCATACTACACAAGATACGAGGATGTTTTTCAACTGGACTGAAAAAATTGGCCAAATAGTCAGAAAGTGAGCCTCTTACTCAGAAAATTGGGTACATCAGAACACAGCAAATTCGTAGATTACATATTACCAAAAAAAAACTGCGGAATTAGAGTTCATGGAAGCTGTAAAATTACTAAAAGAATTATTTAATCCAAATATATCTCTTTTTCATACAAGATGGCTGTGCATGAATCTAAGAAAGATGGACAACCAAGATTATTTGACATACGCATCAGTTGTCAATAAAAACTGCGATAATTTTAAGCTTGCAGAACTAACGGTAGAAGATTTTAAATGTCTAATCTTCGCTCAAGGGTTAGTTTCCACGAAAAATGCAGAAATACGCAGACGAGTGTTGTCTAAGCTGGAATCTGAGCAAGATTTAACCCTCCAGAAACTAGCAGAGGACTGTGAAAGGGCCATTACACTAAAAAAGGATTCAAAAAATATAGAAGAATCCGGAGTGGCATATGTAAGAAAAGTTAGAAAAGCATACGCACCAACCAAGAACTTTACAAAGAAAAGCAATGGAACGGGATATTCCAAAGATAATAACCATAAATATAGTACAGAATATAACAAGCCTCTTCCTAGATATAACTGTAAGAGATGTGCAGAAAAGCATTGGGAATCAGATTGTCCTTATAAGAAGAAAAAATGCTACATTTGTAAGAAGGTGGGGCACAAAAGCGATTGCTGCAGATATAAAGATTACACCAGAAAGAGAGTACAGCAAACAAAATCAAATACAAAATTAGACAAAGATCGGCGAAAATACGTAAAAGTGGAAATATTTAAAACATCAATAAAGTTACAACTCGACTCTGGCTCCGATGTTTCTATAATAAACCTGAATACGTGGAAAAAGTTGGGAAAACCGGCCATGATGAAAACTAGTAAAGCAGCCCGGACGGTAACTGGTGGTGGTATAAAATTTGAAGGAGAAGTTGTCCTCCCGATAAAATTGAAAGGGATTTCGAAGAAATTAAAAATATTCGTACTAAAAAATAGTGAAAATCTGTTTGGAATAGATTTAATTGAGAAATTCGGACTATGGGATAAGCCAATCAATACATTCTGTAAAAAATTAGAATGTTCTTCTCCAACAACAGTAAATATAAAAGACGATTTAAAAGAATTATTTCCTGAGGCATTCACGACTAACTTAGGTCGCTGCAATAAATTCAAGGCCTCGTTTGAACTTAAAGAAAACGCCAGCCCAATTTTTAGAAAAAAGCGAAATGTTCCGTTCGCAGGGTTGGAAAAGATTGATAAAGAATTAAATAGATTGGAACAGACGGGCATTCTATCAAAAATAGAACACAGCGAGTGGGCAGCCCCCACGGTATACGTAAAGAAAAAGAATGACGAAGTTAGAGTGTGCGCAGACTTTTCGACCGGGGTCAACTCCCTATTAAAAGATCACCATTACCCCCTACCAAGCCCAGAGGAAATATTCACGAAGTTGAATGGGGGTAATATCTTCTCCAAGATAGATTTGAGCGACGCGTATTTGCAAATACCGGTCGAGGAGAATTGCTCAAAAATACTATGCATCAATACGCATAAGGGATTATACAAATACAACCGATTGCCTTTTGGCATCAAAGTAGCGCCTGCCATCTTTCAGCAAGCGATGGACACCATGCTAAGTGGTATTGAGTGCGCATGTGCATACCTGGACGACATTGTTGTCAGGAGCAAATCCCTAGAAGAACATAAGGAACATTTGAAACAAGTATTTACTCGAATACAAGAATTCGGCTTTAAAGTAAAAGAAAGTAAATGTGACTTTTGTATGAGCGAGATTAAGTATCTTGGACACATAATAAACAAACATGGACGACGACCAGACCCGGACAGATCTGCGGCAATAAAAAATATGCCAGCACCCGATAATGTAACAACCTTGCAGAGTTTCTTAGGACTCGCAAATTATTACCAATCTTTTATTGAAGGAATGCATAACTTGCTAGCCCCCTTAAATAATCTGCTTAAAAAGGATACACCGTGGAACTGGATGCAAGAATGTCAAACCGCTTTGACAAAATAAAGAGCGCACTAACATCCGAATTATTCTTAACGTACTTTGACGCAAACTTAAAAATAGTCGTCGCTAGTGACGCTAGCTCCTACGGCTTAGGAGCATGCATTCAACATATTATGCCGGATGGGTCTAGAAAACCAATAGCGCACGCTTCGAGAACGCTGATACCAGCCGAAAGGGCATATTCACAAATCGAAAAAGAAGCGTTGAGCATAATCTTTGCCGTGACTAAATTTCACCGATATTTATATGGTAGACAATTCATACTTGAAACCGACCATAAACCGTTAGTCACGATCTATGGATCAAAAAAAGGATTGCCGGTATACACCGCAAATAGATTGCTGCGCTGGGGTACAATACTACTTAATTACGATTTCCAGCTACAACATCTAGCATAAAAAAAGATTTGCCATGCGGATGGACTGTCAAGACTGATACCACAGAAACACAATCTGGAAGAATCAGTCATTGCAGCAATTCGGACAAATGTTGAAGTAAAAAGTATGGTAGCAAACATCATTAAGGAACTACCCGTAACTTTGTCGGACATTAAAAGGGAAGCCGAGAAAGACGAATATATAAAGGACATAAAAGAGAAAATTATAACGGACACAAAGGTGCAGGAAGTTTTCTCCATATGTGACGATGTGTCACTATACAGCGAGAGAGTGGTAATACCCAAAACATTGCAGAATAGGATGTTAAGAGATTTCCACACAGGACATCCGGGGATAAATCGAATGAAGTCGTTAATGAGAAGCTACGTGTACTGGCGTAACATGGACACTGACATAGCGACAATAATTGATAAATGTAAAGGATGCCAGTTAGCGGCAAAATCTCCACCTATAGTACACAAACCTTGGCCGAAAACCGACCAACCATGGTCGAGAATCCACATGGACTTCGCTGGTCCAGTAGGTGAAAACTATTATTTAATTGCAGTGGATAGTTTCACAAAATGGCCGGAGGTAATGCGTTGCAGGAATCCAACAACGAACAACTCAACAGGGTTCCTACACGAGTTGTTTGCAAGATTCGGTGTACCAGACACACTGGTCACTGACAACGGAACGCAGTTCACATCCGCAGAGTTTAAGGAATTTTGCGACACGTTCCGAGTGAAGCACATCACGACTCAGCCGTATCATCCAAGGTCGAACGGCCTCACGGAAAGGTTCGTGGACACGCTAAAACGAGCGTTAAAGAAATCCTTTGGAACACCAACAGAAAAAGCTTTGCAACAATTCTTGCAAGTATATAGGATTACACCACATCCTAGTACACCATCAAACATATCACCAGCTGATCTAATGTTTGCCAGAAAGGTAAAATCAGCGTTTGACAAACTATTGCCAAGGCAGGCAATTATCCGAAACACTACACACACGAGAAGAAAGAAATATAACTCGGGAGATCGAGTATATTTTAAGTGCTACAGAAATAACACATCTTACTGGGAATGTGGAGTAGTGGATAAACGCATTGGTGATTGTACATACATGATTAAAGGTCCACAGAATATACATAAAAGACACCTAAATCAGATAAAAAAACGTCATATCCAAGATGATGATGATACAACAGTCGAAGAGGAGGACACCATAGATATCATATACGAATCTTTTAATTTGGAACCGCCTCAAAATGCACCTGAACCCCGAAGATCAGGTAGGAAAAGAAAAGTGAATGAACCATTAATGGTAAACCCAAAAAGAAAAAGATATTGAAATCTGTGTGACTTCAAATCTTGGGAGGGGGGTGTTGTGGTGGCAACCACTTATTTGCATATGCGAATAACATAACACTATAAATGGAAAGCCTAGGTTGGCCTTTGTGTGTCTTACTCAAATGCCACCAGAAGTGACGCCGAAGAGCGTACATGTCCTCCCACCAAGACTCTCTGACTCGACACCGTCATTTGTTATTGCGTTATCTTGTTGTTTGCGTCTTCATTGTATTTCCTTACTAATTATTGTTCAACCTTGCAACCACAACAGTTTGTAACTTCCGACCTTCGTCAAGTATATTTGGTCAAACTTGGGAATGGACGACAATCAATTACTAAGTAGACCTAGTATAGAATTTAACACGATTTGGGAGCCACCAATTATGAATAATATATCATATATACAGTTATACGTAAACAATAGAAATATTATATATATATATATATATATATATATATATATATATATATATATATATATATATATATATAGTGATATTAACAGCTATAAATAAAATAGGTTCATGGCTCCCTAAATTTGTATTAGAACTGTCTGCAAGTACCCATGACGCAATGGTTAGAGTAATTGGAAAAAAGTGATATTCTCCTGAAGGTTGAAAGTTGGACCGAGAAATATAATTGCGAATTACTTATGACCTCTATCCAATCATGGTTGATGGAACAAGAGCATGCTACCCTCATTAAGTAATTATCAAGATTCCCTCCAGACTTCCGAGGTTGTTAGAAACATTTCGAGTTGGCAAAATACACCTGAAGAAGGTCAGAGGTTATGCAGATGGCATTCAAGGTGAGAATAGTAATCTGAAGAATCCAAATAATATGAATAATCAAGTCTAATCTTAAAAATTCAGAAACGTAAAATATAAGTTGATCAGCAGAATAAAGACAATCAAGAGAAAGTTGTTCACTCAAGTATGCAAAAGAAAGCTGAGATAGGATTGTTAATCAAGGCGTGGCAGGGACAAAAGGAGTGGACCCAGAGCCCAACTGACATCCACAGAACGTATTTTCTATGTTTTCTCTTGAGTTATTTATTACATTTTTTAACCCTTGCATGCCCCCTTGGTAGCGAGTAACGTGAGAAACGACGACATGGCCAAGGAGAAGATGAAATAGAAGCGGTGTTAGGCTCAGCAAGTGAGTATCACTGTAATAACTGAACAGAATCGATCCGATAGGGTGAATCGATTATTGCTGATATTTTATTTTTATTAATTTCACCAATCACATAATCTCCAGACTGTTGAATTGTGTATTCAATGTTCAAATATCTGACAATTTGAGCTTAAACTAAAGAAAATGATATAAAAGTCCAAAAAATTGGTTTATAAGCATGCTGGGACCCTCCATCATTCTTAAATGGACATATCTGAGTGGATAAAATATTATATAAATATTGCTCTGGATTCGTATTTGTGGCTAGTCTGTAAGTCGATAATTTATTATGTAAATATTGCTTCATTCCAGTAAGAATTTTCCTATTAATCAGATGGAGCCCTTATTCTTGTTTGGGCTAGATTCTTGTTACATCGACAAATTTACCTAAAATATTTAGTCAGATATTGTTAAGAATAAACTTAATTTTATTCTTCGCATTAATGTGTCAGTTTTTGTACCTACTGTATGTGCCTTTTAAAGAATTTGAGAATGAAAACAATTTTCTGACTTTGCGTTCTGTAAAAAATCAACATATTTTCTGATTATTAATGTTTTTTTTTTCACCAATAATGTAAATATCAAAACATATAAAAACAGATTGCGATAGATCTGAAAAACTGAAAGACAAGGTGTCTTAAATAAGTTTCCAGACTTTTTTCGGATAGCAATTTTTATTGAAAGTACACACATGCAACTCTAGTCTCCTTCGGCTGCAATACACTTGTACCGTTTCAACAACTTCTGAAAGGTCTGAATTATATGGGGGGGGTGAGGAACTGTCTTGAAGCCCATCTTAGTCAAATAGTTTGTGGCAAAGATGGAACACCGTTGGGAAAAACTTTGTACAAATCTTTTGCATTTTCAGTTCCCTACAAATAATTGTGCGTGCAGTTCCCATAATGACATAAAACTCTGAACTTATAGTGTTTTTTTTTATTGTGTTGCAATATCTTCAGGACACCGAGTTGGCCGATGGTCTCATGATTACCATATGTTTCGAGTGGTCGTTTCGTTTTCCTCCTACGCTCACGTTGCTTTAAGAATTCTGTAGAAAGAACAGACGGGTACGGTCCAGTCGATGAAGGTTGGATTTGATGTTGGAGGGAAAAAAGTTGTCAAGCAATCAAACGAAAATGTCGGAAAGCGCTTATTATAAACAATAACAATGTTTATTCACACAATTTTCAACAAACACCACGAAGGGTGATTGTGGTTGACTAGCGGAACAAAGTTTCCTTAGAAACTTCAATTTGACAATTTTCAATGATGGATAATGCAATGGCAATGGATTCGGTTCTTTCAACGGTGAAAGAAAACTAACTCAATTTTTCGCTTTCGGTCTCTTCTATTTATGGAACCGAATCCTGAACAATCAGTTCCTGATTGGTCAGTCAATGAGGATTGCCGACGAATGGCTATCGTTGTAACAATCACCCTGGTTAGCATCTGATTGGTTTAGATAATCGGCCAATCAATCACAGTCATTGAAAGGGGTTACAAGGAGCAATCCTGTGGTTGGTTGATGAATGATTTATAGTCGTCCAGTCCTTGTGCCAAACTGGTACTCAATTCCAAGTTATGCCAATCTAAAATGTTTGCCAACTTTAAACTATATGTATTGTTTTATAATTTTGAAAATTATATGATTTTTGACAGGTCCACACACCTGCAAATTGTTTTGCTTTAATGACAGTTTTATAGGTCACTTCCGTTTTTGCTTGGGCCGCAATCTCTTTGCAGTTAATGACAGTTATTTCTTTAAAATTGTTGGATACTCAAAACGAATTTAATTTACTTATATAATTTGTTTATAATTTTGAAAATGATATGATTTTTGACAGGTCCACACACCTGCAAATTGTTTTGCTTTAGTGACAGGTTTATAGGTTAGTTCTGTGCTTGCTCGGGTCACAATCTCTTTGCACTTAATGAATATTTATTACACTTGGTTCTTAAAAAATGTTAGAGACCCAAATCGAATTTATTTTTATAATAAATCATGAAAACATTAATTCGTTTTGAGCATCCAACAAATTGTCATTTAATTAATCATCATTTAATTAACGGCCAGTCAACTTTTTGATACTTAAATCAAAGTGTCATACCCTGGGAAAAACTTTGTGCCAATCATTCGCATCTGCAGTTCCTCATGAATAGCTGTGCGTACAGTTCTCACACTGACAGAAAACTGTGAACATATAGTTTTGCATATTGAAATTCTTTATTTGTCCAATCAACTCTGATATTTTGACTTCCTTGCTCCTCTCACACCTCTCATCATCCCTCATAAACTCTTTGCCTTCCTTAAATTTATCATGCCACTCAAAAACTGATGCTCGATTCATGTAACCTGTATTCCATACGTTTCTGTGACACTTTTTTTTATTCAAGTTTAAAACAGGATTTTATTGCTTATCTTTCTTCTGAGCTCTCTTCATGTCCAGATTGCATTTGTGAAATTTAACAATTGAAACAATCAGACTTTATTAGGGTTTATTCCAATTCCTGCTGCAACTGTTCTTTTGAACTTGAAATCTTAAAAATTGGCCATTCATTTCATTAGATGTACAGCAATAACATACTGAATTTTCAAGAATCTACGACAATTTTAAATGCCTGTACAAAAAAAGTCTGGAGACTTATTGAAGGCATCTCGTTTGTTGCCATAGCAACAAACGAGATTTTTTTTGTTTTCCGATTTAGTTTTTGACAATTTTAATTTCTTCATTGTCGTTTTTATTTAAAAAAACAAAAAAACTATTCCCTCTTTTCTCTTCCCACTTATTGAGTTTTTCTCATGTTCATTAATTAGCAATGTGTTGTGGCATTCCTTATGTTTGGCAAACTGTTTGTCTAAGACAAATCTTTATGATCCAGGTTTAAATATCACACAAAGCAACACAGGATCAGAGGTTAGTCATACGAATAGGATTTATTTGTTTGCTTTGGCTCCAGCATTCGAATAAAAATTTAGTAAGTTGCTAAACTGAACAAGTATTCATAGTTGAAACGTAGTGTAAGGCTTTCGGTATATTTTTTGATGTCTCCCCAGGCATCTCTACCGGATGGTATTTATGGCATAACCAGCCAATCATATTCTTGTAAGAAGGAACGACCCGGATGTACTCGTATTCATTGCATTAGTATCCGTGAGGAACGCCACTCATCAAATAGAATTGATTTAAAAAGTTCACTATTTCTTCATTACAGGGATCACTGCAGACTTAACAGCCTTGATTATTCTCTTAAATGTTATAATCTCTTTATCTTGTTTGGATTCCTTCTAATTTAATCTTCCGATTGATTTCATTTTATAAAATTGATAATCATTGAATGTGCCATTCTTGACACGAAGTTATACTCATTGATCTCCGAGTGTAGTTTCAAGCAATTAAGTTTTGAGAAAAAGATTAGTTTATAGAATCTCAATTCCTGTTTAATCTCAAAGATATCATCCGATATTGAAGAATTTAAAATCTTTTAATCAAAGTTTCATGTTGCATTTAGCACCAAAGCTTTTTATGAACTTGTTTGGTTTGATTTGCGGCATATCAACCCGTGGGGCCCATTTAATGCTGAAACAATTAGAGTAATCATTTGCAAAGAATAATTAATGAATTTTTGTGTAAAAACAATACATTTTAATTAGAAAAAAAATGATAATCATTTTAAATATTTTGTTTTTATTATTTCTTTACTAGAAATATATTTGTCCCAAAACGAGTAAAATTAATTCCCTGAACAGAACAGTTTTACACCACTTTCATATCTCTTTACGAGGATTAACATCAGAATATAACGATACTTAAGTGTTGCAATTAAAGTCTGCCTTTGAATACCGTTAAGTTTTCGTGCAAAAAAAAAGTTTTTCTTGGCACATGCAAAAACAACGATCCTTTTTCTTTTTCTGTTTCGACGTTCATAGAAAATCTGTTTTTTCTTTCTTCTCACTGACATGCGAATTAATCGTACGTTTAAACGAATCCGATTAAAAAAAAAATTCTCTTAATGAAAGAAATACCGGCTTTTTATATGCTTAAATGCGACTGCATCTTAATTTGTATATGTCACCTTTTCGTTTCTTATCAGTCGGGTTTCAAGTTCGAGTGTCGGTGACTTTTACATAACGCACACGCCACCCTTGTACGCTTGTTACCATGGATGTTGTCACAGATACTAAACCTTATGTCTAGAATCCTTATTCTTATTTTAATCAGAATCCGTTAGACGATAAGTAAAAGTAAAGCTTTTAAAAGAATCAAATTTAATGCACATCTGAAATATTTGATTGTTCACACGGAAAAGTTGTGTACATATTATGGCCATTAAACACCCTTTAAAACTTTTTAAAGGAATCAAAATTTGCAGAATACTGATGTCTCAAATTTCACAAAAATCTGAAGTGTCAAAATTCTTACGATAAATTCTTTGCATGAAACTAAATATAGCCGACATAAAAACTCCAGCTCGTAGTCGTCTTCCATAATTTCTACTTATTTCATTGCCTCACAACCATTGCCTGTTGTTTATTTCACTCTGATTTATCTTTCAAGGCATTATGTTTGCATAAACATGTCTATTTACTTCTATATACTTTTTCTTATTATTTTTTTTACTTGGGTTCACCACGTATCAAGGTATGAAGGCCACTCAAGGATAAGGGTTAATGAATTTAAGGTGGTAGTGTAGTAATCGTTAATGGTGTAAATTGGGTAGAATTTGATTATTTATGGGGACAGCTCAACAAAAATTTGTTTACATTGGATTTGCATGCTACCATGTTGTATTCAACCGGGAAGCAGACCAGCAGAAAGTGTTCCACAGGCGAGTAGTTCTGGGAAAAAAAACTATTGCTGTTTTATTATTATTATTATTATTATTATTATTATTATTATTATTATTAGTAGTAGTAGTAGTAGTAGTAGTAGTAGTAGTAGAAGAAGAAGAAGAAGAAGAAGCAGTATTTATTGAATATGAATATTCTCATAAATCAATATCACTGTTTGATCTCTGAAAATAACCAGTAGTGTTCTTGGAGTTTGATTGACAGCGAATTCCCCAAATGCCTTGTAGTCTCTTTCTGTGATCGTTTAGCTAATAAGACGCACAAAGTCCACAAATATTTTGTTTCGTGATTGTTTGTTCTGTACGAACTACTGTTAAATGGTCATAGCTATTCGTTAAACCTGCAAGATTATAAGTTCTCAACAGTTGAATACAAAGACGATGAAAGTTTTGTTTTAAGTACATAAAGGAATCAAAAAACAGATTCGACCTTTGCTGATTACAAACTCGACTATGCTATGTTGAATCTATTTTTTAATAGAAATTCGTCCCAGACAAGGCATGGAGCCATTTGATGTAAGTAGCTAAAATTTTAAAATAAAAACTACATCAAGGTAAAAAATTAGTTAATAAATATTAGATGTATAAATTCTAACCCAGAATACAGCAATTTTCCCTCTTTGTCAGAAACTCAAAAATATCACTCATGGAATGTGAGTAAAGGGAAGCGAGCGCAACGATGAAGACAAAAATAAACTCCAAATCCAATTTTACTCTTCTTAGTGTGGTAATATATGTACTAATACTTTTGTAAAAGATATGAACCTTGTGTCCTGTAGATAGACTATTAATTATACACTTAACAGATCGACACATACAGACACCCACGCACAATGAAAACTGTCTTTATAATTCTAACCACTAGACGATACACGAGTATCGATTATAGAAACACATATATCTTACATACACACAACATAGACAAAGATATATAAACTAGAAACACAACATATGTTGGATTTGGTAATGCGGCACCTGCAGCTATTATTGAAATCATAACTCAATATTAAGAAACACAAAAATGGGTTGATTTGCAGCTAAACGGACAAAATGGACAAAATCAAATCAAACGTGAAGGTCTTTATTGAACGCTGTGATAGTTTTACAACGTCAGCGGAATTAAGATGTGCATTTACTTATTCCGGTCACGTGAACACATACATTAGAGTGAGTTGGCTTTCAGCAATTTACGATGCGATAAGTGGCACAAAGAAACTACGGCACAATCTATTCTTCCACCATTTGTACTCTTACTTGAACAAGCTGGTAGAGACATTTCTATAGCATCATGGTCATGCGACAAACGGGGACTTGCGCAGATCATTAATTCAGCTGAGAACTGCAATCTGTCAAGAACTGGATTTAATATCTCTTATGTCTCACGGCGACGATTCATAATTGATTTGCTAATATCCAATTGGTTCCAAGAATATATTTGCACTCAATTCCTGCTGAAAGTGTTTTGCTTGAAAATGAAACAGGAAATCCATGAGTGTTTCAAGACTATCATCTAAAGATCTTTCATATCTGCAATTGGTCAGTTTTGTATACAAACATAAAAACAAAAAAAAAGGAAAAAATATATTGTGTGTATTTGCGGCAAATAAACAAGTATTAAAGACGACAGAAAACGACAGAAAACGTCTGTTTCTGTTTAATTATACCCTTTTTAATGTATTCCATTTCTCTTGTTTTTTGTTTTTGGTGCTGGAATCAAAAATGTTGATAAAAATCCAGTTTGTATTTTTTTTTATAACGTATTCGCTCGGAACAGACTCTGGCATCTTCAGGAAGTGTGTGGTACACTGTAAGAAAGAGACAGGTAGTGAAAAGATTTTTGTAGCAACAGCGTGGTATCAGCGGACTGCTAGGTGCAGGTAGGAAGACCACCAGCGAGTTAGTTGGGTCACATAAAGGGAGAAGGGTGGAGGGAGTTATAATAAGCATTCTAAAACGTTTGTACTTATGTGGAAAGTGAAATTGTAGGTTTTAGGGGTTTTATGTAGATGGCTTCGAGTATTTTCAGTATTTCGTTGTGTATTATCTTTGTGTTTTTGGATCAATATTTGTCTGACTTAAGAGGGGGGGCAATTATGTTTTTTTTGTGTAGATGTTGCAAGATTGAGCTAAAGTCAACATTATGCTTCATTAAGTGGCGTGATAAGGTAATGGTTGGGTAACCGACGTAACTATTGGTTTGTTGGTTGGATTGTTACAGAAGCTGCACTCTTCCATGGAGCATTTAAACCTGCAGATGACGTTTTTTTTTTTCTAATGGTTTTAGTGTTGAAGAAGTATTGATTTTTTTTACTATTAGGTTTTGGATCCAAAATGTTTTTATAGTAAATGAGAAGTCTAATTATATTATTGTGGTCACTTGAGAATACGTATCTATATATGATATTTCTTATAGCCTTTTTTATAATTAAAGTTAGTTTGTATTTGATTGTAGTAAGAATATGTTAATGGAATTCGGGTTGTGGTTCTGTGTGATATTACTATTTGAGGTAGTATTTTTAGATGCTGCAGCATATATTTTATTTGATTAGAGAATCCATTATTAATAAGTACTTGTTTTATAGTTTTTAGTTCGAGGATTTGCGATTGGTGGGGGTGTACAGGAGATAGGTTTAGTCCGATTAAGAATGTTTTATACGATGGCTACTTTAAAACAGTGAAGGCACTCGCTCTTAGAATTTAGAAACGTTGCTTGTTTTGTGTATTACAACATAAAAAAAAAACTGAATTAGAAATCCCATTTAACACAAAACAAACTATGAACACTTAAGGTTTGAATAACTTTTATTATCAACAAAAGACTAGATTAAATGATCAAAAAATGTTCATTTTCATGTGTTGTCACTTTTCAAAATAATACAAAGTCAGGCGTTGGAATATTTATAAAAAGTACTTATTCCTTGTTTCTTTTTGTTGGTTAACTAGCGGTCACAAAGAGGAGTGTTTGCCGGTTTTTAACAGCAAAAGCAGGGTGACTTCTCACTTGACTGCACCTATGCCCTGTTTCCTTGGTGTCTCTGTTTCTGGGGGTTTATCTCTTCTTATTGGCTCATGTTCGTTGTTATGTTTTAGTTTTATCGCCCTCCACTCTCATTGGCTAATAATTTTTTTATTATTCTTTCTCCTTTTGACTGGATGTATGCGTCGAGCCTATGCGTAGTGACTCGTTTACACACTTTGTCTGTGACAGCCGACGGGTAAACATCCAGTTAGGAGTTTATTACTTTATTCACGAATCGCCACCAAAGACAAAAAGTTAAGCTAGTAGGATTTTTATAGCAGTAAGTGCTGGAAGTATTATTTGAGGTATCTATGAGACCGTTGAGAAAGGAATTTTATTATTTATGTTGGGTTTGACAGTGAATTTGAGTATAGAGTTATCTGGAAAAAGAAAATTAACTCATCTAGAATAAATCTGTTGTCTCCATATCATACATAAATAGGGAGTTTGCTAATGCAGTTAAATATTCTTTTGTTTTTTTTTTGTTTTTGTTACTCATGTACAATCCTCTAAAGAACCGATCCCATTGAAACTTTGTCTATTTGGGCTGTCTTTTGTGGTCATTGGAAGGTATTTCGGTGGTGCAGAAGAATAATAACTGATAAGGTATTTTTTAAATTATTTTTTTAGTAAAGGAAGAGCAGGTTCGATGTACGGCATAATCACGTTGACACACCAATTTTCGCCAGAACACCGAAGTTAAGAAACATAGAGCCTGGCCAGTACCAGATGGGTGACCATTTGGGAAAGCTAGACGCTGTATGTACCTTCTGGGAAGGTTGGGCGTGGAGCCAGCACCCTCACCCCGAAAAAAGAACTCAGTCGCTGCAAAAGCATCTACAAAGTTGTAGATGGCCCATGCCCCTCCAGGGGCTCAAGGTTATGGAAGAGAATGATCGGGGTATATATTATTGAGAATTATATCCGTTTTTTGTTTTTGTTTTTTTTGTTTTTTTTTGACGGGTATATTAGTTAATAAAATTTCTACATCAAAAGACGTTTTTATTATCAGGTTGCTTTGATTTGATGATTTGTAAAAGCTCTTTTGTTGATTTAACAATATAAATAAATATGTGCTGGTAAGTTTATTAAGGATTTATGGGTACTTGTGCATTTAACGAACCAGACGTAACTCAGCATTTGCTCGGTTTTGTCCAGCGGGGGTCGTATCCACAAAGACCCAGACCGGTGTCAGAAGTCTGCCGACGTTGTGTTTTCTGTGGTTAAAAACGGACTCGTTGATTTCTACCGTATGGCCTGGGCCTCCAATCTGCCGGGGATTCCTGAGAAAATAGTCCCTGCATATATCACGCAGGAAAATTTTCCAATCCACAATTGTGTGGCGAGAACGTAACCCACATTCGCGATGGAGATTTTTTGTAGATGCCATCTAGAACGCCCATAAGTATATTATTTTTATTATACATGCGATGGTTAGTCGGGATTTTGAGAAGAAGGTTCCAATCCTAATGGAGGTCCATCGACGACATGTTACACTTCTACACCTCCAACCGTAACCGTCGGAAAGGCTTGTTCTCTCTGCAAGTACACAATCCTGGCCAAAATGTAAACACCTTTTCTCTTCTGCCAACAATTTCCGTTGCTGGCAAAAGTTTAGTGCAGCCTCTGGGGTCTGGAGCTGGTCCGCAAGATTTGTAATATTCATTATTATTTCGTCCGTTATCTTCTTAAAACAAAATTTTTAAAACTCTCTTCAAATAAGCGTTTCTTGAGTTGTGACACTCTTCCAATTGATAGCGAAATTTTCGTCTGCTTAATCGGCAACGCTCGGTTTTATCCGGCTGTTGACGTCATGCGTCGGACAAAGCCGAGCAAATGCTGAGTTACGTCTGGTTCATTAAATGCACAAGTACCAAGTTTATTAAGGATTTTTGTTAATGAATATAATGGCACGGTGACTTGTGATGTGATAGGTCGGAGGGGAGATTCGGGTTTATGTATGTTAACGGTTCTATACAGATAACGGAGTTCATAATCACCAATACTTTTGGGAAGTTGGTGATTTCTGATTCGTACATTGTTGGCAATAATAAGTTTGCTAATTTGTGTCTGAACAATCCTGCTAGGGTTGTTGACTTTTGTTTTTAAATTGTGTGGTCGTCGAGGATAGTTTAAAGTTTTGTGTGGCCGTCAGATTTATTAAAGAGTACAAAAGTTTGTTTGGTCAGCTTTTTGTATTGTAATATTGGAGTGGTGGCGTAGATCATTTTTAGGTTGGGGGTTAAGATTGTAGTTGATTTTTGCTTACTATGATGTTGGTTCTCATAGTCTCTGCTTTTAGTAGACCACAAAGGTCTGGGTATGTAGTGATTTTATTTTCTGTTTAAATTATCTTTTCATAAAATAATTTTATTTCTACTTGTTTGTGTTCGAACTTATAGAACAGGCGGCAATTCGTCCAAGGCTTAAGAAAGCATTTTGCTGCTCTCTAATATCGTACTCCAACAGGTTGATGTAATGTTTGGTGCAATTAGATAAAAATTTCTTTGTATGGGGAGTTTAATTTTTTGGAATTGCAATCAGATCTGAGTGTTTAAAGATGATGACGATATCTCTGTTGTTGGTATCTTTGTTGGTACTTTGTTTTTTCAGTAATCCAATTCTTCAGTGTTGTTAGTCCACTAAGTTCCTTGGTGTGTTTCTAAATGACTTCTTGGGCGGTGGTAATTTGCCTTTTGATTAAATTAACTCGTAATTTCTGGGTTTCGGTGTGGGTTCATGTAATTTGAACTGTGTGTATTTTTCGATTGAACCAACAAAGACGACAGAAAGCTACTGTTTAATTATACCTTTTTTTTAATTTGTTTCTATTTCAACCTAAGTATAAATCAGCAATTAATTTTCTTTGTTGTTTATTTGTTCATGGCTTAACTAGCCATACAGTTTTTGAAAAACTAATTTGGATAAAACAAAAGTTGTTATTGTCGGCCATCTTTTTCTGTCATTTAGACCCATTCGTTTTATTGGTCTGAATGTAACATCTCATGTTAAACGTTACACAAATTTATATTTTTTTTTGCAAAAGCGCACACTTTTGCATATCTGCGTTTTCACCCGTGAGTAATCAAGAAAACGATGTCCTGCTGGTCTTCATCATCTTTCGATCATCGTTTTTCCATGTGTCAACGGTTATTTCAATATTGGTTGTTTATCTTCTGTTTAATTTAAGATGAATCTACTCATGCATGTAGACACAATGGAGACTTTCTGGTTTTCAAAGGTTTTATTTAGGGAAAGTAGCTCATAGGAGGAGAGACCCATACTTAATTTTAATTACTTCTTATTTTCATAACTTAAAATGGCGATGCACAGACAGAGCTTCGGGGTAACATTCACTTAGATTCTCTCTGTATTGTCGGATGCATGTTTCCTTTGTCTCGCTTCCCGGCTCTCAGTGATTAGAAACTCTGTTCTGTTCTCTGAACACGTGATGTCATACCATTCGACATTTTAGCGTGTTTTGTCTAAGAAACTAACCCTTAGCTCCTTTCACTTCAATCACGTCAGCTGCAGCTGTATCTGCTTTCGTTTGCTGACAGGTTCACATGTACTATATAACCCTCACTGAAATTGATACTAGTTAACATAATCTCTACGTACTGGCGTAGGGTCCCAATATATAATATAAATTCATTTTATTTTGCGTACCTCGTTTATTAAAGAAAAAGAAAAGAAATCCAACACGCTTATTTTGAAAGTGCAATTTCGAAAGATTTCGTCTTGTGCGAATCTTTTGCAGTAGAAAATAATTTAGTTTCTTTTTTTTTCTCTGAATTATTTTGAATAATCTCTGATATATCCATATGCTTTGTACAATATTTCTCCAAATTAAAATTGATAAATTTTAATATGCTAATCAAAAACATCTTCAACAGTTTAGAAAAATTTTCTAAAAGGTAATTTTGGCGATGAAAATAATTTTCATTAACGCACTTACATAAAATGGACGGAATTGGATTCGAAATTTGACAAAATAAATATGCATTTAATTTTTAGACTCTATATTTTCCCTCTTCCTCTATTTCCATATATATATAATATATATATATATATATATATATATATATATATATATATATATGTCTGTTTATTGTACAAACATTATTGATTACATATGTGCATACATGTTGCAGTTGAGTCCAAATCCAGGGGCAACACTTCATCAGACAAGAAAATTGATACTGAAACGAGTGTAAAGATTGCATTAGTTTTTACAAGTTATTTTGGTGTGATATACATTTCGAGGAAAATTAGGGTGTATGCTTTGCGAATGTGAGAAGTGGGGCTTTTTTGGATGTGTGATTAGGGGAAAAAGGAATGCTGTTTTGTTGGAAATATTTTTAACGCGACTTTTTAGGGCAATTTGCATAAGCGACTTTGTGCAAATTGCCCACGATTACTTGAGGAGAAGTTATATATAAACACACACAAAAAATTACCAAAAGGACAAAAGGAGCTTAAAGAAGAACCGTGGACGAGCAGATAAAAAAAAATTACGGAAAGGAATGAAAATAATTCTCCTCACCTTTGTTCCCTAATTTTCTTGAACAAAAAGAACGTTCTCGAGAACAACCGTTTTGAAAACTACCAAACTTCAAACTGACATAAGTATAAGTATTTGTAATTATAATTGAATATAATTTGGTTTTGAATGCAATAACCTGTTGCTTTTTAATTACAATGCAATAACCTGTTGCTTTTTAATTACCTTCGTTCAAAAAACGGAAGGTTGTTCTGCTACAAAATATTGTTCTTTTCTATAAACAAAAAAGTGTAAGAAATAACAAATTCAAGAAAATTTTTAAGTCTCTCGTGTTTAAGCTACCATTAGTAAGGAAGGTGTTAAGTGATTCTTTTAAATTGACGGTTATTTATTGCCTTTTATTCAAAATCACGCCTAATGTAATCTTTACACCCGTTTCAATATCAATTCTTTTTTGGTCTGATAAAGTGTTGCCCTGAATTGTGACTCCACTGAAACATGCATGGACATATGTAACTAATAATGTTTGCACAATAAACAGAGTATATACTAGCTCTGTCCTGCATTGAACACTCTTTAATGATAACGCGAGTTTCATCGGATTTACATCTAGGAAACTAATCGATACAACCGGTGTATATATATATATATATATATATATATATATATATATATATATATATATATATATATATATATTGTTTTTTAATAAAATAGGCGGAAGTTTCTCTAGAGCTCTTTCGGCTATCATCTCATCAGGAGGAAATCGATAGCGTAAAAATATTATGTCGAAAGTTTAAAGAGTTCTAATGGGGAACTATTGAATGTGCCAAAAGTACGGGGGCAACTAAAATTAAGTTTATTGATATTTAAAAACGATTAACATATTGGCGCAACGAGGGAAAAGAAGAAAAAAAACGTGAGAAAAAATTCAAACTTCCCCAAAGAGAAACAATGCATTGGATGTTTCTTTTTGCCGGCATAAAGAAGGTTTACGCACCGCGATAGAGACAGACTCCAAAATCTTTAAATGGTTTCTGGAGTCCGCTCTATGTAGCACCTCGAACCATTCTATTTTATATCTATCGGCACAGCATGGGTTGTCAACCAAATGCTGGCCAATAGCAGAGTCCAAGTCTGCAGTAAGAGGGAGACTACCAGACCCCATCCTCCCTTGTTTACAGCGTTAGTAAGTAGGAATGTTCCATTCCTGATTTTGCTCGGTACATGTTGTTGTATGCGACTTACCAATTTTAAAGACGTTCGACCTACGTAGTCGGCACCGCAACCACATTTAAACGAATAAATGACATTACTAATATGATGAGGGGGTAGAACATCTTTTTTATTGGAAGCCATTAATTATTATATACAACACGAAGATTTGAAGCAAAATAACATCTTTCAACAGTTGAACTAATTTGTTTGGTGAATTTTTCCACTTACTTTCCCCAACCAAGGCAATCGAATATAAACTGGACATTTATCTACCGACACTGTAAACAACACATGGATCCGCTATAACGAAGCATTTTATTAAATACCGTGATTAGGCAACGAACTTCAGCATCGACTCTTTCTCCGTATTGAGTCGAGCTCACTCCGTATATCATCTAAAAGTTTTGGAGACTGTTCATGTTTGCCTTAGGAAACCTACTTTTAGGACTGCTTGTTGGGTTTGAACGTGATCAGCCTCTAAAATTCATTCCCATACGATTGCTCTTGCTCCCGTCTCTTTTTTTAAAATTTTATCATTAAGGAAAATAAATTATTAAAAAATAAATCCGTCGATTTCAATTTTGATGAGTGAGGGCGAAACATGTCAATTGGCTCGTTTGGATTTTCCCCCCTACTTTTATTTTTTAGTCGCTATCCATTTTCTTTTTCTCCTCGGTCTTCTTTGTTTTATTAATATAAAATGAATTCCGAAGGAATACGTCTTCCCTTCATGATTGCAGTAATAAAGTTTTGTACCCCCAAGAAAATCATGAAATATATATTATTATATCTTCTATATAAATAAAACAGTAGACGTATATGTGTGTAAATATCTAACAGATAAACTCTTAAACTACTGATCACATAACACTGAAAATTTCAGGAAATAATATTCATGCACTAAGTATTGTTTATAGCGAGTAAATCCCTTGTTTACATGCATGGATAACGCGTACAGACATCAGCAAATTGGCATGCAAATTGTTCATTCAAACTAGTCGACATGTTTGTATTGTGCGCATGCGCAAATTCAATTCATTCATTCATGTAGTTCACTTTTTTGTATGTTGTAGTTTTTCTATTCATACAGTAATCAGGAAAAACTGCAGAATCATTCAGACGTCATTTCTCTATAAATTATGGTGTGGGTGGGTGCGACGTGAGATTATCATCGCATGCATTCCCGGCAGTTTTGATAAGACATCATCATCTACTTTTTATTCAGGTAGGGGGATGATAGTTGGGGGTAATTTTCGGTGATGCCGTTATTCCTCTTCAAATTATGGTGTTAAGTAGAGGACAACTTAAGATTATCATCACCTGGATTGGCGAGTGTTTAAATGAAATAATCTTCCCAGAAATAATCTCCTCCTGTTTACTTGACTAGACAGGGAATGACTTAATTCCTCTTCAAATTATGGTGTTAAGTAGGGGACAACTTAAGATTATCATAGATTGGCGACTGTTTAAATGAGACAATCCTACCAGATATTAGATGTTTATTCTAGTAGGGGAAGATAGGTAGGAGGATGGTAACGTCCGGCGATGACGTCATTCCTCTTATAATTATGATAAGTGTGGGGACGATTTGAGATTATCATCACATGGATTGGCGAGTGTTTAAATGAGACAATCCTACTAGACATTATCTTCTCCTGTTTATTCAAGAAGGGGGGTGATAGGCAGGGGGTAACTTCCGGCGAGACATAATTTCTCTTCAAATTATGATGTTAATTTGGGGACAACTGGAGATTATCATCACATGGATTGGCGAGTGTTTAAATGAGACAATCCTCCCAGATATTATCTCCCCCTGTTTATTGGAGTATGGAGCGAGGAAGATAGGCAGGGTGGAGGTAATTTCCAGTGATGACGTCGTTCCTCTTTAAATAATGGTGTTAAGTCGGGGACAACTTAACATTATCATCACATGATTTGCAGAGTGTTTCAATGATAGTCCTCCCAGAAATTATCTGTATGATGGTGGTACGATGGGGGAAACTTCAAGTAAGATGGGGGTAACTTCCGGTGATGACGACATTCCTCTTCAAATTATGGCTTTAAGTGGGGGCAACTTGAGATTATCACCATACGTATTGGCGAGAGTTTAATGAGACAATCCTCCCAAACTTTTTTCGAGTAGGGGACGATAGGCTGGAGCGGTTATTTCCAATGGTGACGTCATTCCTCTGCAAATTATGGTGTTGAGTGGGAAGGACTTGGAATTATCATCACATGGATTGGCGATTGTTTTAATTAAACATTCCTCCTAGACTTCTTTTTATTCGAATAGGGAGGGGTAAGAGGGGGTTACTTCCGGTTATGACATCATTCTTCTGCAAATAATTGTGTGAAGTGGGGGCCGACATGTTCAATATCCTAGATAAAGTAGGTGTGTTTAAGCGCAATACCGTGTAGCCCTGCTAGTATACTATGTATATGTAATTATATATATACATATATATATATATATATATATTATTATTATTATTATTATTATTATTATACGTGTGTATACATATTACTATGTATTATGTGTATATATGTAGATTACTATATATATATACGGTATAACCCCGGGATACGGCATTACAAATTAGTAATAAAATACAGTACAGTATATACACATGTATATAATCAAATAACTTTATCAATAACACCGTCAGGCAGGACAAATACTGTAAACAGAGGCCGAAATAAAACATTGTATTCCACAACATAACCTGAAAAAACGTATTCTAGGGTCACTGTATCCCGGGGTTCTACCGTATATTACAATACATTATATATATATATATATATATATATATATATATTATTATTATTATTATTATTATTATATGTGGGTATACATATATTACAATATGCGTGTACATATATATGTATATATCTATTATTTATAACTAACGTTTCCCATATTGTGTTAAATTCTAAATTGAGTCTACTTATATTACCAACAAGATATGGGATGTGGGAAGCTTGTAAACTGTTTTGTTTATTAGGATATGATGTATTCACTTTAGATTTGTTGTGATAAGTTTAATTTTTGGATTGTATTATTGTATTATATACGGCACAATCACGTTGACACTTCGGTTCCCATTAGATCAGCAAAGTAACGTTGAGTCTGGTCAGTACTAAAATAGGTGCCCACTAGGGAATTCCAGATGCTGCATTCTCCGTTTATTTCGGTTTTATTTCCAGTCGTCTGGCACTTCTCCTTTCCACTGAACTCAAGCAGTGGAAAGGTGTAGTTGGGAACTGCAGAACACTTGCCTTACAATTACTCGCACAGCTACTTCTACAGAAGGACTCCATTCTCTCTTGAGACTGGACGTTTTAACCCTTATTATCGAGTAGCCTCCGGGACGCATCGATTATTGTATTATTAAATAACCTTCGCTAATTGTTGATAGTTGTTGCAAGAATGTGAGCTTTGATTTTTGAAATTAAGGAATTGCACAGAAAATATGAAAATATTGTGTTCTCCAACTAAATAAGTCTTTATGCTGATTAGCAGCAGCCGTTTATAGCATTTCATTTAAATGTCATTTTAATATTTAAAAAAATAAATAAATTAGTTTATATCCTATCATAAGATGCGAATAAATTGAATAAATAAATGGCATTATATTTAGTTTAAGCAAACAGCATTGTAGAATTTTCTTATTTCTAATTTCACAAACTATGGCACTGTTTACGTAATTGATGAATATATATCTCCATTTTAATAATCTTCCTAGCTAGACTAAGTATTTTTATAAGAAAAGTAGGTAAATACAATTGTAGAATTTTCCTTTTAATAATTTAATAAGCTGCTGTTGCTAAAGTATTTCCTAAGTAGTATTCGTAACATGCTTAAGCTTTATCGCATGTAAAGAACTTAGTGTAATAATAATAATAATAATAATAATAATAATAATAATAATAATAATAAATCGCTTAATGATAAACTATGAAAATTAGACCAGTTTCTTTTTATTATATACCAAGTTATCTAATAGGCGTTGCTGTTTTTGTTTCAATTATGCCTGAAGGAAATATCAAAACTGTATTATTTAACTAAGTAAAATATTTTAAAAAGTGACTTGTCTTGCAAAAGGATATTTAGATTGAATTTAATTTATTAACATATCGACTGGTAATTAGAATCTTATGACAGACTTATCCAGCCTTGAAAATGTTTATTTCCACCACTTGTTTAAACTTTGTATGAAAAGGTATAAAAATCGATAGTTTAAAGGTTCCAATCATTGAATATTGCAAAACTAAACCATGTGCGAAACGAAATCTATTTCTCTCTTTACCATGGCCATGCAATTACTTTAAAAAATTTAAATATTTCAAATTAGAAAACAAAATGGAAGGTCTTTATTTGTCCTAAAAATAGATTTTAAACTGAATTTATTACAATTGGTTACTTAAATCTTACGACGAACACGAAATAGTTTAACTCATCGAAAAAAAAAACTTGATTTACATCAATATAGAAGAGTATAAAAAAGGTGTTTAAACACTTGGAAGTTATGGCTGACTGTGTCACCCGAAATATATCGATGTGTGAAACGAATGTGTATTTTTCAAATCATGTAAATCTGAATAAGACAACTTGTCTCATGTTTGACCAAATAAAGATATTATTTTAAATTCGCAAATGAGTAATGTAATGTTTTCAAAGACATGTTCAATACGGAATAAGCACTCACTCAAATTCTTTATCTTAGGCGTTCGTTAAGATTACAGAATGAAGGGACCAGTACTACACCTAAAGTTTCTTATTATTTACAATAGAATATGAGTTGACGGATGTTCCACATATTATATAAGGTACTTCTTATGGTGAAATCAGTCAGTAGTTTGGAAATTAAAAACAAAATTAAAACTTTTGAATACTTCGTCGTTATTTTTAAAAAAATCTAACTCTGCTTAATAACGAATCGCACCGCAAAGATTAACTGCATCAAACTTCTAAAATTCTGGTGTCTCTGTATGTTCCTTCACCATCCCCAACCTTATAACGAGTAAAAGGTTTTTTTTACGTTGCCACTTACAGTTAATATCTTATGTTTTTGTAATTAAACCGTGTTATATATATATATATATATATATATATATATATATATATATATATATATATATATATATATATATATATATATAAATATATATATATATATATATATATATATATATATAAATATATTCTCCCCTTAAATAACTTTTTTTTTAAAATTCTTTTTTTATTATTTTATATTATATATTATATTTTATATTTTATTTTTTATTATATTTTATTCTTTTATTTATTTATTCTCCATTTTCTATTTATTTATTATATATTTATTTATTTTTATTTCCCTTTTTTATTTTCCTTTTAGTGTCGTTTAATAACTCTTGCTGACGTTTTTTTAAGTGATGACTTGTACATTTCAGTTGACCTATATTATTTTGCCCTATATATATTTTCGCGCCTTTAACATTTCCTGTCTGGGTCGTTTTGACTTTTGTTTCCCTTTATTTTATATTTAACTTTATCATTTTTTTTTATTTTTTTTTCTTCCCAGATCTTTTTTATTTATAGTTATGTCTCGGAAGTAGAGTAAAAAGCACATCTTATTTTTCTTTTATTAATATTATTTTTTTCCTTGTACACATGTTTGTAAATTATTGCATGGATTTCTGCCTTTGGATTATTATGGACCATCTTTTTCCAATTAGGGGATTTCCTTGGATTTTACTTGTACAAATGGAAATTCTTTTAACTTTCTTGAAGTTTTACATTTGGATTTTACCGTCACTGGATTTTTTATCTTCCACCAGAATATCCATTCATGTGTAATCAACTTTTTCTTTACCATATTCCCTCTGCTTAACTTATTTTGTTTTCAAGTAAGATCTTTGACTTACTTGTTGTTTCATCAAATACTTCTGCATGCAAAATCCGATCCCGCATTTTGCTAATTCCTACCCTCTGATGAGAAGGAGAGTATTTCTTCGAAACTCTGCGGATTAAGGACTATCCATTTATCTAGTGTTTCCTTTTCAGATTAAATATGTTTTTAACTCATTTCAAAGTGTTTTTTAACATATTTTATTAACTGTTTGCTCATATATATATGTGTGACATCCATCAGTCGAAACGACTATGGATCAGCGCCGTATTAAGATGTTGCCTGTTTGCATCCTTTTGTGTGACTGTAGAGACCAATTCTTGATTTGCATAGTCTGCCACCGCCTTGACATACGAAGGTTGTTATGCAATTTGCCGCTTCGTCCGGCTGTTCCGCCTGTACACTCGCTCTTCTCCTAGCTCTCTTTGCAGCATTTTCAACATGGAGGGTCCTCTCGCTGATGATAATCCCCTGGCGTATCATTTTCCTCCAGGCAGTTCTGTCAGCTGCAGAGGCTTCCCATGTATTCCTGTCTACTGAGAGAGCCTTCATGTCACGCTTGCAGACATCCCTGTAGCGAAGATGGGGTCGCCCCCTCTTTCTTGAGCCTGAGGCAAGCTCGCCATAGAGAAGGTCTTTAGGGATGCGCCCATCATCCATCCTGGGCACATGGCCCAGCCAGCGAAGACGTCGTTCACGCAGTAGGGAGTAAATGGATGGGATGCCCGCTCTCTGCAGAACATCAGTATTACTCACTCTGTCCTGCCATGTGATACCAAGTATCCTACGTATACACCTCATATGGAAGACCTGGAGTTTCCTCTCTTGTGTTGAGTATGTAGTCCAGGATTCACTCCCATACAGTAGAACACTGAGGATGCACGCTCTGTAGACGGTCATCTTGGTGGAGGTGGTAAGGTGCCTGTTTTCCCAGACTCTTTTAGTTAGTTTAGAGAGGGTTGTAGATGCCTTTCCAATCCTTTTGTTTAGCTCCACGTCCAATGAGAGGGTGTCTGAAGTAGTGGAGCCTAGATATTGAAACTGGCGTACGACCTCTAGTGGTGTGCCTTGGATTGTGATGCTGGGTGGGGAGGCGGTTGCTTGTCACATGACTTGAGTTTTCTTCTGGCTGATGGTGAGACCGAACAGGCTGCAAGCATTAGCAAACCTGTCCATCAGTCTTTGAAGACCATCTTCCTGATGCGATGCTATAGCTGCATCATCGGCAAACAGCATGTCTCTTATCCGAACTGTCCTGGTCTTTGTCCTGGAGCGAAGTCTGGCGATGTTGAAGAGACCACCATCTGACCTGGAGTGCAAGCAGATACCATCCGTTGTGTTCTTGAAAGCATGCTTCAGGAGTAGGGAGAAGAAGATGCCGAAGAGTGTTGGGGCCAACACACAACCCTGTTTGACACCACTCCTCACCCCGAACTCAGCAGACATGCCACTGTTAAATTGCACAGTGCTCCTTATGCCATCATGAAAGGATCTTATGATGCTGAGGAGTTTTGGTGGGCATCCGATCAGTGGGAGAATTTTGAATAGTCCATCTCTGCTCACGAGATCGAATGCTTTGGTCAGGTCTATGAAGGCAACATACAGAGGCTGGTTTTGCTCTCTGCACTTCTCTTGCAGTTGGCGTAGGGAGAAGATCATATCGATTGTTGATCTCTCTGAACGAAAACCGCATTGAGATTCTGGGTAGATTCGGCCGGCAAGAACGTTTAGTCGCAGTAATACTATATGTGCAAATAGCTTGCCAACAAAACTCAACAGTGAGACCGCGGTAGTTGTTGCAGTCACCGCGGTCCCCTTTGTGTTTGTAGAGAGTGATGATATTTGCGTCTCTCATGCCCTGAGGCACTGAGCCTTCTCTCCAACACTATATCAGAAGACTATGGAGGGGCTCAAGCAGGCTAGCCTTTCCACTTTTTAAGACCTCAGCTGGAATATAGTCCTTTCTTGAGGCTTTTCCTGATGGCAGTCTGTCTATTGCCCAGGATAGTTCTTCTATGGAAGGCTCCTCATCGAGCTCATGCATCAGTGGTAGACGATCAATGGCATCCAGGACGGACTGATGTACCATGTTTTCCCTGGAGTAAAGCTCGGAGTAGTGTTCAACCCATCTGTCTAGCTGTTTAACTTTGTCTAGTATGGGTTCACCCGATTTCGACTTCAGTGAAGCAGTTTTGTTAATTATGGGTCCTGTAGCTCTCCTGATCCCGTTATGCATGTTTTTTATATTTCCTGTATCAGCTACATGCTGGATAGACTTGGAGAGCTCCATCCAGTAGTTGTTTGCAGCTTCTCTTACAGCCTTTTGAACTGCCCTTTTGGAAAGCCTCAGTGCAGCCAGAGATGTAGGAGATGGGTTGGCCTTGTATGAGAGCAAGGACAAACGCTTTGCCTCAATCAGAGGGTTGAGGGTAGCAGAGTTGGCATCATCATATTTTATTAACTGTTTGCTCATATATATATATATATATATATATATATATATATATATACATATATATATATATATATATAAAACACGGTTTAATTACAAAAAAATAAGATATTAACTGTAAGTGGCAACGTAAATAACTTGTTATATATATATATATATATATATATATATATATATTATAATTTTTAAAGTATAATTATCCACTGACACGTGTTTCGTCATCTACGACTCATCAGAGTGGCTGAATCTAGCGAGATTCGAAACCAGGACCCCATTGTAAGAAGCCTAAACCATTACCCCTCGTCCACCTCGCTGACTGTTCGGATATATTGCGATTTACGTACATGTTATTTGTTTTTGTTTTTGCGATACGTCTTGAATGAATTCAATTATTTACGAAAGTGCATTTTTACCTAAATGCGAGTTGGGAATAACATATATATATATATATATATATATATATATATATATATATATATATATATATATATATACTAGCCTGGGTGCCAGGCGTTGCGCAGGTGTTTGTAGGTGTGTGTTGAACAAAGAATAAATGGTAGTAGGAAGGCAGGCTCGAACCTGTACCGCGAAAGAGGAAAAGAATGTGAAAAAAAACTGTGACGTATTTGCTGTTGCGCCCATCGCAAAACCGAACGTGACGTAGGTTTAAATTAAGGCTAGTCGATTGAAAAGAGGGGATGACTTTGGACAATATTGGCGAAAAAAGTGACCCCCCCTGTAAAAAAGTGCCCAGTGGCAGGTGAAGTAATTTATGTTTTTAGCCAATTTTGTCGATATTTGTCGTCCAATGGGTCGAGGCTCAAAACAATACTGATCACGTGAAAATCCGGCGTCTCTGTCGAAAGTTTTAGGCAAACACACATACATTTAAACAGACAGGTGATATATATATATATATACTAGCGGGGGTGCCCGGCGTTGCCCGGTTATTTAGAGGTGGGGGGTTTAAATCAAAACAAATCGACGTAATAACCCTGTTTAACCCTAACCCTAACCCTGTTTAAATATTAGTTAAAGAAACAGAAATCGGAAAAACAAAAACAAAAAAAGAACGGCGAACGTCATGGAAAAAAACAAAAAAACGAATGTGATGCAAAACGAATGGTTAAACATTAAACTTCTTAGCGGGGGTGCCCGACGTTTGAAAAAAAAGTTTTGGCGAAGGAAATAGGTTTGAACCCGAATCCTTGAGGCGAAAGCAAAAAAAGAAACGTGATGACTTACCTCGGTGCTACGAAGGTAGGAGAATGGGAATTGATGAAATTTAATCATTAAAAAGTGAATTGACAGGTGCGTAAATTTAATGAGGTCAAACAACAATCCCGCAGTTAAGTTTGACTGCGAGGCAGTTTTTTGGGTTTTGTTTCCCTAAGATATTGATTGGGGGGAAAACCAGCTCCCCATAAAAAACGGGGGTGTCCAAATGAAAAGCAGTTGTCTGATATGATGGTTTTGATCAAAGCTGATTTGCTTTCTGGATGTCCCCAGCAGGAAAGCCGAGGAGGTGTGTTCGTTTCACTTAGTTCGGCTTTTTAGTATAAATAAACACGCGACAGCGAAATAGTGCAAATTTTATAAAAGTTGATCAAAATAAATCTAGACATGATGTGCATTCACAAAACGTAGATATTAAAATCTAGATGGTATGTAAAAGGTTCTAAAAAAAATCCCCCCCCCGAAAACTCTGCCAAAAAAAGCCTTTCTTGAACATACAAAAATGCACGTGCCACATTTGCCTTATATATATATATATATATATATATATATATATATATATATATATATATATATATATAAATTATACTAGCAGGGGTGCCTGGCGTTGCCCGGGTGTTTGTAGGTGTGTGAAAAAAAGTGTTAGTAGCCAGGCAGGCTCGAACCCATAACACGAAGGTAGAAAAGGAAACGTGATATCTTACCGCTACACTATAACACGACAGGAAATGAAAAGCATTCAAATTTACGATATCAACCTTAACGCCATTGCGGATAAGAATCACGCACTTAACTCTGGCTGTAGGCTAGTTAAGCTTTCACCTTTCTGTTTCCCCGTGATGTAAATCACGCAGTTAACTCTGGCTGTAGGTCATTTGCCATATTTGTTTCCCCACGGTTGGGGAAAACCAGCTCCCCCGAACAGGGGGAGCTCTGGCAATGTCCAAATGAATAGCAATTGTCTGATATGAAGGGTTTCCCTCACATTGATCAAAGCTGATTGCCTTGTTGGACATCCCAGCCGGGTAGGCCAAGTGATCAACTTTGCTGTGATTAGTTTTGCTTTATTTATACGAAAAAGACAAACAAAGATGCGAAAAGATGGCTGGAATTTTTTAAAAGTCGATTAAAATAAAGATGGAGATGACATCCATTCGTAAATTGAAAATATTACAATCTAGGGAGTATAAGGAAAGTTCTCCTGCGAAAAAAAGCCTTTCTTGGACATGCAAAAATGCGCGTGCCCATTTTGCCTTTTATATAAGAGATTATATTGGACCCAATATGTTTAAAAAACAATGACTCATACACCACCACAGAGAATCGAAACCAAAACATTTAGCTTACGATTTACTTTTTTCTTTGACATTAATGGCTGAGCTATGGCACCATGTTCGTGACAAGAATCATGAATCAATAGCTATTACGTTATGCATGCATATTCGTAATACCGTCGTTCAATCTTCACTTGGCAAATTTCATTTTTATTTTTCACACTTTTGCACCGATTTTCCTGGGCTAAAACACAAATATAAAGTTTCGCATAGGTTCTAATACCCTATTTATTGAATTTTATGCCTTTAGATTAAAAACTGACCGAACTCTTTTTTGAAAAGAACTTTTCCCTTCTATCGCCGTTTTAGTTTGGTCTTTTATTCCTCTGAATTCTCGGGAATTCTCGTGGTTAGTCTCGCCTTTTTCTCAATAAAACCAACCATACCTACC
Organism: Euprymna scolopes; assembly: GCF_053919585.1. Taxonomy (NCBI): domain Eukaryota; kingdom Metazoa; phylum Mollusca; class Cephalopoda; order Sepiida; family Sepiolidae; genus Euprymna; species Euprymna scolopes. The sequence continues at coordinate 148,012,839 of NC_136492.1, forward strand.
AATTCTTCTTTTTCTATTTCTTCTTTTTCTCCCTGCCCTTGCATATCAACAGCAAACAGGGTAGACCTTCTGTCTTTTAGGGGTGAGTGCGTTAGAAGAATTACTACTACAAATCCCCATGTTCTGAAACCCTTTAAAATACAGCATGGTGTTCAGCAACGAAGTGGTCTTTCACCAACATTTTTCAATTATATTGTTAATTGCTTCGAATGTCTTAAAATAGTTTCCTACTGTCACTGTTGAAGGCAATTTTGCCACCAAGGATTCTACAGATAATACTGCAATGCAATAGTAGTCCTGGACGAGCATACGTGGATACTAGGGCGGATGAATTTGCGGTTCTGGAGAGTTATACGACCTGAACCATTGATTTTAAACCGATATTGTCTGTATGGAAGGCATTCAACGATTCGACCTGTTTTGTTCCATCTACATCGACCCTGCTTGTCCTGTATTACCACATTTGTTTCAACATTGAGATGTTCAAGGTTTTTGGTGCCAACGTTGTATTTTCTCTCCTGAGATGTGTTGAGTTTCGATGTTAACTCTTCACATTTTTGAGCAGTAAGGATCCATTCGGGGTTTAGTTGATAGTAGATTCGATTGGTTGGAATTCCATCCCTCAACTGTCTGTGGAGTAAGATCTGTGCTGGATTCAGACTGACACCACGTATTGGGGTGTTTCGAAATTGCAATAGAGCAAGGGCAACTTTGTCGGAGTTAAGAGTACCATTTGGGCCAATGTTGTTATGAAGGATGTGTTTCACTGACTTGACCGCCACTTTGGCACGTCCATTTGATTGGGGGTACCCAGCAGAGGGCAGTCTGTGCCTTATATCCCAAGCTGACAAAAATGACTGAAATCTCTCAGAGGTAAATTGGGGACCACCATCAGAACTGATATCTTGGGGAGCTCTATATGTGCAACAAAGTTCTCTTGTCGCATCAACCAGAACCTGACCTGTGGATGAATTTTTCATGTGGTGGACTATGGGCCACCCACTAAATCTATCGATAGTCACTAAATAGTGATTGCTTTTGATTCCAGAATAATCCATACAGATCATCTCAAATGGATATTTTTTTTTTTTTTTTTTTTCAGAGATCTTATCAGAGACGCCCCATGGGGAAATATTTTTTCTCTTCCTGCTGAACAGTGTGCAACTGAGACCACTGAATGGTTCAAAACTGCAATCGAAGCGCATGTTCCCATGCGGAAATTCTATAGCAAGCCCCACTCTCCCCAATGGTTTACTTCGACTTGCGCAACTGCCATTGCTCAAAGGCAGCATGCATTCCGAAGGTTTAACCGACATAAGTCCAGTTCAAACAGACAAAAGTACATAGAAGCTAGAAGTAACGTTAAGAAAGAAATAGCGACAGCTAAGAGGGAATTTACGGAAACCACTAAAAAACGCATCGAAGCACAAAAATTAGGAACTCGTGACTTCTGGAAAATCTACAACAGTGTAGTAAATAATGGGCAATCAACGATTCCCCCACTAACCAACAATCACGAGGTTCTTTGCTCAGCAACCGAGAAGGCTAACATGCTTGCCAGTCGGTTTGCCTCCAACTCTACACTGGACCCTTTAAACCACCCCCTACCTGACTTTCCTATGCGGACAGACGCCAAGCTAGACGATCTGGAAATCACCCCTGCTCAGGTGCATGCTATCATAACAAACCTTGACACTTCCAAAGCATGTGGACCCGACCTCATCCCAGCTGTGCTATTAAAAAAGTGCTCAGCCGAAGTAGCTCCAGTTCTCTCCAAACTCTACAACAAATGCCTTAATGAATCTTGCTTTCCGAGCTGCTGGAAAACTGCTTCTGTGGTACCAGTATTCAAGAATTCTGGCTAAAGAACTGACCCATTAAATTATCGCCCTATTAGCCTCCTCCCACTTTTTGCCAAAATATTTGAGACCTTAATTAACCATGCTCTAGTCCAGCACCTTACAGATGCTAAACTTCTGACCGAACATCAATATGGATTTAGACAAGCCCGTTCCACGGCAGACATCCTCACTGTAATCTCTGAACGCATATACCATTCACTGGACAAAGCGGGAGAGGGCAGAGCAGTAGCTCTAGATATATCTAAGGCTTTTGACAGGGTATGGCATGAGGGTCTCCTCAGGAAGATTAGATCTTACGGTATCACTGGTAGAATACTTAACATAATTAAATCCTTCTTAGATAAGAGAAAAATCCAGGTTGTCCTCGACGGTCGTACGTCTAAACAATATAATATAAATGCCGGAGTGCCCCAGGGATCTATCCTTGGTCCTCTGCTGTTCCTGATATTCATAAATGATCTCCCCGATAAAATTGCCTCTGAGATGGGTATATATGCTGATGACACCACACTCTATAGCAGGCACGACAGGAAAACAAATGAACATATATCTAAAGTAATGGCAGAAACACTAGAGGATGACCTCAAATCAGTAGTGGAATGGGGACAAAAATGGATGGTAACGTTCAATGCCACCAAGACAAAACTGGTTTCATTCAATAATTACAGGAAACCTTCTCTACCACCTATAGCAATGGCCAACAACTCTTTAGCTGAGAGTACGTCTTTCAAGCTCCTTGGCCTAACGTTCACAGGAAACATGAGCTGGAACAATTACATCGAGGGCATTGCCAGGCCGCTGCGAGGAAGGTGGGCTCTCTCTACCGTGCTAGAAAACTTCTAACACCCGAAAGTATCCTGTACCTCTATAAGGCCACTATTCGCCCATGTATGGAGTATTGCTGTCATATTTGGGCCGGTGCATCGGCTACTAGTCTCTCTCTCCTTGACAGGGTTCAAAAGAGAGTCGCAAATCTGATAGGCCCTAAACTGGCATCAAAACTTCAGCCTCTGTCCCATCGTCGAAACGTTGCATCCCTCTGCCTGTTCTACAAGTATTATAATGGTGAATGCTCTGAAGAACTGCAAGCACTTGTGCCTCCACGACGTGAACACCCTCGACAGACCCGACAAGCTGCAAAATCCCACCCCCACACTGTAGAGATCCCTAGATGTAAAAGATCGTTCTACTCCAGTAGTTTCTTCCCCAGAACTGCTAGACTTTGGAATTCCATTCCAGGTCACTGCTTCCCCAACTGTACTGACATGCATAAGTTCAAGTGCAACGTGAACCAACATCTCGCTGCCCTAATCCCTACATAGTGCCCCAGTAGATGTTTCCCCTGATAGTAGCCCCCTACACCAAAGTGGCAATGTGCCTTGTTTGGGGTGAAAATGTAATAAAAAAAAAAAATAAAAAAAAAGGCCCGGAAGCCACTCAGGGATAAGGGTTATTGCAAGTACATTACGTTAGTGTGGAGATTTGATGAAGTGTTTACTTAAGGGGCCAGTTCATTAAGAATTTGTTAACATTGGACTTGAAGACATCCAAGTTGTAGTCCGGTGGGAAGCAGGCAAACGGAACAGAGTTCCACAGGCATGCAGTTCTAAAAAAGAAGCTTTGTTCATGGAATCCACGTTTTGATTTAGGCACAGATATAGAGTGGGGGAAATTTTTCACAGTGGATTCAGCTAGACGGGTGTTTTTCGTGAAAGATTGGCGAGGGGGTACCAGAGATTGGAGTTCAGACGAGCACCTGGCATGGAAATAACGATAAAACAAGGATAGGCTCGCAACGTCTCTTCTGTGGGAGAGAGGTTGCAGGGTAGAGAAAAGGGCATCCCCCACTAAGCCACGAAGTCTATTTTGTACTATGTCAAGGCAGGATAGGCTGTTTTTAGCAGCTCCTGCCCAGATATGGTAACAGTATTCCATCCTTGGATGTACTTGGCTTTTATATAGATAGAGAATTGCATCATTAGTGAGATATCTTCTGGAGCGGTAGAAGGATCCCACCATCTTTCCAGCGACCTTGGCAACAGACTTGATGTACGTGTTCCATTTCAGATCAGGAGTAAAGGTCAAACCCAGAAGCTTGTCAAAACACGGGGCCTCACCCAGACGAGTGCCATCCATCACAACTGATGCCAGATGGGGATCAGAGCGTTGATGATGTAAGGATAGGAGTTTGGTTTTAGATGCATTAAAGGTAACCAGCCACATCTTTCCCCACTGAACCACGCACTCGAGATCAGAGGAGAGAGAATCAGAGAGAGCTTTGTCATTTACAGCCTTTGATGTGTTGCTGTAGATGGTCGTGTCATCAGCATAGATGTCAACGAATGATTTAAGTATGTGTTTAGGGAGGTCATTGATGTAGATCAGGAAGAGAGTTGGTCCCAGGATTGACCCCTGAGGGACTCCAGCATTTATATTGCAGGCCTCCGATTTTTGACCATCTACCATTACTCTTATGAGCCTATCGGAGAGAAATGATTTAATGATTGAGAAAACATTTCCAGTTATACCGTAGCTGGAAATCTTGTGAAGTAGACCCTTATGCCATACCTTGTCGAAGGCCTTTGATATGTCAAGACCAATTGCCCTAGAAAGGAAGCCTTCGTCAAGAGATTCACTAATCCTGTGGGATATAACCGTCAGCACATCTGCGGTAGATTTTGCAGAGTGGAAACCATATTTTGTGTCACTAAGAAGGTTATTCCTGCTGAGGTGGTTGACTATTTCTCTATTTAATATGGATTCCAGCAACTTACTCATCACACACAGGAGACTTATTGGTCTGTACTTGAAGGGAGATGACTTATCACCTGAATTCTTAAATACAGGGAAAACTGATGAGGTCTTCCAGGGAGTCGGAAAGCACTTCTTCTTAAGGCAGCGCTTAAATAGTTTCGTAAGTATGGGAGCAAGTTCTGGTTGAAGCTTTTTTAACACTATAATTGGGATGCCATCAGGGCCAGTTGCTTTACTGGAATCTAGGTTCTTGATTAGCTTGGCGACCTCATGCACGGATATTTGTATGTTACCTAGCTTGTTCTGTGTTATAGGAGGAAATATGGGGAGTTGATGGCCTTCGTGGCTGGAATCATACTGGATATTATGGTTCGCTGACTGGAAACAGTCCTGATCCCTGTCATATCGAACATGGGCGACAAGATTGACACCGGAAATTCTAGCACTTGCTCGGCAGACAGAGATAAAATGGTTTCGGCGCCTACATCCACTGCAGGTTTTTCTCCATGCAGGGCACAGTGTCGATCTTTGATATGATATATGTTGTAAGCTGCCACAACCATTGCATGGACTGTTTGGTTGTCGAGATTAGGAGGAGCAAGAGCTTGCAGCTGTCAGCATGTAGGTTGAATTGGTCAACCGACAGATAGATCTCTGCTGCAAGTGTGCAAGTGTATCTCATATTCCTGAATGGACTCGTGTTCGTCTTGCTGGAGGGAATGAAACGCAAGTTGATAGACGGACGGGTTGGAACTCTTTGTAATGAGTTACTCAATTATGTCCACGAGTTCATCCTCCAGTAACTTGAGAAACTGTGGCATAGGGTATACGATGCTATTCTGGACAGAGTCACTGCAGCAGTTGTCTAGATGAGGGATAATGTTCATCTTAGAAAGTCCCGTAATCTTGATCATTTCAGTGGCGACAGATGGAGGTTTGACCTTAGCTGATGTATCCTTCATTGAGGGAATGCTAGGTGATGACAAGTCAGCAGGTGACGATGAGAGCAATTAAGAATAGCCAACTTGTCCCCGAGGATGTGTACACCTAATTCGGTGAGTGCATCCTTATCAAGTTCAGACAAACCGCAGTTGTGATGTGGTTCTGCAGGAAAGAATGGATGTACTTAGCAGCGACATCTTGTGGGATATGATTATCTGAGAAAAATTTGGTCCATGTGTCCTCACTTCGTAACACCATGTAGGAACCAGAAGAGGAGGTTGATCGAGGAATTGGTTAATTAAATAATGATCACCCAATGATCCCTGTAATGTAAATAATAGGGTATGAACAAAGTGTTATTAAACTAGCAGAACTTGATGCCATCATTTAAGGAATAAATTTGGCAATCTTCTGGAAGATGACCACCTTGCACTTATTCACCGATTCTGTATGTGTCCATAAATGGGTCTGAAATACCCTTACCGGTAGAGCCAGAGTATGGACTAAAGTATGAGTGAGATGCTCATCCAATGGCGTCTTGACACAATAATGAAATTAGTGAAAGAATATGCTCTGTCGATGGATGTATTCTTGAGCAAATCTAGTCAAAATAAGGTGGATTAATTGACGAGAGTACCTCGGTGGAGGTTTGATACAATTAAGAAGTGTGAAAAGGATCGCAGCCAGAAAACTGGACACTACGCAGGAGGCAGTATACTGGTACAACGTTACACTGAAGGATTACTTGTCCTCTGCTACAGCACCTGCCAGTATGTGCTAATGGTACTGTATACGACTTAAACAACAAAACAGCAGCACCGATAGACAATCAGCAGCAAACTGTCTACAAAACAGGTGACTGTGTGTGGGTAAAGGCTCTATATGGACGATATATCACAAAGTATGGAGTGGGGACATATGACTAGGAGTACCAGTACACAGAATATATCAGTTGATGGAATGCCAAGCCATGTGAGAAACGTGCGACCCATTGTGAGACTGGACCCACCAATTGCCTGCTCTGACACACCTTTGGGGAGTGAAAATGAGATTTGTAACCACCAATGAGATGCTGGGTGAGCAGAGACCCAGTGTGGGTGAAGATGACTCATCCGATGACATTTTTGATGAAGACACAGAAAGTGTGGGTACGATTCTTGATGAAGACCTGATGATTGTGCTGCCGCAAAGAAGCCCACGGCACAAAAGACCCCCCCCCCCGAGTCTTCCATGTACTAGTAATTCTCCTCACGCACTCACCTCTAAAAGACAGATCTGCTCTGTCTGTTGTTGATATCCAGGGGCTGGAAGAAGAAGAAGAAGAAGAAGAAGAAGAAGACTTCAGAGAGATAAAAAAACAACTCGAATGGATAGGCGGTGGTGCTTTTACGCAAGACAGAAAACTAGTGATAGAAAAGAAAAGTTCCTTTTAAAAGATAGTTTTGGGATTTAAGGCTGAAGGACTCAACAGTTTTCAGGATTGTGTTGAGAACATGATTTTAAAAGACTGAAATGTTCTGATAAAACATGATCCACTTGCATAATCCTTTAAGGAATATCGTGGTCGACAGTCAAATGCAACAGCGAAGTCAACAAAACAGATGACTGCCCTTGAAACACAAACATTGTTTTCAGATTCGCCTTAAAGTGAAGATTTTATTATAGCACCGTCGACCTGGACAAAACCCAAATTCAGTGGCGGCTCGTGCCTAAGATTAGTGGGGGTGCTGTTATAAAGAAAACACCTATTTTTTTTAATATTGTGTAAAAATAAAACAAACATAAAATTATACATAATTTATACGTATGCACACAATAACTTAAAGGAATCCTAAATAGATGTAAATATTTTACTTATTACATTCATTTGAAAGTAAACTCCATTCTTCTTGTTTTAATTTGTGAGAAAAGATTGATAATTTTCTCCTTAACTTCTCAATGACTGCTGAAGAACTTTTTTATCAATTGAAAGCACTGCAAATTCATTTAGTCTTTCGCAACCCATGGTGTTCCTTAGAAAAGTCTTTATTCTTTTCAGAGTTGAAAAACAACGTTCTATCTCTTATGTAGTCATGGGAATTGTCAAGATAATTTTTATGGGTTTTGTGATTTCACTAAGAACATCGTTTAAATTGTTTTCCAAAATAAATTTCAGGAGATCAATTACTTTGCAATACTCATGGATATCTGACCTACAATAAAATATTTCTAGCTCAGTTTCAAACTTTTCTTTGTCAATCATGGAATATGCTTCAGTTGTCAAGGATATCTCTTCTGTAGGTAGTTATTTTTTTCTTAAAACTAGCAAAGCTTATCTTGTAAAACAATTTAGCAAGTATTAAATGTTTAGTTGAAGAATATCTGTCCGTTATATCAACAGATATATAGTCACACAGTTCTTTAGCTTCACCCTTGAGTGTTTGTGAAGAATTTTCACAGTATTTGGTGTTTCTTATCTCTAAAATAGCAGTTTTGAAATTTGTTATGTATTCATTGACTTTATATATGCTAATTTCCCGAGAAATAATTTCAACATGAGACATAATTTTATGAAATAGCTCAAACCAAAATATGAAATTTTCATCGTTCAAATATTTCAGAATTCCTGTCGCTTCTGCAACGGTCTCATCTACATATGATGTTGACTGAATTTCAGTGACAGTTTTTTTTATGCTTGAACATTTTCATGAACTCTATTTATGTATGTTAAAGTTCCACCTTGTGGCGGATACACGTAGAATGCTTACATCCAGATGCTTCTTGAAAAATGGACAGACGCTGTGGTGATCTAGAAAAGAAAGTCGGAATAGCCAAAATGTTAGAGATAAATATTCTAGCATTTCGTGTAATGCTTGCTGCATTCCTCATTATTAAATTAAGTTGTGCGCATAACAGTGAGTGAAATGCGCATTACTATAAACTGCTTTTATTTTCGCCTGAGCACCAGCTTTTTTGCCTTTCATGACATTTGCATCATCAAATGTCTGAGCTATCAGTTTTTGGCGATTCCCTTGAAGGATTATATCTAATTGTTGTAGAATACATTTTGATATCCTATCAGCAGTTTGGTTTTCTGGAATAAAGAATCCCCAAATGCGTTCAAGTATTTTTTCATCCAAGACGTACCGTAAAACAATGATCATTTGTGTATGTTCAAACACAGCTGTTATTTCATCAGCCATGGCAGCTACAAAGGAAGCTTTGCTAATTTCTGCCCTTATTTCATTATGGTATATTTGTAAAAGACAGTCAAGTATGTCATTCTGAATAGTCTTGGAAACACCTTTGAAGACATTACTGGTTTCTAAGTGATTCTTTAAATCTGGATCTAATTTAGATGCAAAATTTAAAAATCCTCTAAATACACTTGGATTTA